>NC_134700.1:140301909-140637980 GCF_043290135.1 Rhipicephalus microplus | reverse complement strand
TCGTTCATTGCATCGTAACTGTTGTGTCGTGTCGAGTGTACTCGCTCCCATCGTCGTCGGCGCACCACGTATAGAATGTGGTAGCGTTCTTTACATTCCCTGTCGGCAGTGAGGTGGGTTCCTCCGCAAAGCTTGCATGTTGGTGTGCAGCGGTGTTCCTTTTCGGGGTTCGGCACGCTGCAGCCTCTGCAGATAACGTCTCCAGGGTTCGGGCACACGTCCGCTCGATGGCCGAGCCGACCACAGGTGTAGCAAATATCTATCTGTCTACGGTATAGTGTACATTGAAGTAGCACCGATCCGTATCGCACAAAATTGGGCACACGATGTCCATCGAAGGCCACGATCACTGCAGTGGTACTTCCGATGCGCTTGGCAGCCAAAGCTAGTGAATTGCGGTCGTTGACAATCTTCGCATCAATGTCCGCCGAACCGTCTTGCACGGGAATCCCTCGAAGGACACCTTTGCATGTAGAATGTGGTGCCGCTTCGTAGGCACTAACTTCATAGGTCTTGTCAGCGATGCGGATTTCTTTAACGCGCATGTAGCGATTAGCATTTTCTCTCTTCGGCGTGCTTGCTACTAAGATATTCTGTTTAATATTGGGGCAGAGCGTGTCTGCTTGCTGTTCCGATGGGCTGATACCTGCCGAAGTCGAAATGGCTTCAGAGATTGTCGTTGGGCCAACCCTAGCGATGTTAAGACCCCCTCTGGGCCTAATGATAATGCGGATGTCATTCTTTGGTAGGTGAGGCATTCGGCTTTCTCGAATAATCTTGTTCTTCACATTTTCTCTGTTGCGGGGCTTGTGCTCGTTGCGTTTCAAAGCGCTATATTACGGCACACGTTTGGAGCCTTCATTTTTTGCTCGGCGACACGAGGCGGTCTGCCAGCCTTGGTCTGGCGTGATTTCTTCAGGGTCAATGTCTTCCCCTGTCACTTGGTACTCCATCGCTCAGCGAGACAGTGCGGCCACGGGGCGCGCGAGCAAGCACGCGCCACGTTAGAGCAAAGAAGACACTCGTCAGGGCTAGCTGTCGGTGGGCGAGCGACGATGGTGGAGGCGAAATAAAATGCAAGACGCAAGCACTCACTGCGCCCAAATTGTGTCGGCAGAGTCCCTGTGTCTTCTGGAAGTCATTGCACTAATATGACGTTGAAATCACAAAGTGGCGTCGCAAAAACGTTGAAAAAAGCAGGAGCCGTAGTGGAAGCGTTCGCACACTTCGGCTTCTTCTTCTTCCCCTTCCCATACCGGGGAAGACCTAGTGATCATAAAATTTTAGAGATTACCGTTGGCAATGGCCCGCTGGTGATCAATAGGAGAAAAGCTAAAACTACAGATTGGGTGACCTTTAGAAATATCAGGTCGGAACAGGACCCCATAAATGATATTAACGATTGGAGTAAAGGGGTGATCCAGTCGGTTCAGGACGCTACCAAGGAGATTGACGCTGGTGATGAGGAAGTTGTTGATAGACGTCTTGTAAGCATGTGGAAGAAAAAGAAAAATATAGAGCGAAAAACCAGTCAGAAAAGAGGAGACTAGAATCTACGAAAGGAAGTTGCTGCACTGAATATAGAGATCGAAGATTATGCATTGGGACTTACCAATCAAAAGTGGGGTAGTATCTGTGATCAGATGGATAGAGAGATTGGCAGTGCTAGAACACGGCAGCTACTATGGCATATATTAGACCCAGAGAAACCAAGTCGGAGGCCCGACAGCAACTTCAAAAGCTTGTGTATAAATATGAAGGTCAGATGACGGAATTATTAACGGAGGCTAGGCATCGCTGCCTCAGCTGCGCAGTATCTCAAAAGCTCCCTGACTAATTTTTGTGACGGGTGGTGTTTTCACAATCAAGGTGCCTTTCCTCTCTCATTCTCAAATGCCATCTTTGTGGTATTTGTTGCCTTTTTGCGTCCTCGTAAAATCTCTGCGGTTCATGACGTGTGGTGTCTTGACAATCAAGGTGGCGTTCTTCTGCCACTCTGCTATACCATCCCTGTCTCCATTGTTGCTTCGATCCATCCTCGTACAATCTGTGCTGTTTATGACCATAGTAAGATTTACCAACTAGCTCGAGATATATTCTTCTAGCTCATATTCCGGTATGTTTAGTGAGTGATTGCCTAATGGTTGTAATATTCAATTGTATTTTCATAAGATATGTTATGCTACCGCACGAAAAGCGCTTCCCTCATTACTAATGCGGTATTCGAAGAACACGTAGGGAAACTGAGGCTACCGTCACGTCATGCATCTTAGAGGACGAGAGCTGGCAACGGAATAACGTAGTCCGGTAATGCACGACAATTTCATAGAAGTCCTATTTGCACACCTGCGGACCTCGCGAGAAAATAGATGTTTTTTGTTGAACAGCAATTGCGAAGCTATCTGTACCTTTGTTGTGGATGCAAATAAAATAATGCGTTGTAGAAATTGAAACACTGTACCACATGTTGCGTAATCGGTGAAAATTGCCCTACAGCGTCATCATTTTGTGTAGTCTTAATTACGTTAGTTCTGCCTGCATTATTTACTTAACAGTATTATTGTACATACCACCGTGCACCTAAACTAACTTGCCCAAATCGCCATCTTCCTGCTATATGACGTTCATGTACTGGAAGCACTCCCTGAACGCACGTATTATTTAGTGGCACTATTTATGAATTGCATCCAGTCTCAAAAACAGGTAATTCCACAACAAGAGCGTGGTTTGGACATTCCCACAGATTACAATGTGTACATCCGGGAAAGTGCATGTGGCAAGTTACGGAGAAGTGAGGGATACTTAGTCAATTAACGAGAGAACAATTTATGGCCTAGGGGCACTTAACTATTGTACATACAGTAGACATTGTAAGGTAGTTTGAAGCGGTCAGTGTCAGCACAGAAAGGATCTTTTTTATGCATTTACGTTGAGGGCCGTGCACACGAAGCCCGATTATACTCTACTGTTCTGCTCGTGACGGCAAATCTCAACAAATCCCAAGATTTTATGTTACGTGTGCAAGCGGCCTATTTTAAATATACATAACATGGAGGCTTATAAAAACGGTGCTTCGTCTGGCATTACGAGGAGCACATTCCCACAGGCGTGGAGTAAAGGAGTGATGTAAAGTGAGTAAAGCAGAATGGGGCTAAAGGCTATATGTCTTTAGCCCCCATGTTGGGGCTAAAGGCTATATGCCTTTAGCCCCAACATCCTTTTGTTTCTAGTGTCTTGTACAAGAAAACAATAAAACAAATTTCGAAAATAGAAAATTGAATTGAACATGTTATGCCCATCTGTTCCACATTGTTATGTCGTCAAAAAGTTGCCTATCGTGAGGGCTTCATACTAGGGTAACCGGTAACATGTTTCTGAAGTTAGATGTGTTTGTTGTAATATTTATGTCCAAAAATGGTCGCTAATGCTGTGCAGCTAACCCGTACGTATTCCTATATTGCCACTAGCATGAAAAAACGAACTTTGCACTTTTTGCTGGCTCGTTTCGCTGGAGCACTTGTCTATGAGCCCGTCGTATTCGTAAGTATTTTTGGCCGTTTGCGGTTACATGAAGGCATGGTTGCTTGAAAATGCAACTAAAAAAACCAACGGTGAAAAGAATTGCAATTCTGCAAACTTCCATGTGACTTTCCAAACAGTGTAGTGCTGTAACAGCCCACTACAAGCAAATGTTTTGGCACTGGTGCCAGTTTGTTTAGAGAAAAATGCAATGCGGAATCAAATAATGTGCACAAGTAATCCTTGCAGTGCAACATCTTGAATACATGACCTGAAAAGGTCCGAACTATATTGGTTTTTTATATCTGACAAACACCATTATTCATATCTACCACAAGGCATGCATATTGAGAAACCTTCACATCGACGAATCGCTACCTGCATATCATCCTGCGTAGACTGCCTCGAGATAGCGGAAAGGACGATGTTACGTAACCTAGACAATAACACAAATAAAAGCTCTTTTTGCGCATTGTTGGATACATGAAACACTCCCGTGGTGCTTCAGCTGACCTTGTGCCACGAGTACTCAGGCACTTGTCCTCACCAACACTTTTGATGTAATTTACAAACATGGGTAAAGCAGAAGACCGGTATACAAAAATGCAAACCACGCAACATCGTGAAGATAACAGAACACGACACCCTAACAAGAGGTATGAACAGAAGGAAAGAAAGTGCCGTACATGACTTTTTTGGTGCTTTGTAACAAGAAACAACCGAGGAAGACTAACTCTGCCAAAAGCGTGAGTACACCCAAGGAAACGCTATAACTTGGTTTATACTTCTGCTTAGTCCGCAACGCCGCAGACATCTAGCGCCGTGATTGTACCGATTACAACGCGAACATCACATTCCCAGATTTTCCGCGTGTATGACAAAGTCATGCACAAAAACACTTCGCCTCTTCAGTGCTGCCCGATTCACTGGTGCTTCATTTGAAAGTTGTACTAGTGTCCTATATTTTTGTTGATAATGCAGTAGCAATTACAGTGTTCGTTGTCCGGCTCTCGTGATCTGATTTATTCTGCATTGGGATTGTTAGCGATATTTGGAGTTCGTGGCAGTTGAAAGGTCCAAAGAACGGAATGAGAATCAATGAAAGGCCATCGTATGCATAGGTCACCTTCCGTACTTCACATTATGAAACGAACTTGAAATCGACATTACACGTCCCGTAGTTCCATCTTGGGGTCTCATGGCTTGGGTGAGAAAGGTTAAACAGGTACGAAACATAATAAATGAGCCGTATGCAGCACGGCAATGTATTTTGAGGTTACTTTACTTTTACTTTACTTTGAGGTTACGTTACTTTTTAGGTTCTTATATAATTGCACATTTGCAACACCTGTGAACAATAATGAAGAAAAAATGATGAATCTGAGCGCCTAAACACTTTTTTTTCGAGACTGCAAAGTAATGCTTGGCACATAAACATGGCATGACATAAAAAGTTTTCACTGGCCCACCAATCACTGTATTTCAAAGCTGTTTACTAAAACGACCGCCCATCATAACCACCTGTACCACTATTCTCACGACATGAATACCTACAACTCTGGTCCCGAACGATTACACTCACTCAAACCTAGCAACGAGAGCAGTTGCTGCCAACTGTCATCAGTCTGCCCTCATGAAGTTATGTTCTCACGCGTTGCCAAATAGGTTTGACAACCATTTAACAAGGCTACTGTATTGACCCGGCCTCCAAAACTTCACCGTAGGGACTGTCCTAAAAAAACCTCCTCCAGAAGGTGAAGCGCACAAACAGAAAAACACCTAGCCCTATAAAGTAGGCAAGCTAGCAGTGACCGCGTACGTTCACCAGCTTTCCAGCAACGCGAAGAAGGTTGCGAATTAGCATGGTGGTTACGTATATTTCTTGCATCACACAAGTTGCCTGAACGGTGCCTGTGCATTAGCCGAGTTAACAAAAAGTTTGCATGTCAGAAGCAGCTCACCAGAACCAACGCGCAATGAACCACGGGTGTTATATCGTAAGGATTACGCAGGCCACACTGGGTGATGTGTCAATAATAGAGCTCGGTAGTATCAATTATACTTAAGAAATAAAGTAAATGTGAACTTACGGGCACAAGATTGAGCTTGCATACCTGAGGTTCATCAGATTAAGATGAGAGTCAGGGGCAACTGCATATTAGTGAGGGAATAATTAGAGGCATTTCTTATTAAGACAGGCACGTGTTTCATCAGTTATACGCCTGATTCAAGTTCTTGCTTCCTCCAACTTCTTTTCTCGAATATACCTTTTCGATGTGTGGCCTGTTATGTAGCCCTTGAATAGGTTGAATGCGTTAGGAATGGATCTCATTCTCACGCGTCTAAAGCAACTGATTAATATTGCTTGACAAGCAAATTCAGGAACACATGTGACTATAACACTCTTTATACGATATTCTGTCAAGGTCAGCCAAATGTCTGCCTTTGCATAGCACGCTGCGGACGCCAATGACACTTTCACCGTATTTCCATGGTTGTAGACAGCTGTCGTTACCTATTCGGTGTTTTTAAAGACGATAGTCCTTCTTGGGGAGCTTCGAAGCAGATAGTTTTGTCTGTCTGTCTGTAGAATTGTCTGTTTGTCTGCTCTTAACGGTACCCTAAACGGCACAAAACGATATCCTATATGGCTGACCCCATCCGCAGTGCCCACCAACATTGCCCAAGATTCAGCGCTCATACTTGTGCAATTGACAATATAAAAAGCAATAGTTGCGCATATCTGAGGCACCATAACAGCATGTAAATATTCTTATGTGTGTCTTTATACTAGAAAAGGCATACATAAGTATTTCTAAGGACCGTAGCATTTATCACACTGCGCTGAACATGCAACAATTGCACAAAAAGACAAATGTTTTCAACACTTTTATAAGACGACACGGGTTTGGCACCTTCCCGTCGCCTTGCATTCTACGCCTTATCAACTCCGAGACGGGTGCGCATACCGCGCGCTTCGTTTTCCGACAATACTGGCAGATAGCGCTCATGTCTCACGTGCGACGTGACTTTGTACACTCGTTCACCTCCACTGCACGCTCGAGGCACACTAACTCAGCGCCTGCAGAATACAATTCACCGATTTTTTTCTGTGAAGAACATCAAATAAACGTTTTGATCAGTCAATGGGATGCAATACTATCATGTTTTGACAACATTTGCAGTGTAATATGCAAACAAGGGGCCAATTTTTTGTGGTATAAGAGGTCGCATGTGAGTCAGAAACGTTTACGTGGCGTCAGAGGAGTGTGCACACTTTGCTTTCGCTCTGTCATTAAGAAAAATCAGAGTACACATTTTTAGCAATCGTACAATATCAAAGCAATATCTTCGATATTTGCGGGGCTGTCTCTTTTGAAGCCAATTTGCTCCATACGGTTTGATACATATGTTTCAAGTGTCAGTGTCCAGCTTTCGTGCGCTGCACATCCTGACCGAGCCACTAGCACTAGACCTGGCAGTGTGGTCATACGGCAAAAAAGTCAGAAGGAGAAAGGGCAAGGTAATGTTGTAAGACACATACTCTTTTTTGTCCAAAGCCTTTATTTGCAGTTTGATTTTTAAAGCATTTCTTAGTCAATGTGTGTTGGTGTCTACTTGACTTAACAGCTTTTTCTTTGAGTATGACAGTGTAATGTTCATTGAAAAAACACCATTTTTACGAGGTAACTCAAAGCTGAGATTGTGAGTGAGTAAGCAATTCAAAGGAAGTATTCCTGCAGTGTCTCGGCGTCCCAGACACATAGTTTGCCGTAATAGGCACACCCTTTGATGATGGTGAATTTAATGGGAAGCTTGACCTAGCACCGATGACACAGTGGGGCTCGAACCAGGGTCCACAGGATGCCGGCCCAGTACTCTACCACTGAGCTACACCTTTTTGCATAGTGTTTAATAAAGCAGTTGCGCAATGAAGACAAAATCAAGCGAACAAAGTAAAATCCAATCGCGAAAATAGGCGCTCAAGCGTTACTCATAAACAATTAATGGCTAGCACAGCGTGAGTTACTCACATGGAGAGTTCCTCACATCGTGTTATGCAAACAAAAAAGGGGTGAGGCCAAAGAGTTCTCTGAGATGGAGTACCAGTCCGGTCTAAAGTCTAGCTCGTCGTAAATGTTTCTGACGTGGATAGCCATTTGAATGAAGTGTGTGCTTGAAGAGGTGGTGGGCTCTGCTTCGCGGTCTTGCATTCATGTCTTCCACATGCTGTGCCTACCAAGAGGAAAAACATATCATATGGTACTTCATCAAGCGCTGCTGGGAGAAGATAACGTATTGTGTAAGAATTAATAACGAAAGGTTTTTTCAGTGCTCGCTAAAGGACATCCCAAAACAGTATGGCACCTTGGCAGCTAACAAAGCACTGTTCAATCGTTTCCGGCACATCACATAAACGGCAGTTAACAGACGGAATGAAAATACCCTTTCTTTTTAACCATGTGTTTATCGCCAATGTTTGAGAGTAGAGTTTACAGAAGAATGCTTTTGAATTCGGTGAAATGTACATTTTGCGCACTCGCTTCAAAACATCTTGGCCTAGAAGATTGGAGTACAGTGAGCGGTACAACGAAGGTAGGAAGAGTGTACTTAGTAGATCCTTATACAGCACCTTGAGCGATACTGTGTACAGGTATTCTACAGAAAAGCGAGCTGTAAGGAACCGAACTGTGATGTAAACTTCCTGCATGAATCCCCACAAACATGGGCGTTAGAAGAAGTTTGATGAAACAATTGAAGCTGGTAAGTAATCAACAAGTGCAACCTGCAAGAAGGAACGGATTACAGAATGGTTGGGTGGATTACCACTGAGCTACACAGGTGTTTGTGGCTTGTGAAACTTGCCTTAGGCAGGCTTGATGTTAGAAAATCAATTGTGTTAGCACAATTTATAAAGCGTTTTAAAACAGCAAAAAAACAACCAGTCGCGCACAATGTGAATAGCGTAACGAGTGGGCCGTCCAATGTTCAAACCCATTACAAAAGCCTGTTCTTGTTCCCCTTTTAAGTGTGGGGCAACCTACTTCAGCTATATTTTCTCATCGTCGTCAGCCACTTTCCTCGCAAGTGTTTAGCGGATAAAAATATCCGGTTTTTCGCAAATACCCCAGCGTGGGTACGCGCCAGATAATCAAGGAATTTGACACTGCCTTTGACTTTGACTCCTAAAGTCCGCTCTTCTAGCCTTCGCCGTGACTCTGCTGCGCCTTCCGCGCAGACCTGGCGTTTTTTTGAATAAAGTTTCAGTTGTTAGTGTGCGCTGTGTCCAGGTGTCTCCTTTTGTACTTCAATTTTTTTCGTTGTGTCGTACATGACTTCAATGTCATGATTATCATGTTTAGACATGTCCTATACCTTCTTCGTCTATTCACGTCTCGTGATACAAAAGTTGGTATTTGTGGAGCTAGCGAAACGGCCGTGAGTACATATAAGCGTTGCATATTGCCATGTTCCGCATGAAATACGCGCAAGAATTATCTTGTTTGGACGTGCCATTTACCTTTGCTGTCCTTTCAAGGCTTGTGATACTGCATTTGTTATATGTAGAGCCAGCAAAACTGCCACGAGTGTCTCATGAGCGTAATATGTGGTCATAATTTACATTACATGCGTGATTATTGCCATGTTTGGATGTGTCATTTACCTTCGTTGATTCACGTCAAGTGATACTATATTTGATATATGTGAGGCTAGCAAAACGGCCATGAGCGCATCATGAGCATGACATGTAATCATGTTTTTACATGACACGCACCTCATGATTATCATTAGAGACCAGATTATAGGTAAATGCGTATTTTGTTCCTTGCGTTCCTATAGTGCTATTTTGATATAGGAGGTTGATTTAGTGGTTAAGAAGGATTTTGATGGTATTTTTATAGTGCCTCTAAATGCCTATTTTTCAAATGAGCGCGTATATGAGCGCTATTCAAGCCCAAATTTTTTTCGAGCGTAGTGTGAAACCGTTATTCATGTGAAAAAGGCAGCATTAATATTTCCGAACACTGTAAGGTTAAACGAAGACAAAGCTGACATGCTAAGAGCGATTGGAGAAGGAGCATGAGGAGAGCAAAAGACGCTATTTCTGTAGCCCTAAGAGGAAGAATGTCAGAGCTTCTTCAGGAGAAGGAGGAGAGAAAATTAAAGAGGAGGTAAGAAAATAAGGGAAGGAAAATAGAAGGAAAAGAATGGCAGGGAGGTTAACCAGTCTATAGGCAGCCGGTTTGCTACCCTGCGCATGTGAGGGGGAGGTGGGGGTGAGAGAGGGAAGAGAGATAAACACAGCACATCAGGCAGCATACGCGCGCATAAGAAAGTAAAAGTGACGTCTATGGCTGAGGACGTGGTAACCACCTCCTACAAATAGCTGTCCAGTGCCCTGAAGGAACTGAAGAACCCCCTTAAAACCTGGGAGTTGCGGTGGAAAAGGAAGAGCAGGTTTTTCTGGGCAGCCAAGGGTAGCTGTAGATTGAATTAAAAAACATAAAGATCTACTCATAAAATCCTCTTGTTGATTCAGTGGAAGCGAAGGTTGCCAAATCGTTATAGTTTAAACAGAGAGGCCTGAGACTAGCGCCTGCATGTTTGCAATCACTGGTGTACTTAGCATACATTCACCGTACGCTTCAATACGCTTGTTACGTATGAGATCTCTTGTGATATATCTTTAAGTATATGCGGAAAGGCGCTTCAATGTTTGTCATGAGCTGTTATTCAAAAATGATAGCTGTAACAATATAAACAATTACCTAGGATGAGAATTACTCTCATGGCGTCAAATTCAAACTGCGGCAAAAGCTCCTATGTCAAGCATTTATGCTAAACTCACATTCGAAAATGAAAGTACCTAAACAGTCCTCTTCGCACAATGGTAATGAATATTTTAGAATGTCGTATGAGATATAATTTTTCTAACAATTCGTTTTTGTTAGTTGCACGACAGAATGAAATGACCTATAAAGAGAACAAAGTGTGTTGTGTCAATGAAGGCATGTTTTCTTTGACATTGTAACCCATCTGCTGCAACGCCTTCAGATAAAAAGTGTGATGTGCCTGCGGCTTTTTTTGTGTGTTTGCAATTTACTTTTTAGGCATCTCTCTCTAGGTGACATAATAAGTTGTAGTTAGACACTAAACGTTCTTGCGTGCCCTATGAAAAGCGTTCTACCACGGTGTTCTTTCAAATTGGTTCACTACGAGGCATCACAGCATGATGCGAAGAAGCAAACTTGAATTCCTTGCCTCTCGTTTTACGTAGTAAACGTGAGCCTTATTCTTTCCTTCTTCGATATCGGTGCTGGAGAATCGCATCACGCAATCCCACCAAGAACAACATGCGTAAGCAAGGTCAGGCACGCATGACGTGCCCGAGCCTACGCATGCGCGCACGCCATTGATGTTCTGTCGATTCGGCGCTTTCTGTTGTGTATTACTAGTTTCTGTGGGATGAATCAGTCAGTGTGCGTACTTTAGAAGAGGTTGGCAAGGATCATACATTGTGACCGCGATACACCATGCCGCTCCGCTGAAACTGCGGTCAGAGACGACGCACCAAACACAAGCTAAGCGTTGTCAGGGTTGGCGAAGGCACTATGCAGGAACGACAATCAGATGAACGCTAGCAAAATGGGGTAGTAGTAGTAGTAGTAGTAGTAGTAGTAGTAGTAGTAGTAGTAGTAGTAGTAGTAGTAGTAGTAGTAGTAACAGTGGTAGTATGTGTGGTTTTACGTAACAAACCATGATATGAATATGAGAGACGCCGTAGTGGAGGTCTCCGCAAATTTTGACCCACTGGTGTTCTTAAACGTGCAGTGATATTAACGTGCACTGACATTGCACAGTACACGGGCATCTACTTTTTCACATCCATCTAGATGGGACCGCCGCACCCAGAATCGTATCCGCGGCATTCGGGTTCGCAGTGGAGCACCCTATAGCGACTGCTTCACCGAGGCGGTGCTAAACGAGGGCCGATTAGGGAATAGCATCCCAAGGCTATTCAAAACAAAAATAAAAATTTTAACAAGCTGAGAAAACGTTTGCATGTTTCATTATTTCTCTCAGCGTTCATGCAATATACTGATTTCGAAGGGGCAGTGCAAAGACACAGGGAAAAGAAAGACAAAGAGTACTGTTTTACTTTTGCCTGTGTCTTTACGCTTCCCTTTCAAATCGATATGAAGGAGCTCGCCAAAATCAAAGTACTCCTCATTCCTGCTACACATTAGATCACACAAATTGCACATGCCAAGTAGAATAATGTCACGTGCCAAACTCTTAATGAAGTACCATTTAAAATGCAGGATATAATCAGGGACGGAGTATTTTTTTTGTTTATATAGATACATCTAGGATTTAACAAAGTTCTCATGAAGAGTGTACGGTATGCGATGTCAGCCCACCAATGTCAACGTAAAGGAGCGACGTAAAAACAGGACCGTTCCCTGCTGTATGTCAGTCCTTGATCTTGGGGCGCACGACCGTGAGAAGGGCAAGTAGCATTCATTAGAAAATGAGCGTTTTTCCGCGACATGTAATTTTGCAAATCTTAACAGGAATGATCCGAAGTCCCCAGTGCACTATTATGCTTGTCTGCTGTAAAGGCTCAAACCTAATGAGGGGTTCTTTAAGGTGTTCCAGATACTGGAGAAATTTGTCCTACGCGATTAGACCTAGCATGCCTCTCTTCTGGGGTATCAGTGGTGTGATTATTTTCCTGCGCTGACCTTCCCAGCCACAACGAAACAAAAGAGACTCAAGAGAGTGTTAAATAAATGGCGGGCACATTGAGAGACAATGAAACGGAAGACCACATACTGCGAATCACGCGGGAAATGCATGCCTATGCTCAATCGTAGGTACCTTTCTGCTATTTTAAACATTATTTCTCTGCTTCTTGCCGTCTATACAAGTCACTGACGTCATTGTATTGGGATATTTCAATTTTTGTAGAAATTTATTGTGCCCGTATTTAAAACATTGAGGGCCTCAGATGATGTTTTACCTGCCTGTCCTTGGTGCCTAAAACACACTTTTTTGTGCCTAAAAATCCGGCCTCTAATTATCATGTTTGCCCCACGCATATACCTTCATCGTTAATTCACGTCCCGTAATACCAAATGTTGTATATGTGAAGCTAGTGAAACGGCCCCAAGTGCATCATAAGCGTCGTTTATTGTCATGTTGTTACATGACGCTTGTGTCATGATTATTATGTTGGTACCAACCATAAACCTTCGATTCCATGGACGTTATGTAACATCAAATTTGGTATATGTGAAGCCAGTAGAATGCCCACGAGCGCGCTATGAGCGTAGCTTGTAGTCAAGCTTTACATGACACGTATGTCATAAATATCATGTTTGCACCAGTCATATACTTTAGTCATTCATTCTGGTCCCGGAATGCAAAATTCGGCATATGTGAAGCTAGTGAAATGACTGCGAGCGCATCATGAGCATGAAATGCAGTTATGTTCTTACATTACACGCATCTCATGATTATGATGTTTTCACCAATCACACGTCTTCGTCGAAGATTCACGTGACGTAATACCAAACTTGGCAAAATGTGAAGCTAGCGACGTGGCCGCGATCGCACTATAAGCGTGTGTGTAGTCATGGCCTACATGACATCCATGTGAAGATTTCCACGTTAGGGTCTGTCACTTACGTTCGACATGCATTCGTGTCATACCATACCAGTGGTGCAATATGTCACGTGAACGGAACCACCGCTAGAGCAGCAAGACCATGAAATGTAAATCATGACCTCCATGACATACGCGTTATGATTTTCTATTTATGACAAGCCACTCATGCTTGTTTCAAAGTAATGTTATGCCGTACGAATTTTGGTATCAATACCTTATCGGAATGGCCAGGAGAGCTAAAAGTTGTAGGCGGATAGATAGATAGATAGATAGATAGATAAATAGATAGATAGATAGATAGATAGATAGATAGATAGATAGATAGACAGATAGATAGATAGATAGATAGATAGATAGACAGATACATAGATAGATAGATAGATAGATAGATAGATAGATAGATAGATAGATAGATAGATAGATAGATAGATAGATAGATAGATAGATACTATCAGAGTCGCCAAAGTTCGCTAAGAAATGGTTGGCATTTAAAATGCGATACCCATGGTGTTCGACAATACATCGTACTTCAATATAACTGAATAGATGAGGCCGAAGGCAGCTTGTGTTCCTGGTCTTTCTGAATAATTTTTTGAGCGGGATGATTTTGAATTTGTCGCGAAGGTGTCAGATGCATTACGCAAATGACCTGAGAAAAGCGGAGCATGAAAATGATAAATAACGGTGTTCGGAGTTACGTTGACTGGGAGACGTTCCTTGTATATATTTCATGTCTAGAATGCCTGTTGTCCAGAGCTTCCCTAACATAGAACAGCTACAATGTGGGTCAGCATGTTAACTTCATTACTTCCTGTTTGCCGCGTGTAGCTTTGACGGCATCATAAAATACGACATCAGCGCCTTGACAGCAGCGTTTTTCACGTGCCGCAGCCAAAAGCTCTTCACTTCCTCAGCAAATGTTCGCTTGGATTAATGCATGTGCATGCCCTTGATTTTTTTTTTTTTTGCAAAAGATCTGCCATGTTTATTTTGTTTATTATAAGAGTGCCTTTCTTATTATTTTCAATCCTGTACTCCGTCGCCATTTGTACTAAATCGGCATTTTTGAGAGAATGTGTTTGTGAGCTTCCATTTGAAAATATTGTTATTGTTTATACCACGCCATGATGAATGCCATTTTCGACGTTCAGAAAAACAAAGAATTGCTTATTATCAGGAGCAGAAGTCTTGTGATCTGTACGTGTTGGCTAACTACTCAGCAACGAGGAAGAGTAAAAGCAGTAAAATAGTGATAAAATATGATGCTCGGGTCTGAAAACGGCGATGCGTATACGCAATAACCACGTTAAGCAGTTCATTTCTAATGGTCTCCGTCACGTCGATATTTGCAGGCTGGTATGGATGATCTTGCAGGTAGAGTATGCTTATGCGCATAATAAATTCGACCTTAGACAGCTTCCAAGTAAGAGCAGGTACATGTGCGAGTCAGTGGCTTTGTAATAGTGTGAGGATGGAGAAGTCATATCTACACCCTTAGCATTAACCCTCATTTCTTGTGATTTGCGGGACTTTCATTCTGTTCTACAATATAGTCTGACCCAGTGTGCGAAATAATCAAAATAATCGAAGGCACAATTGAAGTGTATTTTCAAAGCAAAGTTTGTGTGAATAGAAAGCAACATTGGAAAATAGCGACATTGTAATAAAACTCTGGATCTCATGTTCTAGAAATTGGCACCTGCATTGAGTATTCTGCAGCCAACGTTAAGTTCGAGATCTTTTTTTCATGCACTGACAGCCACCTTAGTGCCAAACGTGGCAATTCAATGCTTTGTTTTTGTGCTTCATAGATATTATCTTGCAGTTTCTTTTATACTTGCAATTTAGTCTTCACGTTCCCGCTGCTATATTGACTAACCCGCATTTTCAGTAGAATATTATGCAACAGAATTCCTTTAAAAATTGTCTCAGGAATACCTCACTTAGCATCACGAAGCACCATCTTCCGTCAGTATCATTAAGGACCACATACGATGGAATTGTAAGCTTAGTGCTAATTCGGAAGACCACCTTGCTATTTCAATAAATATTATTGTTATTCTTTGCATCAATAGCTAGACTTTGATCATTCCTTGCAAATACCAAATTTTACGAGACGCTAAGCAAGGACGGATAGCACGGGGGAATAAATCCGTCACGTGTGCCTCGAACTTTGAATTTCTTTCTTTTTCTTTCTTTTATGCGCGGCTTTTCAGTGCAATTGTGCGCGTACTCATGAAAAAATCGTGACCTCCTGTGATGACTCCGCAACGACTGAGTGCGCCATACTCATATCAGCCAATGGCTGTCACTTGGCTTGGAACACATTCATATTGATCATGTAGCATCATTTGTCGAGAAAAGATACAGCGACGTTTAGGTATGGTATGGTATGATGAACATCATTAAAATTCTGAGGATCAGTCCAGGACTGATGTTGGCTGCTTCCTCACCAGGACAGAGAGGTGTAGCCCTTCTTCCGCCGCATGGGCCCTCTGGACACTCCTAAGTTGGTCCTTCAGCGCGTCACTGTGCAGAATTTTCTGCTGCCACTGTTCACCGTGATGATTTTGGGGATTTTTATTTCCAGGTCACATGCTGTGCTGTAATTTTTGACACGCGTATTACCTGGTGCGTCGACTACCGATAGTCAGGTTTTTCCGATAATGTTCAGAAACTGCTGCAGAGTCGCTCTAAAAACTGGACATGAAAACGTGGATAAAAGAGTGAAGTTATGGCACTATAGATTTTCATGTTTTTGGTGATTTTATTCTCTCTTTGTAATTCTTGTCAGCCTAGGCTTTCACTACAAGGACTAAGCCCTCACCGAACGATCTCCCACTTACTCTATCTCAGACAAGTTGTTATCTGTGCGACTTTCTTGATTTAGTTCTTTTGTGTAGCTCCATCTTAAACGAGTATTAGCGCTATAAAAACAGGGGACCGGAAAGAAAAGAGAAACTGTACTCCCATTTAGCCTATACTCGCAATTAGCCCCGACGTTTCTGCTGCTATATAGACTAACGTTCTTTTTAGGAGAACATGTTGAACCAGAATTTCTTTAAAAATTGTCTCAGGACTACCTCACTTAACATCATGAAGGACAATCTTCAGGCAGGTTCACGAAAGATCACATGAGCTAGAATTGTAAGTACAGTGCTAACTAGGAAGGCCACCTTACTGTTTGAATATAAAAAAAATGTTTTTCCTCGCATTCCTAGGCTTTGATAAAGCGTCGCAAGTACCAAAGTTTACGGGACGCTAAGTAAGGACGGATAGCTCGTTTTGCATTCTTTCAGTTCTATGCCGAACTAATACAATTCTAAGCTGGCCCAGGTCAATGCCTTCGCCGAGTTTGTAATAGAACGCCAGTTATCCTTGTTTTTTCTTTGCCCGAATGAATGGTTTCTTCTTTGCCTAATGCTGTGTTTGCGGTTCTCAGTTCATTTGTTAGGCTGCTAAAAGCACAGCTTGTAACTTTTCATCTGTCCGCATGTGCTAGAATCCGATATATATTTTTGCCTTAATTTTGCCTTCGTCCCAACCGAAAGTTCTCACGTCAACCTTGGAGGAAGCTAAGCAGGTTATACAAAAAGAGCACTACGACTTGATTTTTCGCGCCACGACGCACCTCGAATTTTCCGTATTAACACCGGTACAAGTGTAGCAGTCCCATGACCACAACGATTTCCCGCTACAGAAATAAGGAAACAGTTGGGTGAGCTAAGGCTCTGGCATTTTTCGCAGGGAGCTTGGGGTGGTGTGGCTGCATAGCGCCGAGAAAAAATGCCGACCATCTCTATTGGAGTCGAATGTTGCCCGAGGGTTGTTCATTATTGGGAGCGTTACAGATAGGCCTTTCTCACGTGCCAGCGGCTGAAAACATGGGCGCTCTCTGGCGTTAGGTCCAAGGCAGCTGATTTCTCATGTAAATGTGCCCAACGCACAAGAACCAGACTTATTACAGATGATTGTCAGTCCAATTATTTTTTTTTGCTTGCTTATAACAAAGGTGCCTGTTAATATTAGAATTTCGCTCGCAGTAAATAAAAAGGGTTTCGCTCATTTCGAAACTTTTCATCTATGGTTTTTCTCATTGGCTAATAAAACTGGCTCATAATAACTATTTTGTAGAGAAAAGTGACACGTTAATTTTGTTACACCTGTAGCAAACATATCGAGTGGTCTGGAGGACCGCAACCATGCTCCCATTAATGTATGTGGAGTTGGTGTTGTTCTATAACTTTTATTACATTTCAAATGAAGCAATCGGCCAGTTAATTTAGCGGAAAAAAAAGTTCGTCAACTTACATTTTAAAAAATTCATTTGAATTGCATTGACCACTTTGCGTATCATACATACAAGTTCATGCCTTGTAACGCTTACCCTGGCCAATTATTTTGTGAATATACCAAAATTAACATGTGTTCACTGCATTTGTGGTTCTGATGTGCACATATTAAATTCTTTACGCTGAGGTATCCGGGTAAAATTTGGGCATTTAAAAAATTGCCTGCCATCCAATTAAAATCCCTGATCCAAAGATCTCATGTCTCTTTCTGTATTTAACCAAATAATATAACTCATTTTTCCATTTATAACAGAATAAATGACCAAACTTAAGAAACTCCTTAAGTGTTTACGAACATATTTCTAGTGTAGCTCAAGTTGTACTTCAGAGCGTAGTGTAGCAGTCGATTTAGGTGATCTGCGAGATGTGAACATGCATCCTATTATTTTATTAGGTTCCTACGTCGTCTCTTCACTTACGCATTTCAATTTTTTTAAAGTACCCCTCAATGCGATAGTATTGGCAGCCAAATGCCTGACGTAATTTTATTTTTCTGCACATAAATATACCTGGTTTAGGCTATTAATTTAACTAAATAATAGGCACAAGTGTGTAGTTGGTGGTCACTCTCTTTTTTTCATTTGCAAACGATCCTACTGCACAACAGTTCTGACACTTTAAAATAAGATTTTGATACATCGTTTTCTCCAGCAGCTTTCTTCAGGAAGCACATCTCGATGAGTCAACAACTTTTAAAGAATGAAACACATGAGACTGATTCGTTATGTTTTTTATTCTAGAACAGCAATTTATAAAAGAAGTTGGCCTTCTCGAATTTCAAAACGATATCATGCAAAACATGACCCAATTTCTTAACTTGGTCTGTTTATCTAAAAATAAAAAACACTTGCATGCACGCACAACAAAACCTACTTGGAAACTAACACAAGTGGGTGGCTTAGTAAAGGATAGCTAGAGAACAATTTGGCATAATCCTTTTATATGAATAGTTTTAACTTCGAAACTTTTATTTTTACGGGTCTGTGTGTGGTGAGGATCCTAACCACCACATGAGAGGTAAGGCTGTTTGAAAAGTTCGGGTCTGTATTTATTCTTCTAGTTTTCTACACACTACAATTCACAAGAATGATCAGGCCCTATCGCGAAATTGTCTAAACGTAAGAAAATTCGCTCTAGTTTTAGCACTTTTCTGGGAAATGTGTATATGAGTTTTAGTATAATGTTTACGCCAAGTGTCTTCAGGAGCTAGTTTAAGTAATGTTCGCGGCATCGTCACAATTCTTCACCTAATGAAATGACAAATTCGAAGGCTTTATTATTTCTTGTTGGTAATATTTGCTGGTTTGGCAACAAGAATTATTTCTTGTTGCCAAACCAGCGTGGATTTAGAAAAGGCTTCTGTGAGTAACAGTGTATTCAAATTCACTACTTCCCCTTTATTACAACATAAATTTCAATCTACAAACAAATTGCATCTTCCTAGACTTTTGTAAAGCATTCGATCAGATACCTCATTGTCGACAAATATTGAAACTTTCGGCGCTTTCATTAAATTCGTTTACCTTGTCATGGGTCCGTAGCTTTCTCTCGAAGCGCTAGGAGTTCACTTCTGTTATGAATTATTTCTCTCCTCCCTCTGACGTCACTTCAGGGGTGCCTCAAGGTAGCGTCCTTTGCCCCTTATTGCTCCTTATATACAACAGTGATATGCCAAATGACATATCACTATATATATGCATTTTGCTGACGACTGCATTGTTCTTCGTTCCATAAAAAGCACTGATGACCAAAACCCTCTAAAGTGACCAGGGCTACATGAATGACTGGTTTAAAAAATAGCTATTGACACTTAATACTTCAAACTTTAAAATGATCTCATTTGCCAGCAAAAAGTTCATTCGCTGTTGCCTTACAACGTTAGTACCAACACATTGACTACAGCCACATCATACAAGTATCTATATTCCCCTCACACAAAATCTTTTTGGTTGATTATATAGCTACCATTTCAGCTGATGCTTACAGATCTGTGGAGTAGCTTTGTCACGACCTACCATCCACTACTTTTGAAGTACAAGCAAGCCTACAAAACACTGGTCCTACTCCAGATAGAGCACGCGTATTTCATTTAGTCACCTTATCAAAAATATATAAATACAGAAGTTAAAAGTTATCCAGAACAGGACATATCGTTTTTCCCGCGAAATATAGTATATTGTCTAGTTTAGCGCAGCCAGAGCTCGAACTTTCACTCCACCTATTAACAATAAGTAGTGACATTGGCCTTTCGTCTTTCTTTCAGAAATATATTAAAGCCACTCGATCGCCGATACCACATTTACAACGTTCTTCTCACTTATCGCACAGACTACACAATGACTTCAGGTACTCGCGCGTGTACGGCAACACTAATACTATTAACTACTCATCCCTACCGCGTACCATATGAACGTGGAACAATCTTCCCAATAGCATCGTCCTTTAACCCAATCAAGACATATCTCGCGAACATCTCGTTATTTATTTCCATGATACATCTTAGCCGGTGCAATTCCTGTCAACTTTTCTGCAACTCCAATTTCTTTTCAATTTTACTTCATCAAAAAGTGATGCTGTTGTTTGTAAGCTTTGTTTTTCTAGAACTATTTGTCTATAAGAAAAAAAACATATTTTACAAGAAATTATAAGACAAGAAAATACATTAGTCTTGTACAAGAAAATCTTTTACTGCACTTGTCATTGCTTTTTATGTTATTCTACAATGTTCCTACTTCTCGGTAACAACGTTGTTTTTGATGTGATTTTAAACTGGTCTTACTTCATATTGACCTCCCTTAAACAATGCTTCTGCAAGGCCTGTAACGTACTTTTAAACAAATAAATAAATATATAAATAAATATAAAAGCGTGCTGTTGTAACATTGGCGAATCATGGTTAGCAGATTGTTTTTTTAGTGCCCTAAGCTATTTGGAGTAGCGTAACATCGCGGTCGCTTCTTATATATGGTCTACTGTTGCACGTCACTTTTTGGGCTGGAGTGTGCGGTTTGAGTATCCTTGTGTCATACCAATATTTTCTTCTGTTATTGTGTCGAGATTGTGCTTGTAATGTCGGGAACTCCTCATACTTGTTTGTAGTAGAAAGCCTGTATACTGCGTTTTTTGCCTACCGACTTTGCCTTACTTTGTGTTATATTCTGGCCATATAGTTGATTTGAGGGGACTCGGAAGTATGGATGTAATTTAAGTTGCATGTGGCACAGTTGGTGTATGGTAAATTTTACAAAGTTTGGGGAGTACATGAAGCGCCATTTTATATAAATCGAGCCCCTCAAAAAATAGTAAATGCGTTTTCCCGAGCTATAAAGAGAGACGTGTTGGTGTTTTCTCGTAAAGGAGTTCTTGCGAATGGGCGTGAAATAGCTGCATGTTGTGCGCTAGTTGCCCCATATTTTCGTTGTTTTTTCGTTCTTTGGTGAAGCTTATTTAGTCGTGCGCCCTCTTCTCGAATCCACGTAGACTGTTACAGAGTAAAAGTACCACGTGGTGATTGCGCCATTAGTCTATGGCCAGAAGTAAACCACCAACCCCGGTTGGAAGTTAGCATTTGTCTTCTTAATTTGTCTTTGTTTTCGCAATACTAAATAGAAATATTGACAGAAATTTTCGGCTCGCTCATGAAGAGCACGCTTTCCCGACTTTGCTGTTTGCACTGTTTAACGTTGTAGGGCTGTTGAAGAAATTCAGTGACAGCGACATATCATATACCGAAGCTTAACGTGTCCTAAGAAGTTATAAAATTCACCGAAAGCTCTGGAAGCGGTTAAATTCTTAGTCACCAACATTTTCTTCGTGATTTTCAATTTAACCCCGAAAAAATGCAGAAACTGTGGTGATACCTGGTGCGTAAACAAAATATTTGGCTATTGCTTACTACAGCTTAATGACTACGGCAGCCTCGTACCAACACGCCGAAAATATTAGACCCCATTGTAAATTATGGCTCTCGCTTTCATTGGTGGTGCTATAAATATTAGAAGATGTCAGATCACTGGTTCATCTTCCTGAGCATGACCACTGTATGATTGATCGCGCTTTCAAACACGTTTTAGGCAATGGATAACTATTCACTTAGCCGCTTAGTACGTGTATCCATCTGCTTTGCTTATGGTGATGAAAATGGTCCTGAAGAAAACAATGCCCTAAGCCTCCCCAGCCATTGTTCTTGTAAAGCGGAAGTTGGATGTCGAGGCAATTTATGACACAATTAAACTTCAAACGTTTAAGGCCTTATACAGCTTGTATCTAAATGCGAATGCTATTCAGAAGTAAGTTACTCTGTAAAGGGAGGACGACGACGAAGTGTCTCTTCATAGAACGCTTCTGCTTTCGGCTCCGAGCATTGTTATCAAGTTTTTCGCTTTCTACGGGAGACGCTGCTCCCTGCCCCAAGGCGACGGACGCGGAGTCATCCACTGGTCCACCCAGCCAGAGGTCTGCTATGGCGAGCTCCTCGGTAAATCAGCGCGCCTGGCCCAGAACCAGTGAGGCCAACGGTGATAGTCACTGCATCATGGCTGTGGACGTGGAGCCTTCTGCGGCTATGTCCGACCATAGACCACCTTTGGCAAGCTCGTCGCGGAAACGAAGCACCTGTTCGAGCACCAGCGAGGACACGGAACTGTACTCGGCCACTGGCGACGACTCGTCGGATGACGACTTCGAGACCGTGAGAAGCAGGAAGGCCAAAAGAAGAAGTATCAAGTCGTCTTCACCAGCAGAGACATTAACGTCTCAGTCAAAAGAAGAATGCTGGCCGCACACCATCCTCTTCATGCCCGAGGACTCCACCATCAGCCTTCGAGCAGTAAACAGGCAAGCTCTCTCTATGTACTTTGAGGGGGTAGCACCAAACGACACTAAGGATATCCGGGTGAACACGCGGAAGAATATTCTAGCTGTGGACACAATGACTGCCAGCGCCATAGACAAGCTTCGCAGAGTATCAGATTTGGGAGGCATCAAAGTACGACCGGTTATTCCAATGGACGGTGCCTGCACGGCGGGAGTAATCTACGACATTGATTTGGCCATAACAAACTCGGACCTCCCAACTCTCATAAAACCAGCGAACGAAGGAGTTCTCATCGCGAATGTACTTCGCCTCGGAAACACCCGATGTGTAAAGATAATGTTCAAAGGAGATTCCATTCCGTCGCATGTCAAAGTGGGACACTTCCGACATCCTGTTCGACCATTTGTCCCTAAACCACTCCAGTGCCATAACTGCATGAAAATTGGTCACATCAAGAGTGTATGTACAAACACCACAGTATGCCCCCGATGCGCTGAGCCGCACACTGCAGACGCATGTCGGGCAACAAGTCTGAAGTGCAGAAACTGTGATGGTCCGCATGATGCTGCATCCAAGGAATGCCCTCGGATTAAGAAGGAAATCGCCATTATCAAACAAATGGTTAGGGACAATTCAACCCACAGAGAGGCTGCTGAAAGGGTACGGCGGCGACGTAGTCGCCGACGGAGGCGTGTAGGACAGAGTGTTGCGCATAACCCATTTCCTCCGAGCACGAGTGAAGTAGTAAGCACGAAGCGAAAAGAAGTGGAGAAGCTCACAGCTGCGGATGAGTGGCCTACGCTTCCGCGTACACAGCCTGCAAAGGAGCCTCCTGCGAGGCCTCGCCGCCCTACACCTTCCACCGAGTCTACTTCCGTTGAGGATGTGTCAAGGGTCGATCGACAGATCATCCCGATGTTACGATCCCTCGTCGCTGTCATGGCAGACATACTAAGAAGCCTGGGAACTCCAACCGCTCGAAGCGGGTTACAGGTGTTGGACGCGCTGAGCCCAGTCCTCGCCTCCCTCGCGTAGAGTCATGGCAGGAGATCAACAATCGTTCCGCAAAGACGTCAGAGAGGCATCAGTCATCCAGTGGAACGCAAGAGGACTTAGATCACGGATTTCCGATTTTCGTCAGTACGTGTCTTCTAACCTTTTCCCAATCATCGTAATATGTGAACCGAAATTATCAAACCCGATCAGGCTATCTGGCTACGAATCAATCCCGTCCAAAACCCGAAACGAAAGCAGCAAGGTCATTGTGTATATTCGTCGGGAGCTTACCTACATCATTCAACCTGTGTCGCCTCATGATGAGAACCAATATGTTTGCCTGACTGTGAAGCAGAAAACCCTCACCTTCACATTAATAGGTGTCTACTTATCTCCCTCAGCCCGTTTTGATTGCCAAAGACTGGATGACATTCTTTCGAGCGTCCCGGATCCGTGGGTAATTATAGGGGACTTCAACGCCCACCACCCAATCTGGGGAAGTTCAAAAGTCAATACCACGGGCCGGAGGCTGGCTTCATTTGTATCGACTCATGAACTGTCTCTACTTAATGATGGGAGCCCTACATTTCTGCGAGGATCAACGTACAGCAGCTGTTTGGACTTGACGTTCGTGTCACGTCGCTTCGCCACAAGCGTTAAGTGGTTTTTAGACATCGAGACACATGGTAGCGATCACATCCCCAGTTATCTCACCATCGAAGGCTTTGCTAGCGACCACCCGCCGAAAACCGTACGGAGGATCGATCTTTCAGCATTCACAACCAACATTGAACACGCTTGTGAAAAAGGCTTAACCTCTGGCATTGAGCAAGCGATCAAACAAGCAGCGCAGAGTGCGATGCGCACACTGGCATATTCTTCAAGGCCCTCAGAAACGGACATGGAGTTAGAGCGACTCCGTGCGACTCGTCGGCGTGCGGAGCGTAGATATCGACGCACAAAATCCATTCAAGATCTACGGATGGCCAGGCGCATGCAAAAGAAGATCCAGCGTCGTATAGACAAACTGGAGTTTCAACGGTGGGCGAAATTTTGCGCGAGTCTAGACCCTCGCAAACCGCTTTCTCAAATATGGCGAACCGTGCGAGGCCTACGCACATTTCCCCAACAACGTTTTCCGTTTAAAGCCTTGGCCCTTTTCCAAAATAGAAGGGATATCGAGGTAGCGGAAGATTTTTGTAGGAAGATTGCGGGCCCACCAAATTGCACAGAAGCCCTTACTGCTGATTACACGCCACATTCACTTGACCCGCACCTGGACCTGCCTTTTTCAATGGAAGAACTGAATGTGGCTCTTGCTTCATGCAATAGATCGTCATCGCCTGGGCCGGATGGCATATCATACCGCCTATTATGCAATCTCGGTGATCGAGGACGAAATGCTTTGCTGGAAGTATTCAATGAGTCTTGGAGAGATGGAACGGTCCCCAGAGAGTGGAAAACAAGCCGGTTGGTTGCACTTCTCAAACCTGGAAAATCGCCTCTAGAGCTGACATCATACCGCCCAATAGCGCTGGCTAGTTGCGTAGGGAAGCTGATGGAGCGAATGATCCTTGCCAGACTCGAGTGGTTCCTAGAACGCCATAGAATATATTCAGACGCCATGGCCGGTTTTCGTCGTCTTCGGAGCTCCATTGACAATGTCATTGACCTGGTGACCTACGTACAACACCAGAAAATGAGCAGACGGTTATCTGTCGCACTATTTTTAGATGTCAAAGGAGCATATGACAATGTTTCTCACGAAGCCATACTTGACGCCCTCGAGTCAGTTGGTTTGGGTGGGCGAGTGTACCACTGGATCCAATGCTACCTACATATGAGATCATTGTTTATGCAAACTGATGATGGGCCGACTTCTGAACATTATACACACCGTGGTGTTCCTCAAGGTGGTGTATTGAGCCCCACACTGTTCAACCTGGTTCTGATCGGTCTCGTTGAACGCATACCAGATTCCGTGCAGATATCTCTCTATGCAGATGATATTTGTGCCTGGACATCAGGTGTAACACGTCCTCAGGTACGTGCGAGACTCCAGAAAGCAGCGAATTCAATATCGGCGTACCTTAGAGAACAAGGCCTCGAGATTTCTCCTGAGAAATCGGCGCTGGTCGCGTTCACGCGGAAGGCAATGACGTCATATCCCATCGCCATCAATGGACACAGTGTCTGCTACGCCAGGACCCACAGGTTTTTGGGGGTCACGATCGATCGAAATCTCTGCTGGAGTCCCCATGTGGCCACTCTAAAGAAGCGCCTAACGGCCATCGCACAACTTTTCAAGTTCCTCGGAGGCAAAACGTGGGGTACATCAGTGCACGCGATGTTGCATTTGTACAAAACGCTGTTTCTGGGGTACCTGCGGTATAGCTTGCCGGTTCTGACGAACGCTTGCAAAAGCAGTATACGCACAATAGAAAACGCCCAGGGCCAGGCACTCAGAGTTTGTCTTGGATTACCACGCTGTACATCAACAGCGGAAACCATCGCAATCGCCAAAGATCATCCGGCCACTGTGCACATTACTTTGGAGGTGCTTAGAGCTCATATTAGACACCTTGCTCGCGCCCCTGCCCACCACCTAGCTTCGCTTCCAGAAGATCGACCGAGTGCCTCCTTCTGTAAGAGAGTATTGACTTTCCGTGAGTGCCTTCCAACAGTCTACACACCTCCGGAACGGATACTAACACCTCCTTGGTGCTTGGACCGACCAAAACTGCGCTTGACAGTGCCGGGGATTCGCAAGAAGGCGGAGCTCTCGGCGCCAGCTTTAAAGCAGATGATTCTACTCATGCTACACGAAGAATACAAAGATCATGTCAAACTTTACACGGATGGCTCGACAACTGTTGGAGGATCTGCAGGAGCTGTGATCTTCCCAGCAAGAGCCGAAACCATCCAGTTCAGAACGTCACACAAGACGACATCGACAGCCGTGGAGCTCGCGGCACTCCGCAGCGCACTCCGCAGGATTGACCAAGAGACACCACAAAAATGGAGCATTTTTACTGATTCGAAACCTGCTCTCCAATGTCTACACAATACTCTACGTCGTGGACCTCAAGATCAATTGGCGCTCGAAATACGACAACTGTACCATCACCTAATAGACGAAGGACATGACATATCTTTTCAGTGGTTACCAGGCCATTGCGGCATCATCGGTAACGAGCATGCCGACAATGCAGCTAAGAATGCTCACGAAAATGGAGTGATGGAACCTATTCCACTATCAAGAAGCGACGCAGCAGCAAAGATTAATACGCTTGCGCAGGATGTCGCAAGGTCTATGCGGAATACGCCCGGTTTTCTCCACACCCGTCTTCACCGCCTGGACCCATGCCTACGACTTACTATTCCATCTGGCCTACCCCGATCCGAGACGACCCTTCTCTGCCGTTTGTGGCTTGGGGTGTCTTTCACGAACGCTTTTGCCTGCCGCATCGGAATGAGAGACAGCGCTACATGCGATCATTGCGACAATGACGAAACAATTGAACATATTTTATGTCAGTGCCCCCAGTACAGCTCTCAGCGACAGTCCCTCTCAGCAGTGTTTGCTCGCCTCGACGACCAGCCATTTTCTGAGCAGTCAATCTTGGAATGTCGGAAAGATCGAGCTTCACGCCAGAAAGCAACGAAGGCGCTGATGAAGTTTCTGCGAGCGACCCGCCTCGTTGAACGATTGTGACACTACTGTGTGCGAGTGTGTGTATGTGTGGTTGTGCTTCTCTTCCTCCCTTTCCCCTTACCCTTTCCCCAGTGCAGGGTAGCAAACCGGATATGTTTTCTGGTTAACCTCCCTGCCTTTCCGCAATAAATTTTCTCTCTCTCTACTCTGTACACATGAATGCAAATCAAAGCTGAACTTTAAACCTTCAAGGGCAGATTGTGATATCATAATCGGACCTCGTGCGCATCGTCTTTGAATTGCTAGTGTCTTTCGGTTGTGAGTGCATGTCTCAAATGTACGGTGAGAAAACGAACGATTGTGCGCGTAACATTAACCCTGTCTGAATACCACTGAATGTTCACTGCAAGCCCAGCTGCTATGTGCCCACTACTCCTTAAGTATTCATCTTGCGGATGAGCGAAGGGCCCCCTACGCGTCCGTAGGGCAACATGCGATCCTACTAATGCATTTACTTCCTTCGGGGTTCTCTTGCTGGTAATGATTAAATACGTCTGAGCGTGTAGTAACGAATGTGCATTTAAAACACCCATTCGCTTCTGAACACACATTCTTGGACGACTGGCGTGAATTCACGCTTCTACCAAGCACAATATGATGCGTTATGGAGACCGGTTTCACTGCATGCCATTTCACGGCATGTCATTTACCATTTCACTGCAAGCCAGCAGTTTCGACAACTGTTCTTTTTTACAGCAGTTTCAACAAGTTGACAGCGTGACTCAGTGATAGACCACCTGCGTGCCACGCTAATGGTCTGCGTTGAATCCTCACTCAGACCTGAAAAATTTGTAATTTATTTTTTTGTATCTTTTCGACTTTTAAGTCACAGACAAGATGATTATTTTTTCACAGAACCATCGACGCCAATGCCAACACGGACAACGATGCGAAGCCGAAATTTTTGCGGAACGAGCTCTTCAACGAAACGTCCGATGTCTTTCGCGTCTTACGACAGCCACAAACAGAGCAGGTTTGTCCGCCGCTTTCCTTCTTCTTCAGTATATTCTGTGATGATACTGGCATATTAGGGCAAGCTCTACAGTCTAGTTGGCGAGCATGAAAGTCGAAGCACTCAGAAGCAGATCTTTTTTCACAAGAGCAGCATCTTACGCCTGCCAAAACCACTCACAGCAGGCATTGAAAGCAGGCGAAAATAGAAAAGTGTCGTCTGCTCGGTCCACCCGGTGCTCCGTCTTCCCATAATGCTCCAGTCCTGATCTGCCAGGGGAAGGCGCGGCGCCCTGATTTCTGCACAGGTTCATTAAGGAGGATAATTGGCTAAATCGATGGAGGACCCGACATAACGCAAGTGTCACTTCCAGAGATCGACGGAACAAATAAGGGTGTTTCATTCGGACTATGATCTGACGGCTAGGTGAATGAACAGCAGACTCTAGCCGGGGCTTGTATTTAAATGTAGCAAGAACTGTATTCAGTGTTCTTACCCCATTTTCGGAAAGTAGTGTTCTTTGCAGTGGTTTTCCCTCCGAGTCATGATCTGAAAGTGTGAAGTTTTAAAGACGACAGTCTTTCTTTGGTACCGTTTGACGCAAAAACTTTGGTCTGTCTCTTCGTCTGTCTGTACATTTGTCGGTTTGTCCACTGTTAACGGCACCGGGTATTTGAAACGGCCGACCCCATTCGTTGCGCCCAGCAATGTTGCTCAAGATTGAGTGTTCATACTTGTGCATTTGTCAATTAAAAAGCAATTGTTGCACATGTCTATGGCCGCATAAAAACACGTATTATTCTGTATGTGCGTCTTTTACTAGAACAGGCATACATAAGTATTTTTAAGGACTGTCGCGCTTATCACTTTACGCTGACCACAGAACGCTTGCACGAAAAAGCGAGTGTTTCCAACGCTTTGCTTAAACGAGACGGTGGTGCCACCTACCCGTCACCTTGTGTTCTATACCTTGTCACCTCTGAGACGGGCGCGCACACCCGTCTCAGAGCCACGCGCTTCGTTTTCCGAGAAAACTGCCAGATGGCGCTCATGTCTCACGTATGACTTGACTTGATGCGCTCGATCACCTCCACTGCACGCTCGAGGCACTCTAACGCAGCGCCTCTAACGCAACTATCGCAGGCACTCTAACGCAACTATCGTCTTGCAACGACATTTGCAGATTAACATGCCGATAAGGGGCCGCCAATTTTTTTTTGTTGCTTCCTTGGCTATCGGCTATAAAAAACGGAATTGAAGTGATGTTCAGCAACTTTTCGATTCATCAATATTAACACATGCCTGCGAGATCAATGATGAAAAGATCTTTGATACGCTGAATTGGCAGAAGTTTTACAAATCCAAGTTTTGCCCTGGTTTGAGTATGACAACAATTTTGGCATGTTTCAGCGTGTTCATACGTTGCCTTATTTCCAGCTAGTATTGAACAGCCTAGTGATTCATTACCTAGTTATCAGCGAGATTTCACAGCTTTTTATTCGTGACTTGATCCTCGCCAGTGGTTCGTGTCGACTACGTATGAAATAAAGTCACTCGAACGTCACGCTACTTAATCTCGGAAGAGCAGAACATACAGCGCCGTAACGAAGCCTGGCCCCGTTCACATCATTTTCTCAGTTGCTAGCGTCGCTTCGGTAACCTATACGAAAATGCTAGCTTGTGCCTCGATTTTACCATGGCGAATAGGTGACATAACTGGCTGTTAGGATAAGTGTTATAGTTTTCAATACAACTGAGAGGAAAGATAGGGTATAAATTTTCGCCTAGCGTATAAACGAAGCTTCAAGAACAACTAGTCTCTGTAGGATAAAGATAGGCATTTTACAATATAGTCTCATGCTAGTCTGCATGAGTCCACTTGGATCCTTGCGTATACTTCGGAGAAATGCTTTCAGTTACTAGAGAAGGCTGGGAGCAGTGACACCATGACAGCCTTGACCACGTCTACTTGCCGTTGGCACATGCACAGCATAAAATGATCCAAAGTGAACGAAATGAAGCGAGCGTACAAAAAGTGTTACAGCTTGACACTTTGTGTACGCTTGCTTGTTTTTTTTACTTTGGACCAACAAAGCTATTACGTCTTGCAGACGAACGTGTTCAGTTGTTTCAGAACGATGTCGAGGATGCTGAGCAGAATTAATATTCTGACTCTGAGATATGCGTGCAAAAAGAATATCTCCGGGGGGGGGGGGGCTACATTTATTGCAGCAAAGTACATTTTGTCTATCTATTTTTCATATAGGCTTGTGAAAACTTCGTTACGCCAAAAGGGCGTCGCGGAAAAGAACAGGAAACAGGATAATGCTGCTGACCGAGCTCCGGCTAATCAGCGACAGTCGAAGTCGACAGTCCACAAGACGGACACGTCGAGACTGGCTTCCGTGTTCTGAGGTGCACAATACGGTGCGATTCTTCCTTCTAAAACTGCGTGAGGAACCTACGACACGTATATGCGGCAACACGCTCACTGTGTTATTTCTATGGCTGAAAATCTTGTATAATTATGCCTCTGCGCATTGTACTGGCTGTGCCCTCGAACTAACCACTGACTTCGCTATCCACTTGGTAAGACGTTGTGGTGCAGCTCTATGCTTCTGCGACACAATATTGAGTGCGTTGAAAAGACTCCTCGCATAGGACGACAATATTAGAAGACTTGGCAAGAGATGACTTACGGCCTTTTTCGTACGACATCTCTGAAGTGATTCAGTGCAGATTTTTTTTAAACGGGGCCAGACGAGTGCACTGTTACCACCGGTAATTTTCAACAAAAGATTTATTTGGATCACGATCACGCATTTTTACATTGAACCAACACTCACACTTACGCAGATACTGTTTTAAGGAGAACAGCAAGTTTCTTTCTTTTGAGAGGTGTGTACGAGCTGCCAACCTAATCATCACCAAGCCGATGAATATTTGCTGATTCGACGAGTGGTTTGTCAAGGCGCCTACGGCCGACAGAACGCTTAAAAAAACTGCAGTGTGTGGCTAACCAGCCATCGCCGCCTCTCTTTACATCGTTACACTGTACGCTCAGCCGATCATTACGGAACCGTCCAGTTTGATCTGTGTAGTGTTTGCGACATGACAGGGGGATTTCGTAAACAATGTCTTGTTTGGAGGACACATAACGTACCCTGTTATTCTTATTGTCGTAGAACTGAAGCTCATCGCTTTGTTATCCGCTAAATATGGTCTGATTCCTTCTCCCACGGAACCTAGGAAGTTTGCTCGGTGTCCTACTACGGAAAGCTACCACAGATTGTGTACAACACCAACTAAAAACAAAGCTAAAGGTTCAGATTAGTTAAGTGGTCAGGATGATATGGTCACTGCCACCAAAACTATACATGCTTTCAGGAGCACCACTTACTTAGCAGTGCTATCAGGAGGGGCTTCGGAGCGAATTACTTTAGGTATTCTTCACAAATTCTGACATCAGTCTTTAGATCATAGACTATATATTCATTGAACTTCAGGTTTTTTACATCGCGCCTGTAAACCAACGAGACCACGTACTATTTATTAATTTTTCCAACTGTATGTTTCGGCAAATGTACGTAACAAGTATACAGTGTGATGGTAAGTAGGCGGGAAGAACTTGAGCGCAGTTCATCAGAATTTTTTGTCATATGCTTTAGTTAGTCGCAGACTCTGTGCAACTATTACCCACATTACATATATCTTGCTGCCCCTTTGTATTGTACCTTTTTGAGCAGGTTATAGGCTCTGATAATAATTGTTTGGGTTTGACGCCGCAATTTCGCTGTATTATTTATTTATTTAGTACATACTGAAGACCACAACGTGGTCCTTGCAAGGACGGGCATACATAATTGCACACAAAAATAAAGCATACATATGTATATGCATACACAAATAAACATACAAATCTATATCCATATACATACACATATACACACACATACACATATAAATACATAAATATATACACGTATACATACATACATATATATATATACATATACACACACATACACATATATATATATATATACACTAATATATATATGCCTATACAAACATATGCAAATGAACTTAACATAATTGTGATAGTATGCACATAAAAAAAGGTACAAAAAAGTACATGTCACCCATCGTCACAAGTTCTACGGTGCGGGCAGAGAATTCCATTCTGAAATGGTCCGTGGAAAAAGGGAAAACTTATATGTGTCTGTCCTAGCATGGATAGGTGTTAATGCATCACAGTGATGGTACCGTGTTTGCCTTGTGGAAAGAGGGCTTACATGAAGCGAAGAGTTGAGGGTGAATTTGTGGTCAATTAGATTATGTAAAAAATCCAAGCGGTACTTCTGTCTTCTTGATTCAAGAGAAGGAATCTCATCAGCCAACATTAGCTGTGACGGGGTGTCCGAACGTTTGTATTTAGAATAAATAAAACTAACCGACTTTCTTTGTATTCTCTCAAGTTTGTTGATATTGAGCTTAGTATACGGGTCCCTTGCTACGCAGGCATATTCTAGTTTTGGGCGGATATCTGTTAGGTAGGCGAGTAACTTAACGTTTAAAGGAGAATTTCTAAGTTTGTGTCGCAGGTAAGCTAGTTTGCCGAATGCAGCAGAGCATGTGTTCTCAACATGAAGGTTCCAAGATAAATTGGCAGGGAAGGTTACGCCAAGGTATTTATAGCTATCAACTTGTTTTAATGGGACAAACCCCATTTTGTACACGTGATCGAGAAGATTCTTTTTATGCGATATGCGAATAAAGACTGTTTTGTCGGTATTTGCAGCCATGCCCCATTTATCGCACCACAAGGATATGTTATTCAAGCTGGAATCTAGTTCCTTCTGATCATCTACAGATTTAATTGTACGAAACACAACGCAGTCGTCTGCAAACAGTCTTACTTGTGTTCCAGGTGTCGCGACGGTGACGATGTCATTAATATATAAAGGTAAGAGTAATGGGCCCAAGACACTGCCCTGGTGCACACCTGAAGTAACTGGTAGACAGCCCGAGTTGTGGTCATCAACTGAAACATACTGTTTACGGTTATTAAGATAGTCTGCGATGCAGGAATTTAAGATATCAGGAAGATTAATGTTTCTTAGCTTTAGAATTAATTTTTCGTGAATGACCCAATCGAAAGCTTTACTAAAATCCAAAAATACAGCATCAATTTGACCGTTAAAATCCAAAGCTTTAGCAAATGAATCGATTACTATAACTAATTGTGTGATAGTCGAGCAGCCTTTTCTGAAGCCATGTTGACAAGTGGTTAGTATCGACTTTTCTTCTAAGAATTCATTAATGCGACTTGCGATTATGTGATCGAAAATTTCAGAATGATGACGTCAGTGATATGGGGTGGTAATTTTGTATTAACAGTCGATCGCCTTTCTTAAAGACTGGGACAACTCGAGCCATCCTCCAATCACTAGGTACTTTTGCACATAGCAAAGATTCACTGAATAACACAACCAGGAATTTAGCAATAGTTTCAGCTTATCGCCTAAGGAACACATTTGGGATGTCATCAGGGCCAGGAGTTGTTTTGGTTTTTAAGTTTAACAACATAGACACAATGCCATGGTATGAGATGAAGTTCGCCTCATGGCGTTGAAACACTACAGAGTCTAAAGATAACCCTGAACTACCACTGGTAAATACGCTACGAAAATGATCGTTAAAATGTTGTGCGATAGCATTAAAGTTAATAATAATGGTTCCGTTATTTGTGATTTCGGTGACAGACTTCTTGCTTTCGCCTAGGTATTCCCAAAACTTATCCGGTGCGTTCTTTATAAAGTTCGGCATTGTTGCAGTGAAATATAGGTCTTTCGAACCACGTACAGCGCATGCTAGCTTGTCTTCTAGTTCACTGATAACATCCGTACGCGCATTATTAATCCCCGTACACGCATGTTTCTTCTTTATTCGTTTGATTTGGCGCTTAAATTGAATTATGCCACGCGTCATCCATGGCGTACTTTTATTGACTTTTCTAGATTTAGTAAGTATGAATGTATCTATGCAATGCTTGCACATTGTAGTAAAGGTTGCCCACAGAGAACTCACTTCACCGCCACTATCAGCAAAGCCCGTAAGACAGGTTTCCATGTAGTCAACGACGCTGGCGTCATCAGCTCTCGAATAATCTCTAATAGATATGGTTTTCGGAATTTTGCGAACAGCAATCTTGACAATGGGTACAGAAACCGCAACGAAGAAATGATCTGACAAACCATTCTCAATTGACACAATATGCTCAGTAAATGCACGGTTTAGAAATACAACATCTAATACAGAACAGGATGGCCCTTGCACACGCGTGGGTTCATTAACCACTTGGATTAGATCATGTGTCAGCATAATGTCGAAAATAATGTTAGCGTTTTCATCACTCTTATTGTTTGCTTGGTGGGGCTCCCAGTTGACACCAGGGAGGTTCAGATCACCAATCAATAAAATTTTCTTATTCTGGTAAGAAGGCATGTGCTCTTGAAGTTTAATCAAATAATCTGGAGTAGCGTCAGGTGGCCTGTAACATTCGTACAACACGATGCAATGGCCCCAGCATGATAAATTGACGCATAAGCACTCCAGGTCGGGAGTGTCACCGATAAGCGTCGCATCTATCTGATCTTTCACTAGAACGGCCACACCCCCACCTCTGTGCATTCTATCTTTGCGAAACACTTTGTAATTGGTGGAAAGACTAGTTTATTTGTTATATCACTACGTAGCCAAGTTTCTGTTATGATTGCATTGTGTGGATCATGCCGTAGTAGTTGAATTTCAAGTATATCTGTCTTGTTTACTACGCTACGAGCGTTGAAACTGACGATACGCAGGTGTTTTTCTTTGGCTGAAATCGAATTTCTGTAGGATGGACGGTTGATTTCTAAACACCGAATCTTTAAAACATTGCCTTGGCAGTCGGCGAAACTAGCGTCTACCTTAGGTTTTTGCGAGTGACGACGGGTCATTGGCCGGCGTGAATTTTCTTCGTCAATTTTTCGAGCAGCAACTCTATCATTTATTTCCTTGTTCCAAACATACGCCACTTTATTGATGTACAATTTGTCAAAAGCTCAAAAAACTTTGTCCCCTCTCTCCCGGTTTTCCTTCGCACTTGCCGAAAGCTTCCGCCTAATTTCACGAACATTCTGCGAATAGTCCTCACTTTTTGATATAGGAGTGTTCTTCAGTTTGTGACATTGTTTAAAAATAATTGTTTTATCTCTCGTATCGAGCAGTCTCAGGATTACCGGTCGTTTCTTATTCGGAGATTGACGACCTAATCTTTGAATGCGTTCTATCGCTACTGGTTCCAGTTCGAGAAGGTCTTGAAACATACCTTTATTTACGGCTGTTTCCAGGGATCCACCATTTTCACCCTCTGGTTCTGGTAGCCCAAAAATGACCATATTAGGTCTTTTACTGCGGTTTTCTAAATCGTCTATCTTCCTTTTAAGCGTCAGAGCAACTTGGTTCATATGCGTGAGCTAGTCCTGACATGAAGTGACTTTTTCTTCAAGGTTTGACGAAGCGTCCACATTTTTTTAGGGGCGAAGCTCCTTAGGGCGTGGGCTGTGCGTCCCCTGTAGCCTGTATGTAGCCACCTCTAGTTTAGTTCTTGCAGTGTTCACTAGATGGCGGTACCGTCCCCTGTATGTAGCCACCGGCTTGGTGGCTGTCAAGGTGGATGGACGTGTATTTTGAGCGCTCCGGATCGACTGCGCAGATAAGTGTTTTTGCATGTTTTGAGCTTGTCTCTATAATTATAAGGCAGCGGTTGAAATCTTCGTAGCACTTATTTTATGGTACGGCTTTTTCGGGGGCCAGTCACCAGGTATTTATTAGTTAGTGCGGGTGTGTGTGTTTGAATTTTTTGTTGTTGTTTTTTCTTTTCTTTTGCCACCCCGTTGGGGAGGTGCGCGTACATTGAACACGCAAATTTTTGTAGTAGAGCTTGGACTTTCTTTTTTTTTCGTAGTGCAGGGCTCGAGCTTAGTAATTATCGAGTATAGGGACAATTAGTGTCAGAAAGGCATGGTTAAAAAGACTGTAAAGTGTTCAGGATGTGGAGTGGGTTTGAAAGTGAACCCAAGCGTAGAAGCGGATGGAGAAGAGGCTGACGCGAAGTGTAGGCAATGTGAGGTCGAGGAAAAAATGGAGAAAATGATGGTTGCCCAGAGTGAACTGCTGATGAGAATCGCCAAACTCGAGACTGCGTTGGCGACAGAGCAAGAAAAAACGAGGGCAATAGGAGAAAGACTGAAGTCCGCCGAAGAAGTGCTAGCGAAGCTTAACAAAGAAGCGACCTACCGAGAGAACAGTAGGGAACCGGCAACCAGAACGGTGGAGAAGGAAAAGCAAGCAAGCTTGGAAAAAACAGGTTTAGCCGGTTCAACTGTCCCAAGGCCCAGCTTCAGCGAGGTAGTGGTGGGGCAGGAAGGGAACAAAAGAGCCGGCGTCACAGGTGCAAGTAGCCCCCAGGTGCAGAACGCTCCAGCGGAAAAGTCACAGCATGTAATAATCGCCGGGGACTCAAATTTAAATCGATGCACAGAAGCCATCAAAGAGAGGGTAAGAGGTAAGAGGGTTGCAGTAGGGGCGTTCCCAGGACGCAAGCTGGAAGCAGTCATGAAGCAAGCGAGCGCAAAGCTCAAAACTACAGCTGATAGACGCAACCTCGTGATAATTCCAGGCGGTTTAAACGATGTCCTAAATGAAGATGCAGCAGGACTAGCAGCCACACTGGCGAAAGGCGTCGACGACATGCGCGCCACTTCTCCTAAGGTGCAGGTAGTGATATGCACGATACCGGAGGTACCGGTGCGTGATAGCAACCTGCAAAGAGCAGTGGTCAACGCAAACCAAGAGATATGGCGGATGAGTCGAGAGAAAGGCTTTGAGGTGGTGGAAATAAACAGAGAGGTGCATAGGTGGGGGGGTTTTCAACGAGACAGAATTCACTTCGATGGGCGGCTAGGTCATGAGGTGGGTTGGCGACTTGCAGGACGCGCAGTAGCTTTTTTGGGGGGCAAGCGAGCCCTTCGGGGTGCAGGATAGCTAGTAACGAGGAAAACAACCAGGGAGACTCTTCGACAGGTGGTATGGACAGATGCGATTCCAAAGTGGCACCAATATCCAAGATACGTAGAGTCCGGGGCATAAATAGACGTAGCCACGAGCGCCGAGCCAATTCAGACATAGGGTATATTAACATGCAGGGTGGTAGGAACAGGCTGAAGTGGGAAGAGATAGAAGAACAGCTAAGGGAAGAGAGGCCGATGGTATACGGTTTTGTAGAAACATATCTCAGGGACATGGAACAACCTCAGAACAATCCGGACTACGCGTGGGAGTATTGTAATAGAACAGAAGGCAGCAGAAAGTGGGGTGGTATTGGGGCATTCATTCATAAAAGTACAGACTGGCAAAGGGTCAAGCAGGAGTGCAAGGAACACTTATGGCTAAAAGGGAAAGTGGCAGGTCAAATGACACTCCTTGGTTTCGTGTACTTGTGGACGGGAGAAAAGGCCAGAGAGGAAAACCAGGCAATGGTAGAGTGTATATCAAAGGACATTCAGGAGTTAGGAAGAGAGTGCGAGATAATTATACTACGAGACATGAATGCGCACATAGAAGATATAGATGGGTATACCGACCCGACAGGCAAAATGATCATGGATATGTGTGAAAGGCTTGATTTGATCATTTGCAACAGTACCGAGAAGTGTGAAGGGCAAATAACATGGGAGGTAGGAAGGCTTCAGTCGACGATAGATTATGCACTGATGTCACATAGGATGTATGATAAGCTCAGGGAAATGCACATAGATGAAGGTGGCTCCAGAAGTCTGGGTAGCGATCACAAACGTATCAAGCTAAGTTTTGGAAGAGCAGTGAAAGTGGGAAGGAGACAAGATGAGCAACTACAGGAAAATTTTTATCTAGAAAGGCAAATTGAAATAGCCACTAAACAAATTGACAAAGTAATCACGGAGGATAATAAGACAGTGTGGACATACACGAATCTAATTACTCTTTGAGATAGAGCTTGCTAAGACGCGTGACAAGTCACCCCGGAAAAGAAGACACAAACCCAAAAATTGGTGGGATGAGGAAGTTAAGAGAGTCATAGCAAAACGTCAAGAAGCCTCTACGGAACACAGACATGCTAAGCAGCGGGGTGAACCGACAGATGATGTGGAAAGAAAATGGGCAACCTTTCTAAGCTGTAGAAGGGATGCATCGCTTCTGATCAATGAAAAGATTAGAAGGAAGGGAGCTCAGTGGCTGGCAGAAGTACATAAAAAAGATAGAAAGGCAGCTGCGAAATTTTGGAACCATCTAAACTCCCTAAGAAATGAGACGAGCCTAGAGCAGAACTTTCTAACTACAGCCCAAGGTGCTAGGCTAGAAGGGGACGAAGCTATTGAATATATAAGAACAAGGGTGACAGAAAAACTTTAACAAAGAAGTACTTTATGCACCACAATAGACAAAGACGAATCAAGTGGTGCAATGGCTCCATTTTCACAACAAGAGTGGGAAAGGGCTGAGAAAAGGGTTCCTAGTAGTACATCAACAGGCCCAGATGGCATTCCAATTAGGCTGATAAAAACATTAGGTCCGAAGTCATTGCAGGCTCTGAGAGAGGCAGTGAGTACAATAATAATCGATGGTGAAGTTCCCGATGGATGGAAACTTAGCAGGATGAGCATGATCTATAAAGGAAAGGGGGACAAAGCTGACATAAACAACTACCGTCCTATAACAGTGACATCAGTAGTCTACAGGCTGGCGATGCAGATTATAAAGGAAAGACTGCAGGCATGGATAGAGGATGAGGGGGTGCTGGGGGAACTGCAGAATGAGTTTCGGAAACACAGGAGGTTGGAAGACAATCTGTTCTCACTGACGCAGTGCATCGAAATAGCAGAAAAGGAACACAGGCCCCTGTGGCTAGCATTTTTGGATATCAAGGGAGCGTACGATAGCGTGGTTCAAGAGGAATTGTGGGGAATACTGGACACACTAGGCGTGGAACATGTAGTCACCAATCTTTTAAAGGGTGTCTATAAACGTAACAAGGTAGTTATAAAGTGGGAAAAACAGGTATCCAAGCCTGCAGAGGTAAAACGGGGGCTTAGGCAGGGGTGCCCCCTGTCACCTTTATTATTCATGATGTACCTACAAGGATTAGAGGCAAAATTAGAGGGAAGTGGACTGGGCTTCAACCTCTCTTTAGTCAAACAGGGAAAACGTATTGATCAGGCACTACCAGCATTAATGTACGCAGATGATATAGTGCTAATGGCCAACAACAAGGAAGATTTGCAGAGATTGATGGACATCTGCGGTAATGAGGGAGATAGGTTAGATTTTAGATTCAGTAGGGAAAAATCAGCAGTCATGATTTTCAATGACAACGAAGGTAGTGAGCTTAGAATACAGGAGGTCACGCTAGAGATAACAGATAAATACAAATATTTGGGCGTATGGATAAGCAATGGGACCGAGTATCTGAGGGAACACGAAATATACGTGACGACTAAAGGTAACAGGAATGCAGCAGTCATGAAAAATAGGGCACTGTGGAATTACAATAGGTATGATGTTGTGAGAAGAATATGGAAAGGGGTCATGGTTCCTGGGCTGACGTTCAGCAATGCGGTCTTGTGCATGAGATCAGAAGTTCAAGCAAGATTAGAAATTAAGCAACGTGGAATAGGTAGGCTTGCTTTAGGAGCTCACGGGAATACACCAAATCAGGGAGTACAAGGTGATATGGGATGGACATCATTTGAGGGCAGGGAAGCTAGCAGCAAGATAAAATTTGAGAAGCGATTGAGAGAAATGGGGGAAGAGCGTTGGGCACGGAAGGTTTTCAGCTACTTGTACATGAAGAATGTCGATACAGAATGGAGGAAGCGAACCAGGAAGTTGACTGGTAAATACTTAGAAAACAGCAGGTGGCCAAACCAAAAAGAACTATCGGTCAAGAAGAAAGTGAAGGAAACGGAGACTGACATGTGGAGAATGGGCATGATTAAGAAGTTCGCACTAGAGATCTATCAAACTTTTAAGCAGGAAATTGCCATGGAAAGGATCTATGATAATACTCGGGGTAGGTCTCTACTGTTTGAGGCCAGGACGGGAGTACTGCGAACCAAGACATATCGGGCCAAATACGAAGGGGTCGACCCAGTATGCAGTGCGTGTGGAGAGGAAGAAGAAACTGCCGAACACTTGATAATGTTCTGTAAAGGGCTTCACCCTATAGTTCAGGATGATGGCGCAGAGTTTTTCAAAGCACTGGGATTTAGGGACAGCGAGGGCAAAATAGACTTTAGGCGGGTAGACTTAACTAGAAGGAGGTTATCTGATTGGTGGCTAAAGTCAAGGCACGAGTGAAAATTAAACCCTTCACTGCGAAGTACGAATCCTCAACTTCATTATTTAAAGGAAAAAAAAGATAGATGTAATCGTTAGTTCACTAAGTATCTCGGCTAGGTGGCGTTAGCCGCCACCCGATCTAAAGGGTACGGCCACATCCATCCATCCATCCATCCATGTAGCCACCTCTAGTTTAGTTCTTGCAGTGTTCACTAGATGGCGGTACCGTCTCCTGTATGTAGCCACCTCTCGTTTAGTTCTTGTAGTGTTTACTAGATGGTGGTACTTGTAGCTGATGATGAAAAGATGGAAGATGTTATAAACTAGAAAGCGGTACTTGTAGTTGATGAAAGACGCGAGATCTTATAAAATAGGAATGATGTCACATATGGCGCGTGTCATTGGTTGAAGGCAATCGTTTGATTTAGTGCGGCGACGTACGCTAGGGGGAGCGATGTAATAAAATCGAGTGGGCAAAGTGTACAGAGGATTCATGGTTTACCAGGTTTACCTCCGGAGCTTCGCCCACTCATCATCATTCACTTCGTGGATATGGCGGAATTTTTTTTCAATTTCTACCAGGCGGTTTTTTTTATATCTTTAATATCAGCTGCGATTTCACTGAGCTGCTTTATTATTAGTGCAGTGTCGGGACCGGGGTTAGTTTTAATGTCCCCCCCCTTAAAAGCAGTAATTTTCTGAGGCAGATAACAGCAATATCAAGCAAGCAACACAGCCATGGGCACGGCAGCACTAGCAGAAAAGGATCGCTTGAACGGAAACACTTGCCGTAACATTTCCTCACCTGCACAGCAAAAAGCAAAGGTTTGTCAGCGAACCGCATTCTTTCGGTGCCGCCGTGCCCAGTGGTAGCGCGTTCCAAAGGATGACCCTTTATACAGGTTCCGCATGGTGTCGCTCCATGCGAAGGTTGCGTGCCGGCTTCTGCGCTTGGTGACGTAGAATGAAGTGGTGGTCTGATGGGCGGTGTCAAACGCTGATACCCAGCGTCATGACAGTTGTAATCACCGGACTGATGCCTAGCTGCCTCGACAACGGTATGCTCACTGCAGTATGCAGTGCGCAGGAGGCCGAGGACCTGCACAGCAAAAAGCAAAGGTTTGTCAGCGAACCGAATTTTTTCGGTGCCGCCGTGCCCAGTGCTTTGAGATTGAGATATGATTTGAGCGACGCCGTAATGAAGGGCCCTAAAAATATTCACCACCTGATGCTGTTTAGCATGCTCCTAAATCCCAGAATACGCACGTCAAGCATTCTCGCCTTCATCGCGAATGCAGCTGAGACTCCTGGCACTGGATCTCAGAACCTTCGAGCCAGCAGTCCAACGCTGTATAGACGGAACCACCGTGGCCAGTGCACATAGCGAGAAGGCAAGCTGAACTCTGGTGCCAAGTATCAGACTACTCTTACAGAAGGCAAGCGCTCGAGAAAGGCAGATGGCAGGAAAGAAAGCTCATCTATTAAAACTAACCGCACTTTCATTTGGATTTGTATTGTACCTACTACTACTACTGCTGCTACTGCTACTACTACAACAACTACTACTACTACTACTAATAATAATAATAATAATGATAATAATAATAATAATAATAATAATAATAATAATATTGGCTCTATTTCTACCTATGCACAGTTATGGAATGGAAAAGGAGAGAAGACAACTGTCAAGGTGCTAGACTTACTGCTAAATCTTCTTTTTTCAGGTTCTGTGACAACGTATTTCACTTATACGCCTGCGGATAGGCGGGTTTTATGTTTTCAAAATGAAAACAAAAAATACATATATATTGTGACGACTCGGTTGTAACGAGGTTTATTGGTCGTGAACTCGGGAACGAACAAGCGCAACGGACCCGACAAAGAAGCGCACGTTCCAAGAAGGTGATGATTGTCAGCCAGAACATATGATGATGATTGACTGCTGTTCAGATGAGGATGTAGCGCATAATAGATGCCTACACTGATCCCCCCCCCCCCCGTGGAAGCGGCCAGCCTGGCCGCTGCGGGCGGGTAGTCAAGGTGACGAGGAACGTCGTGTGAAAAGCTTCATGCGGGCAACGTGTACAATTTCGGTGCTGCGGTAACGGCGGTCAGTTGGCACGACAAGAGGCGTCACACGATAGTTGACAGGTGAAGTCTGCTCTAAAACAACATATGGGCCGATGAATCGAGGCTGGAACTTGTCGCAGAGACCAGGTGTGCGAATTGGTGTCAATAGCAGCACCTCGTCACCCGGTCGGAATGATACCACACGATGAGAGGTGTCGTAGACGGCCTTCCTTGCTTGTTGCGTAGCTTCCGTGTTCATACGAGCGCGCTGGCGGCACTGGGCAAGGCGAGAAATATATTTTTCGCAAGAAGATGGTGATGGAGGGCCATTGCTGGTGAAGAAGGAAACATCGATAAAGGAAGTAGGTGAACGTCCGTAAACGAGATAAAACGGTGAGTAGCCGGTTGTGCGCTGAACAGCGGTGTTGTAGGCGAAAGTGAGGAACGGTAGAAGTTTATCCCAGTTTCTGTGATCCTGTTGAATGTATACGGCAATCATGTCGGCAAGGGTTCGATGGAATCTCTCGGTCAGACTGTTTGTTTGAGGATGGTAGCTAGACGCCATCTTGTGTGTGGTACCAGAAACGCGAAGAACTTCACCTAAAAGCTGTGATAAGAACACCTTTCCACGGTCACTTAGAAGTACAAGAGGAGCACCATGACGTAGTATTATGGCCTGAAGGACGAAGTCAGCGACTTCCGATGCTTAACCAGTAGCTACTGAAGTTGTCTCGGCGTAGCGTGTCATATGGTCTACGGCGGTGACTATCCATCTATTTCCAGCACCAGTAACAGGAAGAGGCCCATAAAGATCGACACCGACGACCTCGAAAGGTGTTGTAGGGCACGTCATTGGCTGTAACTGACCAGCCGGGGGAGATGTCGGAAGTCTGCGAAGTTGGCACGGAGAGCAGGAATCCACGTACTTTGCTACGCTGGTAGAAATCCCAGGCCAATAAAAGCGGCTTCGAATGCGGTCATAGGTTTTGTGAAATCCTAGGTTGCCAGCAGTCAAATCGTCATGAAAGGCGTTAAGTACATGATGTTGAAGAGCGCGTGGCAGAACAGGTACCCAGCGTTAGCCGTGAGGATGATATATGTGACGATACAGCACACCGTCCTGAAACTTGAAGTGCTCGAGTTGTCGACGAAAACGTGCATTGGGTGGACGCGTAGCTCCTGAGAGGTGGTCTATAATGCGCCGACAATACGGGTCAGCCTGCTGGCGAGAACTGAAGGGTTGTTCATCGTCGATTGGCGGTTGGTACAGCGAGGCGAGCAAGGCAACACAAGTGGGAGTCACGTCCGCACTGGTGTCGTTGGAGGTGCCAGCTGGAGTGTCGATCGATGCCGTAGGTAGTGGGCAACGAGAAAGAGCGTCAGCGTCTTGATGTTTTTTGCCCGATTTATAAATATTCTCAAACTGATACTCCTGTAGGCGTAAAATCCAACGACCCAAGCGTCCGGACAAGTTCTTTATTGTAGAAAGCCAGCATAAGGCGTGGCGGTCGGTTACGATGGTGAATTGACGGCCATACAGATAAGGACGGAACTTTTGTATGGACCAAACCACAGCGAGGCACTCCTGCTCAGTGATGGTATAGTTTTTTTTTCGGTAGAAGTAAGCACTCGGCTAGCATATGCGATGACCCTTTCCCGTCCAGAGTTATCGCGTTGGAGGAGAACAGCACCTATACCGGAACCGCTGGCGTCGGTATGCAGGAGTGTCGGGGCGGTGTCATCAAAATGGCAGAGTACAGGCTCTGACGTCAAAGCTTTCTTCAATAGGTGAAACGCCGACTGACATTCCTCGGACCACACAAAGGGTGCATTAGATGCAAGTAGTTTGTGAAGTGGTGCAGCTATTGAAGCGAAATTTCGTATGAAGCGGCGAAACTTTGATGCGAGGCCAAGAAAACTTCGCAAATCCTGAGGTTTTGTGGGGCATGGAAATTGAAGGACGGCAGCGATCTTTTCGGGGTCAGGGCGAATACCGTCCTTGCTGACGACATGACCGAGAATCTTGATGGATTTGGTGGCGAAACGGCACTTCTTAGTGTTGAGCTGCAGACCCGCACCGGCGAGGCATGTTAGGACGTCATCCAAGCGCCTCAGGGGCTGAGAAAACGTTGATGTAAAGATGATAATGTCATCAAGGTAGCAGAGACACGTCTTCCATTTCAGATCACGCAGGACGGTGTCGATCATGCGTTCAAACGTCGCGGGCGCATTGCAGAGCCCAAAAGGCATCACGTTAAATTTGTATAGGCCATCTGGGGTTGCAAATGCCGTTTTTTCTTTGTCGTCATCGTGCATGGGAATTTGCCAATATCCCGAACGCAAATCAAGGCTTGAAAAGTATTCGGCGCCTTGCAGTGAATCAAGGGCGTCGTCGATGCATGGCATGGGGTATACGTCTTTGCGGGTGATGTTGTTAAGTGCCCGGTAATCAACGCAAAAGCGCACGGAGCCATCTTTTTTTCGTACCAAAACAACAGGGGATGACCAAGGGCTAGTTGATGGACGAATTATTTCTCGTTGGAGCATGTCAGCGACGTTTTCCTCGATGATTTTACGCTCAGCGAGAGACACGCGGTACGGGCGGCGATGTACAATAGATGTTCCCTCCGTCTGAATGCGATGCGCTGCAGTGGTAGTTCGGCCCAACATTGAGGAGCAGGTGTCGGAAGAATCGGCGTGTTTTGTTAATAACGCAAGCAACTGCTGCGCCTAGATAGCTGTTAAGTCATCACTAATAAGAGCTGTGAAGGGAGAGGATGAGCCAGGCTTACTCATAGGATGGTCGTTGGTAGAGGCAGGTTTAAGTGGCGCGACGCTGACAGGCTCAGCATCCACAACACAGACTACTGCAGTGCCCTCTGGCAGGAGAACTTTCTCTGGCGTTTTATTCGTAGCAATGACAAGCGCGGAGCCATGGTGAAAGTGTACGACACCTGATGCAAGGGCTACGCCTTTTGCGACGCAAGTCGACGAAGGGGACACCAAGACGTCACCGTCGTCGATGTCCTTAGAGATCAGGGTCACAATTCGTTCTTGATGTGGCGGTAGTTCGAGATCTTCGCGAGCGAACAGGCGTAGTGGCTTGTAGACGCCTTCGTCGAACATGGAGTTCGTATTAGTTAGGTGCAGAATCCGTTCACCACAACATATAGCAGCTGAAGAAGACAGGAAGTCCCACCCTAGAATTAGCTGGTGAGAGCACCGGGTAAACACAGTGAACTCGATGTAATGCAAAATGTCATTCAATAAACACACGAGCAGTACAAAGAGCAAAAGGGCGGATAGTGTTCCCCTGGGCTTCGACTAGATTGGGTCCATTATAAGGTGTCATTACTTTTTTCAGGCGTTTGCACAAATCATACCTAATCACAGAAACTGTAGCACCGGTGTCCACCAAAGCGTCCACGAGAACTCCTTCCACCGTATTAGAAACCATGTTGAACGGGCGTGCTGGAGGAATATAAGTCCTACTGTTACAAGCAGTTTCTCCTCCGAAAACTGCATCATTTAGTTTTCCGACCGGTTGTCAGTCGTAAACGAGGCTGGCCGAAGAGGAGAGGAGGAGTGACGGAAGGGCGAAGGTGATCGGCGTCGGCTTGAACGGTAAGTGTTCCGCGTCTCAGTCGACGCGGGCGGCGATAGAGACCGCTGCTGTCCAGATGAATAACGCCGAGCGTAAGAATCCCCACTGGAAAAGTCCCGATCGCGCATGTCGTACCCGCAACGCTCGTCCTGCTGGTGCTTGCGGCGGAAGCGCGATATATGGCCACGATATCCACAGTAAAAGCATGTTGGGCGACACGGGCGCCAAGGCGGGTAGTAGAGGGCGTTCGGCGCACCGGGAGATAGCGCACTTAATTGGACAGACGGAGGGTCGGGTGGGATTGGCCGGAATTGGACCGGTGGTGCAGCAGCAACCGGCGTGAATGATGGCAGCGGCGAAGTAGAGTTTACGTTGCGAGGAGGCGCGGCCGCAACTTGCGCGTACGTTGGAGGGCTAGACGGAGGTGGCTGTACGTAGGCTGGACCGGTGAATGATGTTAGTTCCTCCCTTACGATGTCATGGAGGGCCATGCTTGAAGGCTGTGTGACAGATGGAGAAGGTTGTGAGATGCCCATTGATTGAAGTTCTTCTCGTATGATCTCCCGTATCATGTCACGCAGGTCCCGGTCTGCTGTACGGTGTTCACTATTGCCCGACTGAAGGCTAACAGAATCAAGTTCGTCGAGACGCTGACACGTAGAGACGACGTCAGTGACAGTAGAAGGATTCTGTGCAACAAGGGCATTGTAGGCAATGCTTCCGACGCCCTTCAGAATGTGGCGCAGTTTGTCCAACTCGTACATCGAAGCATTGACGCGCCGGCAAAGCGAAAGGACATCCTCGATGTAAGATGTGTCTGACTCGCCGGGATGTTGTTGGCGAGTATCTAGGGCCCTCCTCGCTAGAGCGGATCGAACGGCTGGCGTGCCGAATACTTGGCGAAGCTGCTGCTTGAAGGCAGGCCAGTCGGTGAGGTCGATCTCATGGTTCAAGAACCATGTCTTGGCAACGCCCGGGAGATAAAGCGATACTCGGCGGAGCTTGTTAGAGTCGTCCCAGTGATTAGTTGCGCTTACTCGCTCGTAGTTATCGAGCCAGTCCTCCACATCTTCGCCGCGGAGACCAGCGAAGATCGGAGGTCACGCTGGTGGTTTACGATGTAAAGAGGTGGGGCTTGCGGCGCAGAGACGGAAGCAGATATGGCATCCACCCACTCACTCTGAGACATGTTGGCGGACTGAGGGTCCAAGCGGCGGCCTGAACGGAGCTCCAGCGAGTAGGCGTTGTAAGGAGAGGTGCTGGGAACGTCAATCCACCTCCACCACGTATGACGACTCGGTTGTAACGAGGTTTATTGGTCGTGAACTCGGGAACGAACAAGCGCAACGGACCCGACAAAGAAGCGCACGTTCCAAGAAGATGATGATTGTCAGCCAGAACATATGATGATGATTGACTGCTGTTCAGATGAGGATGAAGCGCATAATAGATGCCTACAATATCTCCTACGCATAGGGGCGCATTTTCGTAGACATCCAACCAGTCAAATTTTCTCATTGCGCAAGGTCTGTTTTACGATGATTTCAACCGAGTATGTTACTGCTGCTGTTTAAACATTGCGAAGAAAATTGCCCGTGATGGTAACATTTTCAAATTGCGTAACACGTAGAAAGACCACTTAGTTTTTCGAGTGAATTGAAGAGCACAAAATTACAAGGATTGTTTCAAGTGGAAACTTATTTAGTAAAACTGAATCTTTTTTAAATGTCTTCACTCTGTGCATTAGGGATGAAAATCGTACTTGAAATTCTTCTTTGTTCTATTATATAAGGTTTTCCATTCGTTTATATGTTTTGCCTCTTACTCTATATGTAGTTGTAGTGTGCATATTTACTTTTTGGTACAGCTTAAGGATCTGCGATTTTCGTTCGCCTGTCGAACTCGTCTATATGTGAAGGCACGTCGCCCTATAGGAAAAAAAAACGAAAGCTAAAGCGGGCAGTGGGGGAGTGAACTCCTATAATGAAGCATTGCACAGACGTATTGCGCAAACGACCACCTCTTCGAAGGCTCCGATGCGCGGCGATCAACGAGACGCTGTACCGAAACTATACCCACGTATTCACCGATATCCGCCAAGCGCTGCTGAGTGGAAGTGCGCCCAAATCTGCCCTCGCGTTTACACAACTAGCGCGAGACTGTCAGTTTGGTTTGCCAAAGGGGCACTGCACCTAGGCGATACACAGTAGGCGAAACGTTCCCCGTGCTTATTGCGAAACAATGTTTCCAGCGAGCGATGACTGAATCGAAACCGATATGTTACTGCAACACTCGAGTAGCAGTCCTTATCAGACTGAATTTTCGTATACGATGTAATCACAAATAAGTTTACCCAAGATCATCTATTCTGTGTGAAGGATGAAATTCCAAGAAGATAATAACATGGCAAAGGGAAGGAACACGAGACGAGGCAAATATGGCGCTGGCATAGATATTTCGTACACCGCGCTGGCGCCTCAATATTGCGCACGTTCAGCGGCTACGAGTAAATTGCTGTATGGGTAGAGTCATTCATCCACACCGAGTAATATACGCATGGATTGTGAATGAATTTTCTGATGAAGAGAATACGTCTTCGTTTGTGCAAATAATAACTTAGCCCGAGTGCAAGAATCTCTGAACCTCTTAGTAAGTCGACCGACATGCAAAGGCACGTGCGCACTTTTTTCCAGATAAAAATGACGTAATATTCGTAAAAAAATGTTGTCGTGCCTGGACCGGAACAGGACCACGCAATGGAACAGAGCACATTTACACTCAATTTTTTCTACCAACCATATCTCATTGATATGTATGCATTCCAAACATGTGTCTGTTTGTCTGTACAACTGTCCGTCAGCTATACAAAAACTACTAACACTATCTAATAATATCATTTCCACGAACATATACACACCCGTTCTTCTGTTTTATTATAAGGAAGACGCTATTCGGTACGCCGGTGAGATGAGGGATTGCCTTTGACCATAAGGAGCTTCGCCTTCGAGAAAAGCACTCAGCTTTTACTAATGGTGCTACTCTAGAACTAACAGCAGAGCTGAAGGTGGACCTTACAGTTTTGTTCAATTATTAACGCGATAGCGTTAGAGAGCTCGTGTCGCAGAAATTCCGCCGTCGGCGTTGGCACCGTTGGTTGTGAGCGAAAAGTCATCCATGAGCGAAAAATTTATAAATAAGTAAATACAATAAAAAACAAAATTTTTGGCTCTATTTTTGGCTCCTTTGGTAGTATTGTCTGACCGAAGTTAAGCTCAGGGTGTCTTAATGTTACTATCCTGAAATGAATGGCTGAGCAATGATTCCTGTTAAGAACAAAAGTAATACCTACCGTTTCAAAATGTCGCATCTAGGAATCACCGCGCGGAAAGTACACATGAAAAGCAATAGAAGTCTCGCGCAGGAAGTTTATAAAATCGTGCGCATCTCAGCAGTGCGCTATGGATCCGTTGTGCGCGCAGGCATACCACGCTCCGACGGAGCTCCCGCATAGACATGCCTTTAAGTTATAGGAGCTAGATGCAGACATCACCTTATGCAACCGGTCGTGGTCGCCTAGTTCCGATGCCATATTCTACTGCATGCTATTTAACCTCAATAAGCGGGCCCGAGAAGCCTTGCTGGAAGTGGTCAATGACTCTTGGCGAGATGAGCAAGTGCCACGAGAGTGGAAAACAAGACGTTTAGTTCCACTTTTAAAACCCTGTAAGTCGCCACTAGATCTCGCATCATAACACCCAATAGCCCTCGCTTGCTGTGTTGGTAATTTATTGGAGATAATGGTTCTTGCCAGGCTAGAGTAGGTCTGTGAAAGCTGCAACATATACCCAAATGCTGAGGCTGGTTTCACGCGTGATGAACGCTGCATTGACAGCGACATTCATCTTGTAACTTACGCACAACACCAGAAAAGGAACCGACGGTTATCCATCCGGCTTTTTATGGGTCTCAAAGGAGCATACGACAATGTTTCACATGAGCCCATACATGACGCCCTTGAATCAGTTGGTCTCAGTGAACGACTGTTTTGCTGGATCTGTTGCTATCTACACATGAGATCATTCTTTGTGAAGAGTGATGGTTGGTGAACCTCTCAGCATTACACACGTCAAGACATTTCCAAAGGTGGCGTCTTAAGCCCCATGTTAATTGACTTTGTATTAATGGGCTTATTGAAACGTCTACAGAGTTCAGTTCACACGTTCATCTACACTGATGACACCTGGGTTTGGCCGTCAGTTGTAACATGACATCAAGTACAGGCGAGACTGCAAAAAGCCGCGACTTTAATATCGACATACCTCAGGGAACAAGCTCCCAAGATTTTTCCTGAGAAATCTGCGTTTATCGCGTTTACACGCAAGCCAATGACAGCTTGTGCCGTATCTGTAAATGGGCAAAACACTGGTTACGCCAAGACGCACAGGTTCTTGGGTGTCATCATTGATAGAGACCTTTGTTGGAATCTACGTGTGGTTTGTCTTAAGAAACAGCTGACAGCCATCTCGCATCTTTTTTCCTTTCTTGGAGGAAATCGTCCGATACATTGGTTCAAACTATGTTGCAATTACACCAGACTCTATTTCTATAGTAGCTGCGATACAGTGTACTGCTACTAATCAACACAAGCAAAAGCAACACACATCCAATAGAGAGTGCTCAGGGCCAGGCACTCAGACTTTGTCTCGCACTGTCAAGCTGCATGTCAACCACGAAGACTATTGTCATCGCCACGGAGCATCCCGTCACCACTCACCTAGCTCTGGAAGCACTTAGAGCACACATAATACTTTGTGCTCGCACCCCTCTCAATCACCTCGCCTTTTTTCGAAACACCGGCACAGGGCCTCCTTCTGCAAAGTGATTTTTGCTTATAGAAAGTGCCTTCCAACAAACTAAACAACTGCTGCAAGATTCCTGACACATTCTTAGTGCCTGGGTTAGCCTAAACGTCGTCTGACAGCGCCAAGGATTCCTATGAAGTTGAAATTCTCGTCGACAGCATAAAACCAGCTGTACCTGCTGATGCTAAACAAGGTATAAGCCGACCGCACTAAACTCTACACGGATAGATTGAGAACTGCTGAGGGATTTGCAGGAACAGAGTACTTCTCAGCAAACCACGAAAAGTATGATTTCAGAACGACTTTGAGAACTTCATTGAATGCTGTGTGTTTTTTTTTGTTCCCTGCAGTATACAGGCCCGTCATAAGCTTATGTTGCACAGAGGTTTGCTTACGAAGGTGCATTACACCAAAGCTCTTTTTCTGTTTTCGTTATCAAAGAGACAAATTTTAACAATAGTGGTGAAACAATCTCACCCGCCGAGCATAAATTCTGGTCGAAATCATTGTCTCCATATTCCAGCACTTGAGAAAAGTGTGAATGATTTGATTGATTGATTGATTGATTTGAGGGGTTTAACGTCCCAAAACCACCATATGATTATGAGAGACGCCGTAGTGGAAGGATCCGGAAATTTAGACCAACTGGGGTTCTTTAACGTGCACCTAATCTGAGTACACGGGCCTACAACATTTCCGCTTCCATCGGAAATGCAGCCGCCACAGCCAGTATTTGATGCCGCGACCTGCGGGTCAGCAGCTGAGTACCTTAACCACTAGACCACCGTGGCGGGGCTGAGAGAAGTGTGAAGAGGAAATGTATATCATAGAGAGAATTTCAGCGGCAATCGCGATTCCTCGGCGCATTTTAACTTCATAACGTTAAAGAGCTCGTGTCGCAGAAAACCCACTGCCAGAGTCGGCCGCGTTGGTTGAGGCAAAAAATCGTCTCAGCGTCTGTGATGAAAAAAACAAGTTACCGTGATAGCCGCGGGAGGCTGCTACTTGTCCACGCGCGCGCGCGCGATCACAATGAAAAAGCCACGCATTTGAAGAAAGAAAAAGTGCTCAAAATCACGATGCGCAGTCGTTTCCTCGTGTTCAACTCCTAAAAGCGAAGCTTAAGGGTCCCCCAATTTTTCTTTGCGCGGTGAAGAGCGGATTGCATAAGGTTGTGTCTTGGGCAATATGTTTCAAGCCCTATGTTTCAAGCCGTGCATAGATGAGAGCACCATCAGTGCCAATGGTTTTGAACCCAAGGTAAGACGACTGCATAAAAAAGGGGAGCACAAGCTGCAACTCTCAACTTAACTTCAATTCAAATGCTCAGAACAAAAACATAAGCACAGGCGCAGCATCGCACTGGTAATAAGCTCATACATAAGCTCATGGCAATCAGTAGGCTACGAGTTTGTTATTTGTGTGAAGTCGCCTGAAGAGGCGGCATATTTATGTTCTGCGCATGAAAATAACAGTTCAGGTGAGAGAGCGCGCTTTTGTTTTGTGTTCGTTTTTTTTCTTGTGCATTCTTTTTACCTTCTTGCGCTGTTTCAGTAGTTTGCATTCATGCCAACTTGCCCAGTTATCAGTCCTTCCAAGTTTTAACAGCAAGTTTACAAATCACTTAATAAACTGACCATATAGTAAAGCTGGGATTGACGGCCATTGTATAGATGTTTGACAATCATACGTTTTTGCGATGGTTTTGTTGGTTCTATTCGATTCAACAGACAGAATGTCACTGCCACGAATTTCTTTCTGTGCAGAGTTCACAAGTTCCTCAGGATTGAAAGCGCGTTCTTTGTTTCTTCCCAATTCCTGAAGTAGTTCCGCTTACAAACTCCTGTAATGCGAAAGGAACGTTTTACAGTTACATTTTGATAAATTGGACGTGTCGTTACTGCTTACGTTACACTTTATATTTTCATTTTTGAATATGCTTTCACTTTCTGAAGGCACAAAAGTGCGAGTTTGACATCGCCGACAGCCGTGTATACAAAAACAATTCGAGTAAACAAGCCTAGTCAAATTTTTAGCGATCACTGGCCATACTACACAATGAGGCATGTATAACTGAAAACTTCAGCTTGCGTGCTCGTTGAGTTTATGTCCCATACATGCGGCACTTTCGAAGTCGATCTTCAGAAATGCAGTCAATATACTGCTCTTCAAATAATCAACAGAAAATCAGCACCCATGCACATATATATCTAAGTTTCTTTCACAGGATACCGCATCAAAAGAGGCAATACTTAGGCATTTAATATGTGCCAATTGAATACTTCAGCGCATGTAGCAACTCTCCGGGAAATATATTCGGAACATAATATAGCCTCCAGTTCGTTGTCAGCCAACATATATTTGAGTATTTCTATCTGCTTATCTGTCTTCTCTATATCTTTCTCTGTTTCTTCGACCTGACCACCTGGCCGTAGATTCAATATGGCGGCAAATGCGTCGGCGGCGGCTCGCTTTGGCTTAAATTGCAAACTACCCGTGCAGCACGACGAAGCTTGACGGCCTCAACGAGGACGCGTTCATCGAGAGCCTGGTTTGGAAAACTATCGCTGAGAACTCTGGAAGTAGTCGGTGCAGCAGCAGCGAGTTGGCATGCCCAAAGTTCCTCGCGTTTGTGTATATACGGACTAGAGTATAAAATTGGGCCTGTTGGTAAGACATATTTAATGGCGTAGCGCGTAAAATAGTGCGACATAGGACAAGGAAAAAGACAAAGGCAAGCACTTACTTTCAAAAAAATTCTACTTCGTTGAGTGTTGATATATATGTGTGTCTCATTATTTTCTGTGTGTCACTCTTTTACGTGCTTCGCTTATATTTGTGTGCAGCTATCTGAATTCACCGCCGCCACTGCTGGTGTGGTCGCTCGTGTCGTTTCTTCTGGCTTATCTCCCAAAAGAACATTTTAATAGGTCCGAGTTGTTTCTTTTTACTACTTTGCGTGAATAACTAGAATTCGGTACGAACTTTAGTTCTAAGAAAGCAGGCAAAATCGAATTATTTCTAAAGGTAGCGATGGAAGCGGCAGCTGGTTAGAGCAGAACAAATGTGAACATCTTCGAAACGCGTGGTCATGGGTTTCCGGCAGCTCTGGGGTTTTCGTTCTTCTCTTCACTTATCAAGTGTGAACGCACCCTAAATGGCAGGGTTCTAGCAGAAATAGAACCCCAGCTGTCTGCATGGCGATGAAGCATTCTCGCACAGCCGTGCCAGGAATATGAACTACTTTGGGAGAGACCGTGATGGTCATGAAATGACAATTGCGGTTGAAGTAGTGGCTATCAACTTCTGTAAGCAATACACATATACTCCAATGATGCAGGAGTCACGTCGGGTGAACGTCAATTCGTGTTAGACAATATCATTAATTTGGTTGACATAACACAACCAGGACTGCCATCTTCTCAAATACAGGTGCTGCTTACCAACTTTCCACTTCTGGTGTTCCTAATATCTTTCTTTGTGTTGGCATTGTTATGCAACTGTAAACAACTTGCTATACAAATTATATGAGGTGGTTTACCGTGTGTCTGTGCGTGAATCGTTATATATTTTCACCCTTCTTCTTAGCGATCTGCTCAGTGAAATATTTCGAAACAGTCCCCATTCCTCAGCATGCCTCGTTTAACCTCGATCCCCAAGGTACATGGAATCTTCTGATTCGTTTTATCATTCTCTTTGTTTTTGATAACTCTTGATGTTGCTCTGTGTTTTTTATATATCTCTTTTTCTTTCACTTGCAATCTTTTTTTCACTTCCCGTTCATCTTCTCTCGATTCTCAATCTTTTTTCTATACGCTTCTCTCTTCGTTGTTAGAATCGCACCAAAAACAGGTGAGAAGGCAATGTTCCACGTGTGTTGTATCCGCTCTCAATTAGCTGCGATTCCTTCTCTTATTTGGGAAGGAAGTACTTATTACAAAGGTGACTGAGCTTGCAGTAATTAAAGTATAGCTTGAAATCGCTTGTGTTATGCGCACAATCGACCATTGGCTAGCGGCATGTTTCATGTGTTTACCTAGAAGCACAAGGAGGCTACCAGTTGGAAAGGCTATTCGGAAGACTCCCGATTACGCTATCGCATTCAAATTTTGAAGAGCACCTGAAGCGTCCTCCAACAGCTAGAATAGTTTTTGTCTTCCGGTTCAGTGCATTAATTGGTTGCTATTCAGTAGTTTTACTTAGTGCGACTGCTGCTTTCCTACTCACTTTCAATAATTATTCACTAGTTTTATATGTCCATTGCAGGGTATCGAACTGGACACTCAAGTATTTAACTTGCCTGCCTTTCTTCTTCTTGTATTTATTCTTCTCTAACCTAAGTGCGCGTATTGGACCAACGTAATCTTTTGAAAGAAATCTTCGCTGTGGAAGTGGGCTAAAAATTATTTGTTACCCCTTTCTGGCCCAGTAGTTTGTGAACTTCTGCTTACTTCAACAATCAAGTTTGGCTGAAACTTGTCCGCAGTAACGATTTCAGGTTAACTCATTTTATTACCACTTTGTTACTGACCTCCAGAGATGTAGGGTAACTAGGACCTGGACAATACCATATACTTGGAAATAACTGACGTTCATTGAACTGATTTTCTTCACTCTTGCCTGACCTGCTTTTTTTGAGGCTGGGCCAAAGTTTATTGTTTTTAAAACCGGAACCATAGTCAAAGCGTAGAACAATCGATTTCTCAATGTTTTCAGAGAACAAAGAAGATTGAGAATGGGATAAGCGTTGCTGTGAGAAAAAAAAAACGCCCTTAGCCGGAGAGCACGAGGTCGCTCCCATATTAGCCAAGATGCGTAACGCCGCACTCGCGTCGTTCCGACAGTTTATCTGTTCATTCTATTCGCAAGATAAGTGTCTCTGGACTGTTTTGCTTTTGTCTGTTTAGATCGATGGCATTTTCCCTCAAATATTCCAGAATTTTTCTGCTGCACACTGCGCTAAAGGTAAGAAGCGCTACACAAAGCCTTCGTGATTTATTGCATAGCTTAAACTGTCAGCAACCTTTCTTGGACCGCTTTTTTGGGATCACTGAATTTGATCCTATACCTATGCATCCAGGAAAAATTTTCTTTGAATGTATACTTTTTACTTCACCCTTCCAACACGCTTTATTTAGTCTTGTTTTTCTTGAAAAATAATCGCAAGCCAGGCGTTACAGAGAATCGTAAGTTGTTCTCTATTCCTAAAGTAAGGTGCAGAAAAATAACTGTACAAAACAAAAACAGTTTCAAAGATAACGTTAACAAACCTACTATAGGATAACGTGTCCCGTGTATTTTTATACTGGCGACCCAGCGCTTTGGAGTTAAACTAAAATTTCTCTATTTTTCAATTACGTAACTGCGCCAACCCTCAAAGAAACTTGTATTATCTTTAAAAGTAGACTTTTTTATATTTGATTTTGTCACTGTTCACAACATTTATTCTAAGCAAATATGCTCCCTTGCTAAAGTCTCTTTGCTCCTTGAAATGGGAATGAAACAGAGTAGAGGGTGTTTTATTGCACAGCACTTTTCACAAAAATAATTATGTTTTTTTAATGAGGGGTATTGCTATTGTATTGCATTAAGGCATGTTCACAAAGCCTACTTCGTTACAGCTCTGAACAGAGCTCGAGTGATACCTAAGTTTTTGCGAAAGGTTAGGCCTAATCAACATTAGAATATCTGCTAACCGAAAACAAGCATGAACTCGTGAGAAGATATTGCAGTAAATCCACATAAAACAAACTTCCGACCAATAATGAGGATGAAATCGATAAGTGGTAACCTTCAAAACAAAATTTGTAATAAAATATCGCAATTTCGGTGCAAGCTTTGGTTCTCCAGCTGGCTTCAGAGCGCTGCTGTGCGGCAACGCAAGAAACATGTCTTTGAGCCAATACGCATTATATTTTTTTCCTAATTCAGTATTTTTCTAAGCTTGGTGAAGCAATGTAATATTCATTACCGGGCTTTACCCAAAAAATACGGTATAGACGTAATGATTGCCTCATAATCTTCATACAACGCTTTGCGTACTTGTCGGTCACCGGGCGTGTCCAATCGGTGTTGGCCCCGATCTCGGTCTTGTCTATGGCGATCAGTATGAGTCTCGGGACGCTGTAAGTAGTGGTGAAGTCTGATTTGTGTTTCTGTACTTGATTTCGCTGATGATCACCAGCTAAGTGGAGAACAGCAGCATTCTTTCATTCTATGACCACAAAACCAACGGAGAAACCAACGGTGATCTCGCAGGACGGACTGGCGGCGGCGGTCCGACGACGCCTAATAAAGGGAAAAAGCACGCGATGGAAAACAGCTCTTAGTACTCGATCCGCGCAGTGTTCTACTCGCCCCGTCACTCACTGTTCGAAATGTGTATATACAGTTTCCCCTATTTGAATTAAAAACAGAAACACTGTGAGCGAAAGCCATCTTCTTGGTATGACTCTCGTCGCATTACATACTACATGGATGTGTTCCGGATTTTGCGTTGCATGTAGCCGCCCGATTTTGTATGCAGCTACGTCGAAGAACTGTGCGGCTTCGAAAATGGGGCTCGTCCGTTGAACGCATTATATAGTGCCGTTAAACTGTATATAACTGAAAAAATTTTCGCATTTCCACGAAGTGCATGATGATGAGTAGGGCGAAGCATCCATCAATCCGTCCACGCTTCCGTTCGTACGTAAGTCCGTCTGTGCAACCGTCGATGCGTCCACCCGTCTGTGCGTCCAGCCGTCCATCCGCGCGTCTGTCCATCTGTCCGTTCATCTAGTGAACACTTCAAGTACCACCATCTCGCATCTTTTCATCAGAAATAAACATATAGAAGTACCGCCATGCAGCGGGCATTTCAAGGACTAAAAGAGATGTGGTACGGCTGGACTAGAGGAGGGGCACACGCTCACTTTGTAACGCCCTGCGCTTCATGTCTGTAGTTCCCATCCTTCGCCACCACTAGTTCATGGGACTGTGGGCCAACCCTCGCTGAACCTTGCTAAAAAAGGAAGGTGAAGCTTAGCGAGTTTAACGTGGCAACCTTTTTTGGCCAGATAGAGCTCCAAGTGCGCCCGTCTCTTAGAAGTTTTTTTTAGTAAGCATCGAATTCAAGGCAAATTTTATTCAAGATTGAGTCACCAATAATCGTCTCTGCAAGTTATTTCATCAAGAACAATTATCTTTTTAATTCTGATTAACGTGCGTTGGTTTCGTCTTCAATTCGAAAGAAAGCGCGTGTGCCGCTCCTCTAGCCCAGCCATGGCGGTGGCTACCTACTCCTACCATGACTACTACTACTACTACTACTACTACTACTATTACTATACTTCTACTTACTACTACATACATGCATACATACATACATACATACATACATACATACATACATACATACATACATACATACATACATACATACATACATACATACATACATACATACATACATACATACATACATACATACATACATACATACATACATACATACATACATACATACATACATACATACATATATACATACATCGCAGACGTGCGACCCACGGCTTGGGGAGCTATATTCTTCCAGCAGTAGTGGTGTGGCTGTGAGTGATATGCGATATTATTAACCCGTTACGCTGCCTCACGAATAGAGCCGCATTGAAAAAAAAAATATATCAGATTCGTTCAAGAGGTGTACTGGCTGAAGTCCTCGGTGCCATTCGAGCACTATTTTACAATTCATGCTAAAGAAGTAATAAATAACCTTCGCGTCTGCACCTTAGATTACCAGCACGTTTAGTCTAACTTACTGGGTGTTAAGAGGACGCGTGCGTATTGATGCCGCTGTGACTTTTATTTCAAGAGTAAATAAACAGGAAGCAGCTTAATTTGCAGAGCAAATACTAAAGAAACGTTTCAGCGCAGCACATCCGTACTATCGGTATTGGCTATTGAATCTACTCGAAAAGGAACATTTTAAGGTTGTGTGAGAGATAATAATATTTTATGGAGAGCTGGATTTCATCGCTGTGTGTCTGCTCTAGAGAAGAATTGAAGCGTCAGATTCTCTCCTCGCTTTCCTGCACGCTTAGCAGAAAAAAAAATCACTCCTAAAGCCCACAAGCCACAATGTCTGCATCTTAAGTGATATATCAAAAGATCACAAATGATAAACAATTAAAACAAGCAGAGAAAACGGGTACGTGGCCTTATTCTCGGTAGAACTTTTTTAAGTGAAAAATTAGACTGGGAACTGGTGGTGTCCAATATTGCGAATTCCTCCAAGCGATCAGGGTCTGAAGGCAGCGGAATCTTCTCAGCTGAAGTATTGTGTCCACAAAAGAAGAGGAAGTTAACAGAAGTTGGACAGTGAGTTCGATCGAAGTCCAATAAAGGAAACCAGAGGTACCTATGCAGTTGCTTTGAAACAGAGCAGTCTTGCTTTGTTTGTGCGTTTGAACTTGTATTTTTAGCGATGAGCTTCCTGTTCGGCGGGTGTGGGGGGAAGGGGAGTAGTTCTTAGGATTGGAAATGAAAAAAAAAGTGAATTCTGCAACTGTGTGGCGCTAAGTGAGACACCTCAGCAGTGGTTCACATGGGAAGAAAGAGGCGGGTAACGAACAAGAGTGGAGAGAGGAAAAGGGAAGGAAAGTGCAAAAGAAGAGACTGAGAATACAAAAGAAGGGGGGGGGACTCACAGATCGTCTACCCAGATCACGTGGCGGGAATTCTTTCTATTTGCTCTCGCAGTGCGCTGTCGTCCACAGTTCAGCAGTACCGAAAGAGCAGGTTTGATGTTTATAAATCTGGTCATATAGACTACACGCGGCCACTGGGCAGAGTTAGAGAGAGGTATTTCTGGCCTAGACTCAACACTGCAGCGAAACATCAAGTTCGGGCCAGCCTTGATTGCCAGTGGCACAAGTCACCTCCGACGAAACCAGTCGGTTTGTTACACCCAGTCCAGATTCCGACAACGTCATTTTACCAGGTCCGAAAGGACCTTTGGGGTCCACTTTCTACCTCTAGTGCTGGCAACCACTGGGTTATAGTAGCGACCGACTACCTTGCACGCTACCCCAAGACAAAAGCCATCCCGAGAAGCACAGCAGTGGAGGTAGCCCGGTTCTTCATGGAGAACATTGTGCTGAGACACGGTGCGCCATCGATCGTTATAACAGATCGCGGAACCGCATGCACGGCCGCGCTTTTAGATCATGTGTTGTTCTTTAGCGGTACTATTTACCGCAAGTCGACAGTCCACCATCCACAAACCGACGGCTTGACCGACTGTCTCAACAAAACTCTGAAAGACATAATTTCAATGTATGTGGACATCGAGTACAAAAAAAAATGGCAGATCCCACATACAGTGGGAACCAATCATATGCGAAGCACGAAAAAGAAAAGTTGATAATTCACTTTAAAATCAGCACAACGTTACGAGGTTGAAGTAAATGATGCCGTACATGACCTAAGTGTAATGATTATCGTTATTGGATGTGTTGTTTACCTTCATCGTCTATTGAAGTCACGTGACACAAAATTTAGCATATGTGGAGCTAGTGAAATGTCCACGAGCACGCTATTACCGTGGTATGTTGTCATGTTCTTACATGACACGCATGTCAAGATTATCAAGTTTGCACCAGTCATATATTTCGTCATCCATTTACGTCACGTAACACCAAATTTAGGATATGTAGTGCCAGCGAAATGGGCGCGAGCGCATCATGAATGGCTTAATACACTATAATGTAGCGTTGACTCGCCCGCACGCCGGCAAAATGCGTTAGCAAAACGAGAGCACTTTATAATCTAACACCAGGCACGACCGCCGCGACCAGCGTCCGTCAGCGTGGCCTGACGGCAACCGGCACGAAATTCACGCCGATGCGTTACCCACAGAACACTGCGTCTCCCTCTCTTCATGACAGAGAAATGCTGGACACGCTTAAACATGCATGCATCAAAGCAATGCGGCGCGGCGCGCGCCTGCGAGTATATGGCAGGACTGGCGCTTGGCGTGGCAACGCCAGCGTGACGCGAGGAAATGAACGCCGGCGAGTACGCGCACCACGTCACGTCATATTGGCGACTTGACTGGGCATGTAGTATTGTTGTCACATGACACGCATATCTTGATTATTATGTTTGCACCAGTAACATACCTTCGTCATGCAATGACGTCACGTAATACCAAATTTGATATATGTGACGCTAGCGTAACAGCCGCGAGGACATCATGAGCGTGGCATGTAGTCACGTTGTTGCATGATACACGTAATTATTTTTACGTTAAGGTGTGTCGCTTGTGTTCGCCAAGAAATGATGTCATGCCCTACCAGTTTTGCAACGTGCCATGTGAACGAAACCTCCACAAGGGCTGCAGGACCTTGAAATGTGAATCATGACAATAATGACTTACTCCTCATAATTTTTATGTGATAACTAGTCAAATATATTATTCATACAATCGTGTTATGCCATACCAAGTTTAGTATTGGTACCATAATCGAAACGGTCAGGAGAGCTAAAAGTCATTGGCGGCTAGATAGATCGATTGATCGATCGATAGATAGATAGCTAGATAGATAGATAGATAGATAGATAGATAGATAGATAGATAGATAGATAGATAGATAGATAGATAGATACGCTCAACTTCACCGAAGTTTGCTGAGAAATGCTTCGCATTAAAAATTGAGGTGAGATTCTGCCTTACATAACGTTTGCATATAATACTGCTTAACAAGAAACCAAACGGATGACCCCATTCAGCCTTTTTCAAGGACGAGAAGTAAGGATGATGTTGGCCATGATGAGGCCACACGAGTGAGATGACAATGAAACGAGTGCCGACACGTTAAGTCAACGTGCAGAGGAAGCCAGGCAGCTCGCACGTCTGCGAATATACCAGCAGCAAAGTACGACGCATGTTGATATAATCTACGTCATACATCTGTAACGTACGAAAACGAGGACAAGGTATGGGTGTGGACGCCTGTACGAAGACGGCCACTATCCGAAAAGTTGCTTTGGCGATGCTTCTGACCTAATCTAGTGCTGCGACGACTAACCGACGTTTCCTACGAGGTCGTCCTGGATAGCCCACCCTGTATAAAGCATCACCAGTACCGATGTGAACTTGTGGACGTAGTGCGCATTCAACCAAACGTCAGCGTGTGACTCTGCGAAGGACCGTCAATTATATACAAAAAGACTTTATGCGTGAATGACTGGCTTGGCTATAGCATCGGGGTGATGCTCTATTAGGGGAGGAAATCTCCGCACTCAACATGGGAGGACATATAAAAAGGAAGACAATGTGCGCTTCAACAGTTTCGGGAAAAGTGACAATGACCGAAGAAGACTATGTGATTGTGTTCATGTCGTTGCTCTTGGCTGCTGCATAAAACACATCCTCAGTTCTTGAACTTGACGTCTCATTGGTCAGTTTACGGTGAAGCGTGACGATATTCATCAACACTTACATAAACAATACTTATGCCAAGCTATCGAGTCAAAGTACCTCATGGTGACATTTTTTTCGGTCGTCTTATTGACTCTTTAGGATATGCGGTACGAAACATGAGAACAGAACTCAGCTAAGCAAAGTAGAAATAGTGACATACCGCGAACTCGTTTTTCGAGATTTAAAGAAAAAATTGGTAGATGCCTCGTACAGTGGGAATCCACGATATGCATAGCAGAAATTAGAAATATTAATATATAACTTTAAAATCAGCCCAAAGTTACGAGGTGGAGGTAAATGATGCCGTAAAGGACTTCCGTCTCATGATTATTATCTTTCGATGTGTCGTTAGCCTTCGTCATCTATTCACGTCACATGATACCAAATTTACTATATGTTGAGCCAGCGAAACGACCACTAGAACACTATGAGTTTGGTATGTTGTCATGCTCTTACATTGCACGCGTGTCAGGATTATCATGTTTGCACCAGTCATATATTTCGTCATTTCTTGACGTCATGTAACGCCAAATTTGGTATTTGTGGAGCTAGCAAAACGACCGCGAGCACATCATGAAGGGCCTAATATACTCCTATGTAGCGTGGACGCGCGCACGCTGGTCACAGTGACGCTACGTTAGCAAAACGCAAGCACAGTCAGACGCCAGGCATGAACAGCGTGTTGGTGCGGCCCGACGGCAACCGGCACGATACGTGACATGCTGCATTTAGCACCAATTCCTTGGAGTAACACTGCCTTATGCCAATGAGTTAGTTACCCAGAAAACACAGCGTCTCTCTCTTTTGGAGAAGGAGGAATGTCGGAAGTGCTGAAAAGCGCATGCGTTAAAGAAACGCCGCGCGGCGCGCCTGTGAGTATATAGCAGGACCGGCGCATGGCGTGGCAACGCCGGTGTGACGCGACGAAATTAAAGCCGGCGAGCGCGCGTCCCGCGTCATTTCAAAATGTATTGGAACCTTGACTATTTCATGTTGTCATGTTCTCACACGACACGTGGACTCACTCGCTGAACTCCGTGCCGACCGGTTGTGCCCTCGCGATCTCCGACGTCAGCGCATCTCTGGCCGACTGGGCTGGCCCTACGTCATCTCCTGAAGCCGATCTCCGACGACAGCGTAGCTCTGACCTACTGGACTTGCCCTACGCCATCTCCTGGCGCCGACAAGAGCTCTCGCAAGTGGTGCCCCGTCCTCGGACTCCTGTGACCTCGTTTCCATCTTTCTTATCTCTCCTATCCCATCGATATGTCCTCGGTCGCTGTCCCAGCGCATCCCTCTCTCTATCTCTCTATACCTTTACTTTTATCCTTTTAACCCCTCCTCACCCCCATCCCCTGTGAGCTACTGTTGAGGTGTTACACCCTGATGCAGAGAGTTGCGGGGCTCACTCTTTTCTCTTCTTTTCCCTCTTATAGCCACATCTCTCTCTCTCTCTCTCTGACACGCATATTTTGATTATTATGTTTGCACCAGTCACATCCCTTCGTCATTCATCCCTTGGCGTCACGTAATACCAAACTTGACATATGTGAAGCTAGCGCAACGGCCGCGAGCGCCTGATGAGTGTGGCACGTTGTCACGTTGTTACATGACACGCATGATTGTCATGTTTGGATGTGTCATTTGCCTATGTGGTTCGTTCGCGTCACGTAATAGAGAGTTTGGTACATGTGAAGCTAGCGAAACGAGCGCAAGTGCATCATGAGCGTAGCATGTAGTCATGTTGTTACTTGACACGCATCTCATGGTTATCATGTTTGCACCAGTAACATACCTTCGTCATTCCTTCACATAGTGTAATACAAAATTTGGTATATGTGGCGCTAGCGAAACGGCACTGAGCGCGTCATGAGCGTGGCATGTAATCATGTTGTTACACGACACGAATGTCATAATTTTCATGTTAGGGTCTGTCGCTTGTGTTCACCATGCAATCATGCCGTACCATACCAGTTTTGCAACATGCCATCTGAACAAAACCACCACAAGAGCTGCAGGACCATGAATGTAAATAATGACATTCATGAGATACATATCTTGATTTTCATGTTATGACTAGTGAAATATGTTCTTCATCGATACCATTGTCGAAACGGCCAGGAGAGCTGAAAGTCGTAGGCAGCTAGATAGATAGATAGATAAATAGATATATAGATAGATAGATAGATAGATAGATAGATAGATAGATAGATAGATAGATAGATAGATAGATAGATAGATAGATAGATAGATAGATAGATCAACACCTCCAAAAAAATTCGGCAGATCCCACGTATCTTGGGCCCAACTTTATGCGAAGCATGCGGAGGGAAGCTGGCCGTGTTGCATTTTTTTACCGAGCGATACGTCATGAAATGACGCCTAAAGTATGTACAATGTTAGCACGGAGATACATATGTTGAAGAGTTGCAGATGTTTAGATTATGTGGGATTTAACATCCCAAAACCACCATATGATTATGAGAGACGTCGTAGTGGAGGCTCCGGAAAGTTCGACCACCTGGGGTTTTTAACGTGCACCCAAATCTGAGTAGACGGGCCTACAACATTTTCGCCTCCATCAGAAATGCAGCCGCGGCTGCCAGGATTCGAACCCTCGACCTGCGGGTCAGCAGCCGAGTACCTTAGCCACAAGGCCACCGCGGCGGGGCGAGTTGCAGATGTTCATATAACCAGTTTTTCACCTGCACAACGATGTCAGGTGGAAATGTGTTTTAGCAACACCAGAAGGTGATATGAAGCGCTGATGCTCGCGATGATGCTGGCCCTTCACACTGCCACACAAATCGATTTCAGCGCATGTCACCGCACCAAAATGACGTTAACCCGACGTGACGGTTGTTTGAAAGGAGTAAATGTGTAATGTTTATAAATTGGGGGGAGGGGCAGCACTGCGACCACTATTGAAATTTCACGAAGATCAGCGTCTATTTGAAAACTAGTTCCGAGACCTGGCGTAGCTCTGCGATTCTGCTTTCGGCCACGGTAGTGAACGAACACAGGATGCAGGGCTCCGTCGGAGTGGCTTCAGCGGCCCTTGAGGGCCGCGGTAACAGGTCAACTGAAGAGTACCAAGTGATTCTGCCTCATCTGCCAACATCATCTGCCTTAAATACTGTGTTTTTACACGCAGACGTTCGAGCGAGACCCTACAAGGTTGAAAACTTCAGAGACGCGTTGGGCTCCACTGGAGTGCTAACGGACATCATAGCACTCGTAGCGTACCAGATTAATCACGTCTGGGCGGTTAGACTGAACGGAGAAGACGCGACAAAGAAACTGCTGGCTTTCAAGGAACTTCAGGTGAAGGGACACCGATGTCTCATCGTTGATCCCCAGGACCGGCAGATAAAACTGCGGCTTCATTGGCTGCTTTACGGAGTCGCCGATGAGGATGTGCGGACAGCGTTCGCGGCCTTCGGCAATGTTGTCGAAGTGAATCGAGAGCGCTGGAGAGTTGACGGCGTCAGCGACAAAGCGTCGACGACGAAAACCGTGCTACTCAAGTTAAATAGTGGAGTTACGGTGGAGGACCTTCCGCACCAAGTGCGCGTGTCAGGGGAATTGGCCCTAGTTGTGGCGCCGGGCAGGACTATACAATGCTTGCGGTGGAAAGGTACTGGTCATGTACGGCGAGACTGCAGGGTGCCACGGTGTTCAATTTGTCGGTGATTTGGACATCGAGACGCTCAGTGCGTCCGGTCATATGCAGCAGTTGCGAGCGCTGCAACGTGCGATGAGATCAAAGAGCAGACAATGAACGCCGCTGAGGTGGAAGACGCGGCTAAGGGGGCAGGAGACGCGGCTAGTTCTCTGGTTGAACGTGGGCCGGTTTCGCCTGAAGATTACAATACAGCGTCGGAACCCGAGGAGAAAGAAACGGCTAAGGCGGACACCAGCCAAGAGAATTACACTGAAGACGCACTAAGCCATTGGTGGATAAGTCGACGCAAGCGGCGAGAGGACGCGACATGCCAGCGCCCGGAACGACCCGCGGGATCAACACGAGCTCGGCGGTCGAGCGTTCGCTGGAGCAATCTGCGGGCACTGCTCACGAGAGCAAAGTTGAGGGACCACCAGCGAAGGCGACACCGGGGCGGCGCTCGGGCCTCAGAGCGAGGTTCAATCTACCTGTGGACCGACCGGTTGGCACTCCAAGGGACCAGTAGCTAACTGATGCCAAACCGCCGGATGGCCCCGGAGGCGTCTAGCAAGGAGCTACACGTACACGGTAAGCACCATGCTCCGGGCCTACCCCTCTTTTTTTTTAGTGAGTAACGATGGCTAGTCACTGGGCATTGAGCTTTGCAACCTTAAATGTCCGTGGTTTGGCCTCCAGGAAAAAGCAGGCTAAAGTGTATCGCTTGTTACTTCACCAAGATATTGACGTGTTAGCCGTGCAGGAGACAAAAGCGGAAGGTGAGGAGGAGACCCGGAGCATGATGCTGCGGTTTACGTCTAAATATTATGCCATAGTTAGTCACGCAAATGGAACTTCGGCCGGTTGTGTGCTTTTTGTTAAAAAGATTCCGGGATTGATTGTTGAAAGTCACTTTTCTTGTGACCCTGGTAGAACAGTGACTTGTGATTTTAGTACTTGCGAAATTGAATGGCGCGTCATTTGTGTCTATGCGCCGAACGTAGAGGCAGACCGAGAAACTTTCTTTTCGTTAATTAAGCAACATTTACGGGCACCAAAACAGCTTGTTTTATTGGGGGATTTCAAATGTGTATTGAGCGCGAAGGATCGAAGTAATAACCGCCATGTGCGAGACAGAAGTGTTGAAGTGCTTTATGACTTGCTGAATGAATCTGACCTGGATGATGTTGCGGATTGCCTCGAAGCAGGTCGCGAAGTTCGATTTACGCATATTCAGGGAACCAGTCACGCACGTCTTGATAGGATATACATGGCAGGGGAGACGCTAGCTAAAAGCAATAGTTACACAGTGTTACCTGTCTCTTTCTCTGACCATTGTCTTGTACAATGCAACGTGGGACTTGAACAAAAAAAATTTAGTAGGGATTTATGGAAGTGTAACGCTAAAATACTTCGGGTGACATTTTTAATAATTTTGTGATTGAGGGAATTAAGAACATTAAAGCGATCGGAGCCTGCAATGTTAGCGAGGAATGGGAGCTTTTGAAGCCAAGCGTTAAAATGAAAGCCATATCGAGATCTAGCACTTTAAAATATGAAGAAAGAATGAAAGAAAATGAACTCGGAAACACGCTTAAGAAATTGATAGCATTAGAAAACAAGGAGCCCTGTGCATATAAGGAAGATATTCGAACGGTGAAACGACAAATTGAGCTAGTAGAGTAGGAACGCTACAGAGGAGCCCTTATTCGAGCGAGAGCAGAGGCGTGGGCTATGGGAGAGACTCCTATCAATCGCGCACTTGGAATTGAGAAATCACGAGCGCATCGTAATCACATCGACGAAATAGAGGAAAATGAAATTCTGCTAAATACTAAGAGCAATATTGCTGAAGCTTTCTTTCGGTATTACAAAGGTCTCTTCGCAGCCACATTAGTAGATGTTACGAAGTTTAGGGACACTTTCTTGAGCCGGATGCCTGAATTATCCCTCGAAACGAAAGAAGCGTTAGAGAGGCCTATACCCGTTTCTGAAATTGAATATGCAATAGATGGTCTCGCCACTGGGAAGTTGCCGGGCCTGACGGTCTCGGTGCGATGTGGTATAACGCTTTTAAAACAGAAGTTTCACCAGTGTTACAAGCTGTGTTCAAGGAAGCCTACGCAATCAAAGCGTTACCGCCTTCATTTGCCGAGACGCACACTATTCTAATACCTACGGCGGATGACAAAGCAAAATTAGAACTAGTTTCATCATATAGGCCCATTTCGCTAACCAACACTAACTACAAAATACTCATGAAAGTATTGGCAGGTAGATTGCAGTCCGTAATCACCGAATAGTTGGGGAGCACCAAACGTGTGGCATCAAGGGGCGCTCAATATTGATGAACACGCACACAATGCAATGTGTCCATGAGAGTTTCGATGCTTTTAATTCTCATGTTCCGATCCTCCAGCTTGATTTAGAAAAAGCTTTTGACTGCGACCTACAAGATGTGTTATTTTCCATACTTGAACTTGTCAATGTCGGATCGGTGATTACAGAAGACATAGTTTTGGCGTATAAGAACTCTACTACACGACTAATTATTAACAAGATCCCGGGGTCTCCCATTAGGCTGGAACGTTATGTACGCCAGGGATGTCCGGCAAGTCCACTCTTGTTTGCATTGTACATAGAGAGCTTATGCTTGGCCATAATAGAAAACGAGACCATCCATGGTTTCAGACTGCTTGACGCCGAGGTAAAGGTTTTGGCATACGCTGATGATGTAGCAGTGTGTTGCACCACCAAAGAGGGTGTACAAGAGACAGTCGCCGTTGTTAAAAATTTTGGAGAGATTACAGGAAGTCGGGTTCATTGGGGAAAGTGTCTGGGGTTGTGGCACGGAGACTGGACATCAACCCCAGATACCTATGCTAACGTTCACTGGTTTAATACTCCAGTAGTATATCTAGGCGTGCCTTTCCAGCACTACAAAGACACCAATGATTACTGGACTGAACAAATAAAAGAAACGCGTGAAAGGATAGCGCAGTGGAATGGCAACTGTCTCTCAATGTTTGCCAGAGCAACTGTATGCAACATATTTTTGCTGAGCAAATTATGGTATGTGATGCAGGTTTTGTGTTGCTCACGGGTGCATGTGCGAAAGCTGCATAGGATATTTGCTGTGTTTATATGGGGGTCTACTTGGGAAAAATGTAGTAGGACAAATCTGTTCTGAAGAGTAAAACAGGGGGGACTAAACCTGTCGCATTTGTTCGTGCGACAACTAGTTAATCGTTTTATTTTCTTTCGAGATGTTCAACACCCCTTCTTAAGAACGGTATGCCAGTTACGCCTTTGTCGTGTTCTGCCTAACTTTGTGGTTAGCACCGTGAGCATGCCGGGAGCTACGCGAAGTTTCTTTAAGGAAGTTGCGGACAGTGTCCGGTTCTTGTCAGTTCGGTTTTCCAATGAATACCTTTTTTCGGTCGGGCGAAAGAAATTGCATAAAGACATATGCGACATGAGTTTTCCAGTTCATATGTATAGGTTATTTATTAGCGGGGGAGAAGGCAATGATGTTCTTAAGCGTGTTAAGAAAATGCAAATTCAGCCTAGTGCAAAAAACTTTTTCTGTAAATTATTTTCCAGAACACTACCGGTTAAGACTTTTTTAGAAGATAGAGGAGTTTATATGCCATGGGGTTCGAACTGTTTGATCTGCCGAAAGCCGGAGACAATAGATCAAATTTTTCTGCATTGTTGGGAAGGGGTTTACTTTTGGGACGTTTTACAGAGAACTCTAAAAAAGGAACTTCCTTTACATTCACTGGGTATCAGGTTTTTAACAGTATAAAAAGAGAAGAGACTGCCTTTTGATCTTATAATGCTGCTTGGCCTCAATTGTCTATGGCGGGCAACAATGGCCGGTTACTACTGTGACCCTGACAGGCGTCCAGCCCGTATGCTTTTCCGCGAAAGCATTGCTCAGTACATTGATACACTCAAACAACAAGATTTTGTTCCGGAATGGCACTCCAGGGTCGAACCCCTGGTGAACCTGAACGAATTTTAGCACTGTAATCACGTATAGTTCCGCGACTGTTTTGTCATCACTTCTGTTTGTAATTAACTGTTTACAGTGACTTATATGGATGTTTGTACCTTGTGCGAAACCGATAATAAAGAAAAAAACCTGGCGTAGCTCTGTGGTAAAATGCTTGGCTGCCACGCAGAATGCTTGGCTTTGATTCCTGCTGGGACCCTGAAATTTATTTTTATCATTCGTCAGCTAGTCAGTGCAGCTTATGTCAAGGTTTTCTTAACACTAACATTTATTCTGTGCCTTCGTTGGGTCGACGCTACCGATGTCGATTATCACTTAACGCTCTCGCGTTAAAATTGCCCATGTGTGTCCTCGTTGTTCCTGTGTCGATACTGTCAATAACCTGTGGCACATCCCCGCTTACCAGTGGCACAAACCCGCCTGTGAGTGTGTGCCACTGTCTGGCGGGAAGTTTTTGATGACGTAGGCGACGGGATTGTGACAGTATTCATGTCTTGACCAGCGCGTCATATTCCTCAAACCATCTTGCCCTCTCACGCTAATTTTGGTTCACGCCAAGTTAAGGGGGTGACCACGACAGCACCCAAACGTAAGCGGCTAGATAGATAGATAGATAGATAGATAGATAGATAGATAGATAGATAGATAGATAGATAGATAGATAGATAGATAGATAGATAGATAGATAGATAGATAGATAGATAGATAGATAGATAGATAGATGATACGCTCAAAGTTACCGAAGTTCACTAAGAAATGCTTCGCACTTAAAAACTGTGCCTGGAACGGGGCTCTCTCTTCAATTGAGAGCTTGCTGCCAGCACAAAATCTTGAAGGCCATGCCTCGTACCTCGTGTTGCAAACGTCGGCTGCCTGGGACCATTCGCCTTCATACCGCTCTGTCATGTGATATTACCGTGCCGCTCTGTCACGTAACATTACAGCTGCTCAGAGGCAACTGTGAGAGCATTGCTGTGTTCGCAGGGGGTGACCGCCACAGGCGTTCACCTCCGTACAGGAGGGGGAGGGTAAAATTTGAGGGAAGAGTGGCACGTTCGCGGCTCACGATCCAGGCATAATTTTTCTAAGAGGTATTAGATAGATCGATACGCTCAAAGTCACCGAAGTTCGCTAAAAATGCTTCTCATTTAACATAATAATCACGACGTGCGTGTCATGTAACAACATGACTATACGCCACGCTCATGATGCGCTCCTGGCTGTTTCGCTAGCTTTACATATGCCAAATTTGGTAGGTGACGTCAATCAAAGACGAAGATATATGACTGGTGCAAACATAATAATCATGAGATGCGTGTCATGTGAGAACATGACTACATGCCATAGTCAAGGCACCAATACATTTCGACGTGACGTGGAGTGCGTGCTCACCGGTGTTGCCACGCCAGGCACCGTTCCTGACTCGCAGGCGCGCGCCGCGCTGGGTTGCTTTGACGCATGCACGTTTCAGCGGGTCAGGAGTTCGTCCGTCACGAAAAGAGAGAGACGCAGTGTAGTCTGGGTAATGGGTAGGCACGAAATGCAGCTTGTCGCATTTCACGCTGGTTCCTGTCGGGCTGCGCCGACGGACGCTGGTCGCGCCGGTCGTGCCTGGTGTCAGACTCTAGAGTGATCGCGTGTTGCTTACGTAGCATCGCTGTGCCTAGCGAGCGCGTGCGTCAACGCTACATTGTAGTATATTGGGCCCTTCAAGATGCGCTCGGGGCCGTTATGCTAGCTCCACATATACCAAATTTGGTGTTACGTGACGTCAATGGATGACGAAAGTGTATGACTGGTACCAACATAACCTGACACGCGTGTCATGTAAGAACATGACAACATACCACGCTCATAGCGTGCTCGCGGTCGTTTCGCTAGCTCAACATATACTAAATTTGGTGTCACGTGACGTGAATACATGACGAAAATAAACGACACGTCTAAACATAATAATCGTGACACGGAGTTCATGTATGGCATCATTTGCCTCTACCTCGAAACGTTGTGCTCATTTAAAGTGGCATATGAAAGTTTCTCGATCGTGCTTCGCATATAGTCGATTTCCACTGTACGTAGGATCTGCCAATTTTTTTCGTTTAAAAATCTCTTACTTACATTAAACGGCTCATTACAATCCTCAATCACCATGATCTTGCGTGGCACAATGTGTGGCGTGTGAAATAGACTGCTTTGGTAAACGCAAGTCAAACCTGTCTTCAACCTAAATAGGAAGCACGATTGTGGAACCAAATATTGTGAAAGGCTTCAGGTCTACGTACAGTTGAAACCACGGCTAAACACCAGGTCCACGTATTTCAGCTTTCGCTGGTTAACCTTTTGTACTTTGTGCTTGGGCATTGATTTTTTTCCACAAGAAATTTCGCTTCAACTGATGAATGCAGCATATATTGAAATAATTGGCTTTTGTAGCGGACACCATATAAAAAAATATGCTTGAATAAACTGAGAGTGGGAAAGTATCAGGCCAAAACTTCGAAATCACAAAATTTTACTCCAGGCTGATATATATGTTATCCCGGCGTCACATTTTTGCTCGCGTTCTTAAGATACTCTTTGAGTTTAGGTAAGGGTTATAGCATATAACGTTCTCATTTTACTGCGCTCATCGCCAGCAGCTTTGATGCTTCAATACCAATCATAAGCATCGTGTCTTACTTGTGGTCATGCAAAGGCTGATAGTTTGAACTTGGCTGCATCATTTAACAAAAGGTATGTAAAACCCAGTGAAGGTAAGGAATCCCTTAAAATTTACAGTAACCACTGCAAACTTTTGTCTACGTAAGTCGTGAAAACTCAATGTGCATAACAACAAGCCCATTACAAGCCTTGAGTATCTGCAATTCTATGTGCTGCAAGTGCAACAATTAAATACGTCACACCAAGCTCACATTTCCCCCGCTTGATTAAATTTCAGGTAAACGTTTCCACAAATGAGTAGTGTTTTTAATCAAGAGGATATGAACCTACGTACAGCACAAACACGTTTTGGGCAGCTTTTAGCAGAATTTTCTCCTCTTCGTAAACATCATTCAGCTAAAAATTGTTATTGCGTGAAAAAGCTCCATCAAAAATAACTCGAGAAATATTAGAAGCACTTATTATAGAAAGAACTGGCGTCACAAATACCAGAACTTCTTCGCTGGCTTGATGTCAACTTGAATAACCTTCCCTAACCAGATGAAGTGTCTTGGATTCTTTAGCCTGTAACGTCGCGGTGATGTTGTCTAACCTTATTGTTATGTTTGGGTGTTTTAGGGGCGAAGTTCCTTCGGTCGTGTGTCGTTCCCTCCTGCGTATGTAGTATGTAGCCACCTCTAGTTTATGACTTACTCAATCAATGGCGTTGTGTGTATATGTCCTTGGAATTGATTGATTGCTATGCGGGGTCTAACGTGCAAAAACCACATTGCTAGTATAAGAAACGCAATATTGTTCCTTAAATATACAACTCGACGGCGTTAATTATTTTCACAGCATATTTACGGAGTGAATAATCATGACTAGGGCAAGGCATCCGTCCGTCTGGTTGTTCGTCCGTGTTTCCATGCATTCATCCATCCATGCTTCCAACCATGAGTCCGTACGTCCGTCTTCGCTTCTGCCCACCCATGCCGACGCATGGATTTTTGGACATACACACAGAGGCACCCACGAACGGAAGGACTGACGGACGCATGAACAGACCGATGAACAGAAGCACGCACGGACGAGCGGACGCTTCACCTCGGTCATATATAGATCACACATTTCGTGGACGTGTTGCGACTTTTTTATATTCATGTGCAACTCAGCCTTTCAATGTATTCACGATAAATAAATAAAGAATACCTCACCTAAAAAAGTCTACACTGTAAACAAAAAACCCCAAATGGGAGTTTTTGGCTTGTCCTCTAGATCGCTCCTATCTGTACACGTTTTTACGCCCTCAAAATGGGAGTAACAAAAACACCCATGCGGTAGGGCATACAAAAGGCGTAGATTGGGCAAGAACTTTACTCCCTTTGTGGCTCAGTGAAAACGAACCCGGAGTTTTATGGCTCTTACTTGGGAGTTATTTGGGTGTAATTAAGGCAATATTTTACTCCCTTCTGGGCATTTTGAAGGGGCACAGTGGGAGTATTTTAGTCATGTGACCAAGCTGTTGTTTTTGTATTTTTTAATTGAATTTCGGTGCAGATAGGTGGAATCTAGGGCTTTCTAGCTTGTCTCTTTTGGGAGTTCTTTTGGTATTGAATGGAAGTAACCACAGCAGCCGGAACTCACTCTGAGCAAGCATTCTTGCAAGACTGCAGGCTGCATTTAAAAAAAACTAGACGCGAACAAAAGCAAATCTACAGCCCAAACACCGAAGCAAAATACGGATCCTTTCAGAAATCCTGTTTATGGACTACGAGAGCACACACACTACGAGAACGCACAGTTTTCACGCAAAGTACTGTAAAGACAGAGCTCGCACTTTTTAAAACTTTCTTTTTGGAGGTATACGCCAGCAAAAACAGCACGAGCGAATACACCGGCTGCGGCGGCACCAGATTCAGCCGGCTGTGCACGAAAACGAGACACGTTCGGGCATGCCGACTCGCTGCAGCTACACCATGGCTGCACCGTATACTTCCAGTGTTCTCGGCGATCGTAATGCAGACCAGGATCTCGATGAATGCATCCTCGTTAAAGCCGCCAAGCTTCGTCGAGCTGCACGAGTAGTTTGCAATTATAGCCGTTGCTTGCCACTGTCGACGCTTTCACCGCCATGTTGCATCTCCGGCCAGCTATTCAGATCGCATGGTTATAAGATAGTCGGCCGTGGATTGGAAAGAGGGTCCGCTTTCGCGTGACGAGAACATCGGACCGATTTCTTCGTTTCGGCTTGGCAGCGTAGGTTTCCGGTGGCTTAAGCGGTGAAGCGAGTGAATTCCCGGTGCAATTGGTTGTTTTCACTCCGGAGAAAACAAATGTCAATTTCGAACCCAGCGCGAGCCTTCTAACAACTGATTGGGTTGTCGTACGAACAAATAACACACATACGAACAAATAACGCACAAAGTACATTCGGATTTACTTACCATGTGTCGTCGGCTTGCAAATTAGACAACACCGACAACTTCGTCCAGGCCGCCGCTGGCTGCCTTGTCGAACAGACGGTAGTTCTGAAGCGACGCACTCTTCCGCGCTCGAAGCACACAAGTTGTTATAGTCCGGACCACTTTCTCCGCCGGGCGTGCGTGTCGTTCATATGCCGGTTCGTAAGGCGTGGTTTACGAACTTTTTGAAGAGCGTCGGCGCGGCGAGGGCTATTTCAAACTTGCCTACTGAAATAACTTTTGCGACGTTGACGCTGAGGCTTAGAACGATCCTTCTCGCTTGTTTTTTCTTGTCCAATTGGGCCTATTTAGATACACCTTTCTTACCCACGCCAATTTTTTTTTCATTTTATTGTTCATTCATTCCCATTTCAGACTAATTTAACTCCCATATCTTCCCATTTTTTATGATCATGGTAAAACAATGCTTTCAGACCATTTTATACGTTTTTAAGGGAGTTCGTAATTCGCGATGGGTAGAAAAAGAGCACCTAACCTGCTTAAAACGCCCTTATGGGCTTATTTTCGTTTACAGTGTACTTATCTAAAGCAATTTGCCAATGCAGCTGAGGTTGACGCTAGCGCTCTGCCTCCTTGTGTTCGTTCAATCGGTCATGTCTTCTTTACTGTACTGTGCTGGACCACTTCAAGTATGACGAACTAACTTGTCCCCTCTTCAACATTTGATGGCTATCCACATATTGATGTCGTAACCAAAACACAGCTTCATGCTGAAATATATCGAAGAGTATGTTCCCTTGTATCTTCCTGCGTATGCTCTTTTTTTAAAGATTGCATATCTATTGGGCAGGTGGAGTAGCGTCACCTACAGGAAATAACTATATGATGTTATAATCAATGGCATAGCTGAGCTAGCATGGTTTGGCATCAAGACTCTTTTTTCGGACAGATATTTTACGCGAAAGCAATACAATTTTTACACTGGATGTTTTTATTTCCTTGGTTTTTCCTGTTGTTTTATTATTGTTCACGCCACAATAAATATTTCATTACTGTATTTCTAAGCAAATAGATTATCTTAATGTTGCATGCTCTGATATATCCTTATGGTTGTAACTTTGAACTATATTTGTTAGTTATTTGGTTTCGGACTTTCTATGACAAGCATCTCTTTGACGTAAACAACAGAATCTTGAACTCGATGCCAGAAGGTGAGGGCAGCTCGTAAAAGCAATTTCCTACCTGTCAACCGGACTGACATAACCATAAAGTTGTCGAAGTGCTCACAGCTCTCTAGGGCACTGAGCGTTTGTCAATGTGAGAAGCGGTAAATAAGGTGGAGTTGGGCAAGTGCCAGAGCAAGGAAACAAACAAAAAATGAGAAGTTTGTACTACCTATGTGACAACTAAAGTAAAATATGAACACTTCTCCCAAGTGACCAAGCAAACGTTTTGTTGGAGTGATGTGCAGGTAGACGCTATCGATCGTTGACCGTCCCACACGACTAGGAAATGCTTCTCGTTCACAAATGTTTATACAGAAAGGTTCTCTTGGAAGGTGACCACACTTCGGTTCACGTATCTGCGGCGCACAATAATGGACGTGGAGTTCCTCAGATGTACTGAGCGCATCGTGGAGTGCTTTTAATGGAAAAAGTGAAGAAATAAGCACATCGCCATAATTTTCTCTCACTTTGGAGGTCCCCTAAGAACACTGCGCGGATGATGGGGGAATGGGAATGACAATTAAAGAGTAAGAGGAGAAAAGGGTAAGGAGGAAAAAAAAAGCGCTTTTGATTTGTCTTCCCTAAGTAAGCATGAACCCTCATGCGCAACGCGCAGTCGACCGGGAAGACCACCGAGAAAGCCTGCGGAACAGTGATGGGTACGTTTTAACATGAGCAAAAGAAAGAATATCGATGTGCAAAAACTTACGTAGTAAGTCCGGTTCGGTGGTAGCACCCCTTCCAAGAGCTAATCCGAGGGTGTGTTTGTGTCGTGAGTGAGCAGGGCCACAGCACAAGAGTCACTCACCGGGGAGGCATCCGGCAAGATCGCGAGCACTGCAGGATATGCCACAGCAAGTCAGGCTATCAATGTGTCCTTTGGGTAGACAACGGAATCCGGCAGATTTTAAGGAGAGGGTGGTGTGGTCGCCGACCTCGAGGAGACAGCGGGTGCGCTCGAGGTTGGCTGCATGCTGGTTTCCGAGATCGTTCTTCTGCCACCGGTGAGAGCATCGCAGAAGGAACGGGCCTTGACGACTGCCACCCTGCCCCGTTTGACTTTGTTCTTGACAGCAGGGCCCGGCTTGCTCCATTGTTTAGCGGATTGTCGTGGGGCCGGCCATAGACGTAAGGATGACGGCGGCCGTACGCTTAGTCTGCTCGGAAGGGCAGCGCGGCTCGTTGGCTGGGTTGGTGCTGGAGTTGATGCAGCGCATGCGCTCGGAGAGGCACGGTCCATTCGGTTGACTGCCCCCGCAACGGAGGTGGCGCTCATCGTGCGTTTGTGGCGTGGACGAAACGGCCGTACTGAAAAGGCCGAGGCGGGTGCTGACAAACCAGTCTGCGCGGCGTGAAGAGCATCGCCGCCACTGGTATGAAAGCGCCCTCGAAGGTAGGAGTGATGTCATTGCCACGGTGAACTCACGACACGATTTGATGGCCGAGGTGATGTTTGCCGTGATGTCACCGGTGTCTAAGTCTTTGTCAAACCAGTAGGCGATACCAACACAGGTATTATCCACGAGCAGCTGGAACGTGACGTGGATAGAGCAGATCCTCTAAGATTCGAGATGTTGTGAAGGGTCTTCTGAAGATTTCACGTGAACAGCAACAACGTTGCGACGAAAGTTAACGCGGAAGCGCTAAGTGGTGGCGTATACGGAGAGAAAGCCCGCAACGGCATCGCGAGGTGCGGCAAGAAGTTTGTTTCATTCCCCACGGGTTCGTAGGTTATAGTGCTGCCACGCTTTCCCACTGTTGCAGGGAAGGGAGGGGCCACTGACTCGAGCACCACGGTCCTGTTGACGTCGGTGTTCGACTGGGGAGATAGAGTCAGAGATGGGAGAGTGCAGAGTGACCTCTCTATTTTGCTCACTCGTCGTGTACGAGGTTATGGTTGACGAGGCCGGCGTGGGATGCTTTCAGGAGAAACTGGACACTGATGACGGGTCAGTTTCTATTGTGTTAGCTCGAGAAAGAGTGTCTGAAGCGGAGCTCGCCTCTTGTGTGCCCACGAGCGCTGGTCGCAATTCAGTTAGGTCACAATGGTTTCGTTCTTGTAAGAAACTCATAGGGGAGCTACTTGGTTGTCATGTTTAGCCTTTAGAATGGCTGCGCACACGGAGGTCTTTAGAGGATGTAAAAAAAAACACCGGCATGACTTCAAGGGAAAAGGAAACGTGCGCTCGCGTTTGAAGTTATGACTGCTCCAGCTCATTGCTTTGAACGCACAGTATACTTACGAGCGTATTTTTTTGCCACCTGATACCCCGCATGTCTCCGGTTTTCTTTAAATGCTATGCTCGCAAGGCACCATATTAAGGGTTGAAAATTCATTGGAGATATGAGCTTATCATTGCTCCCCAGGGCCCATTACGACGGGCAGAGAGAAACCCCGCATCAGTTCAATAAACCGGGCCATCGGAGAGGAAAGGCTTGCTTTTCCTAATTCCCGCGTTCCTCCTCAGGAATATAAAGAGCGGGTCATTCTTGACCTCGTGTTAACTAGAGACGGGACGGTGTGAAGGGCAAATAGGGTTGAAGCAGTTTTTTAGAGATGGGTACCTGCTGCAAATTCAATGAAGCCCTATCCTGACTGAACTCAGGAATTCCCTGATGCTACTTGGCCTTCAAACATCAATCGCCTAGGAAGATCTGCCCGCTGCTTCTTTCATTCTCCATTCAGCAAGCTTACCGCTCATTTTCAAGTGAACAATGAATGCTCTGCGATGTTTCTTATGCTGTGCTGCACAGCCCTCGCGCAGAGCACTCTAAAGTGCGAAGAAGCACGTATCAGTTTTAGCAGAGTACGAAACATTTCAATTGAATGACGGTTCATCGTCGCCGATCCCTTAGCCATGTATATATGTATATGCTTCGTGACATCACGACTGGGAGAGAAAACAAGCCAGGGGAAACTCTTTGACACCCAAATTTTGTACTTCTTTCACGTTCATGTATCACGACTGTATCCGGTGCCACGTCTGTCCAGCCTTTTGAAGTTATGGAATTTTGTACTTCCCTATGAAAGAAACCAAGTCGCGCATGACGTGTTCGTTAAGTTGAAATGCCGGCATTCTTTGCGTGTGCCTGCTTTTTCGCGTCATTAACTCGTTTCTCTTTTGCAATGAGATGTGGTTACTTACTACCCCACTACATATTCCTTCATTACTGATTGGTTATTCGAGGAAAAGGCATGTAAACGGAATTGGTATTTGTGTTACATATATCGGAGTGCAACAGCTGCCAACAAAATTACGCACTGAAGTGATGCGCTATGATTTCACTGTGAACATTGTTAACTTCAGACGTGCACAACTCTTGAAAAAATGTTACTGCTGTGGGATTGGGCTGTTAACCTGATGATGCATTCAGGTAATGCGTAAAACTTTTATAGGGAGCAATGTTCATCGCAGGCCGTTATACAAATTGAGGAAATCAAGTGATTGCTGTGGGACACTAATTAGTCCAATGTGACTTGTATAGAGCGTGTTTGCTCTTTCTTTGCACTCCTGCTAGTTGACGGCTTTGGAGTTTACTTTAAATTGTGAGTCACCTTCAGCCTCGCCTGCGATGCATAGTATCTTAGGTTTAACTCAGATAACCATCAACTGCAGACTTTTGTGGTTCATACGGGTAAATAAAACGTGCGGCAGAAAGCAATGACATTTGTCATACGATGTGTAATAGATTAACAATCGCCTTATAAAGTGATTTCCCAGTCGATAAAGTGATTTCCCAGTTTTTAACTCGTTGATTGTGTGGAAATCTTTTTTGACCTCAAGCTTTTCTTCATTTCGTTTGTATGTACCACTCCGAGTGGTCAGTGACTATTTTATAATTCTGCTTTCCTGTTGCTGTTTTGTGTTGCCACGTGCAGTAGATGCCCATGCGTTTTATTTTACTTGTGTGGGCTTCACAAGTATATATTTAGATTAAGTTACGCGTGACCAGCCATGATAGCTCAAATGTAGGATAATGTGCCGCTCAACTCATGTACGTGAGTTCCATTTCCGGTCCCAGCCGTATTTGTTTGGTAGAGTGAAATGCAATATAATTGGTGTTGTTACATTTAGGGTCAAGTGTAACTATACGCAATTGATTCTTAATCCGAAGACATCATATCGGCTAACCCAATGAATGTGTGTTTTGCACGAAAACTCTGCTTCGTGATATTTGGACATTTAAAATGATTATGTGCAGCCAGTGTTTTTTCCGGTATTGCGGACATGCCAGAAAATAGCGCCTCATACGATATTATACTGCTTCTAAGCAAACATGCGACTCTATTAAACTGGTCTTCTGCAAATCAACTATTTCCGACTATTTCAGGTCTTGCAGCCTCAGCTCTACTTTAGGGTCATCAACAAAATTTCGGAATACTTCATAGATGAGCGTTAGTTAACTAGAGATCGAACTTCTACGAGCAACGGTGCTGCGCTTTAGAAGATCACTGCTGATACCAAGATAGCGTGCTCCACGACTAGTTCTATGGGCTGAGAGGTCAAATAATAGGAGGCAAAACCAAAAAACCCCTCGCTAATTGAGTCTCAGAAATTCTTGAAAACGTTCACCGGTTCTGCAATCACTCTTGAGGTATGTCACTGACATCCCTGCGCTTGTGACGTTCGTTTACGCCACACAGTACCCTGGTACAGCCTATTTCGTGGCTGCAGCCACTGACCTTCTATGTAAACTTTTTGCGATGGCATTTATTTGAGATAACACACGGGCCAGAACAGAGGTGGTTGATTTATCACTGACCGTGGAGATCCTGGTGCTCAAACGCAATTCACAGTCTCAGGCTCCCGTACGAGCCTCCAAGACGGGACTAGCCTTTGAGCAGCTAGACCACATTAGCACCAACAACCCGAATGGGAGATCACTTGATGGGAAAATCAGCTGGTTTTGTGCTTGATAAGGCAGAAACGTCCACCTAAGTAACCCCAATGCCAATGAGCTTGCTGAATGCCACTCAAGCAAAGTTTCCCCTTGTGATGGGCGATCGCCCTCTAATTGCAGATAAGGTATCCGGCAGCTTGTTTCGTTCTACGTTGAATGGCATTTTGAAACAGTATGAATTGGCAAGGCATAACTCCCACACCCTCAAGTATAAACGGCCCTCTCAGTCACAATGATTATGCTGCAAACATTTTTTTACAAAATCAAAATGTCTATAATAAGATGACGAACCCCTTGAGTCAGACAACTGTAAATTGAGAGTTGTGATAAATTTCGTGTATAAGATACAAATCTCACAACAAAGTGATTTGTATTTATAAAAATATAATCAACTGAAAGGCAAGAAATAATTTAACAACTAGTTCAAATATTAACCAAGTAATAATTTATCTGCTGATAAAAAAGGTTACGGATGATTCATTCGGGCATCGTGCACAGTGTGCCCATAGCATTGCTACCAGTGGCAATATAAGCAGTGGTTAGGTCTTATTGTTCATGACCTCGAGAATGCTTGTTCTTGGCGTACTTGCACTCACAGAATGAACAAATGCAAGCTATGTTTTCAGTGTTGCGAATTATAATTGTAGCTACAAATTTTGCATCAATGAATAGCATGAGGAATGCCCATAACAGAAGCACCTTACCGAGGTGTAACTCAACAGCATATTTTTCTTTGTTCCAAAGCCTTCCGTCATACATATCTAAATGAGAACCGAGTTTCGGCAACATTCACACATTTGTTTTTCTGGTGCTTAGGTAAGAGAACCTAAACAAAGCATACAGACATCTTGCCATCACAGTAGTGTCAATTTACTTCTTTGAGAATCTCTCTCTGACCAGCGAAACGGAAACCAGCAAATTACAAGCAAATGAAACTTACCCATCACTGGAGAACAATCAGCAGCAAAGGCAGGCTCATTGTCATCAATTTCAAATTACAGTCGGCTGCTAGGACACTCACTCTGCTAGTTTTTGTAATTACCTTCCTCTTCAGTGGTATCTAAGTTGCCATCCAGAAGGAATTTCTCGTTAATTAGGCGACTGGGTGACATGAACGAAAAAGAAACGTAATATCGTTTGTTCTTCCTAAAATTTTTGTTTTTACTCAAGACACTTCTAACTGAGCCAAAGTGAACATTACATTTCAACATCTACCGAAACTTTGTTATCCATTGCTTTCAAACTACTCTGCGTTGCTCAAATATTGTAATTGGAAACTGTAATGAATGACTGAAGAATATGCGATCGTGCAGCGATGATATTTTCGCTATATAAAAATGACACATTTTCAATATTGCACAATTATAACACCTTCAATAGATGTGCAAAAGAAGTATTTGGTGCAGCAGTTTCTGCGTTCACGTAGAGAAATTTAAATAGACACACATTAACACTGTTGCGACGGGAGGAACCGAGGGGCATGCTTATGTATAGTAACGCGTTTTGCACGAACGTTTATTGAGAAGCTTTGTCATTTGTAGTTATGCAAAGAGAAGTATTTTTGCTCTAGAAAGCATGTTTATATTATCTAAAATTCTGCAGCAAATGCATAAACATTATAGTAGTCTAATGCTACCATCACTAATGCCAATGGTTTGTCGTTATTTTACGACAAAATAAATCACAGAAATAGGTAAGTACAGAAGAAGCGCTTAAGAAAGAACACCGTAGGTCGTTGACCTGGACACGTTCCAGCAACAATTGTAGTGGACAACAGCCGTTTATAAGACCTACGTGCCTCACGTTTTCCGAACCGCTCACTGCCACAAATTTCCCCGTCAAAGCAGCAGCGTTTGCGGACTGCGTTCAGAGAAAAATATGACCGCGACGTGGACAAAAATTATGATGAAATAGCTTTTCGCACACTCCCTGACCGAAGAAAACCCGAGCAGCAGCATAGTCGATCTGTGGGAGTCACTGCGTCCATGCGTGCCCTCACACTGTTCCATTCGCCACGACCTGCGAAGGCTAGTATCACAAAAGAATTGTGTGCCAGGGAACAAACTAAGCGAGAGGCTCAAGAGGAACACAAGATATCACCCAAGTAGAAAGAAGTAAAATAAAATACTTCGACAGTCGGGGGTGATGTGATGCCCTGGAAAAGGAAGTAACCAAAGAAGAATAGTAATGCGGTGGGAAATACGAGTGCCCAAGTAAAGAGAAGTCGCATTTTACTCTTGCTGGACCCATAGCGTAGCAAACACCAGAACGTTTCTCAGGTTGTAAGGGCAGTCGTGCTTGCCCTCAGTAGCATTTCAGCATCACATACTGAATACTTTCGCAAGTGTAAGAATAGTAGGCACACAAACACTGTTTCCTCAGTGCTCTCAGCTTCACCAGTGCTTCATTCGGAAGTTTTACTGATGCCCCGTTTCGCGCTTCTAATTGAAGCCTTGGTTATTGTATTCAATGGTTTGTTTTCATTGTTGCATTTACTTTACTGTGGGTGTGCAAATAGCACGTACAGTGTGTTGCTACTTCGTTTGGGCGGCTAAGAGTTAATGAACATGGCACTAAGTCTATTCAACGTGTTTGCCCCTGTTCCAGGTTCACAATTACGAACCAACACTGAATGATTAGTTAGCGTCACACACTCCCGTCTTGCCGTATCGTCGCTCCAGTGAGACGGTGCCGCCGCAAGGACTTTAAATGGTTCAGCCGCATGCACAATGAAAACACGTAGTTAAGTTAGACAGCACTGAATGGGCAACTTTGTAACACGCACCATGTGAAACCTATTGGCAGTGCTGTTGCGCTACTCATTCCTATACGTATTATATATCGTGCGACATTCTTGACTCATTTCTGCGGATGAAGATAAATGTTTCCCACAATTGCAGCAATGTGAATCCGGTCGAGTGAAGGGAGAGTCATTGCCTGATGCGACGCTAAACCTGCAGTGAAAGCTGTTAAGTGAAACACCTTGAGCCCATTCTTGAGCACATTCTTGAAACTAGTGGTGCATACCCACCACCGAGTACGTGCCACTGTTTTAGGGGCGAAGCTCCTAAAGCGCCCGTTCGTCCCTCGTAGTCGTAGTAGTAGTCGTAGTGTGTAACCAGTCTGACATTGTGACCTCCAAGGTGGTGCCGGTGAGAGATTTCTTCTGTGCGTTGTTGAACAATAAAAAATTCGCAGCTTGCGCGTTCAATAAAAGCCCAATTCTCCTGTCTCTCATTCCCCCTTAGTAGTCATTGGCAAGTACATTGAGCACTATCTGACAAGAAAGGGTTACTACGTTATAGTCGCTGGGCATAACATTCTTGATTTTACAAAGGTTTAGCGAGCGTTGGGCCACAGTGCCATGAATACAGTGAACTAGTATATACCATGAACTTGAGGTGGTTAATGGTGCGAAGTAGGCACGAAGCGCAAGCCGTAAGAAAGTGTGCGTGTGCCACCTCTCGTTTAGTCCTTTTAATGTCCGCTGGATGGGGGTGTTTATGCGGAATATATGATGACAAGATGCGAGTTGGTGGTACTTTGAGTGTTGAATAGATGGACGAACGGACACACAGACAGATGCATGGACGGACTCACGGATGGCAGCACCGACGGATGGACGCATGGACAAACGCAGGTGCGGATGCATAGACGAACGCAGGGGCGGAGGCATGGACGAACGCAGGGATGGACGCACAGATGGACGTGCGAACGTACGAGCAGACGCACGCACGGACAGGCGAATGTACGCACGGACGGTAACACAGACGCACGCATGGACGGATGGAAGCAAGAACGAATGGACGTACGGATGCTTCGCTCCACTCTCCATCATTCACTCCGTGGATATGCTGCCATTTTTTTTGGAAAAGCTTTTGAAGACGTACACGTCGAGATTGCAACTTTGTATTTATCTTGACCAGCAAGCCGTATTTGTCAAACCATCACCTTCCCAATCTAAGTTAAGGAGCTGATCACGAGAGCATCCAAATGGAAGTGGCCAGACAGACAGACAGACAGACAGACAGACAGACAGACAGACAGACAGACAGACAGACAGACAGACAGACAGACAGACAGACAGACAGACAGACAGACAGACAGACAGACAGACAGACAGACAGACAGACAGATAGATAGATAGATAGATAGATAGATAGATAGATAGATAGATAGATAGATAGATAGATAGATAGATAGATAGATAGATAGATAGATAAATAGATAGATAGATACCAAAAGTTCTTGCAGTACAGAAGAAACGCTTCGCATTTAAAAAGAGTTAGTTGAGGAAGCGGTTTTCATCTTCGCCAGTCAACGTGCCTAGAATGAAAGTTCTCAGTTTTGGGGGCGTGTTATCGAATACAGAATGATCCCAACGTCTTTGTAGTCTGGGAATCATCTCGCTTACTTGACACGTTCATTGCTAGGGAGATATAAATTTCATACGTTTACTTCATCTCCGAAAATTTTCTGCTGAAAATAGCTCAAGGAATTTTGTGACCTGGTGATCTGTGTTGTCTTATTTTTTTCGTGTATTTTAATTCGATGAGAAACTATCGGGCTAGATGTGACTTGTCACAGTTTTCTTAGGCGAACGCAAATTTTACAGTTCTTTTCGTTATCTTTATGGGTGCAAGGACGCAGGAGCATGTTATTACAACTTTGTGAAAGGGAACTAAATAAATTTAAGTTGAACACTGCAGAACCTTTCAGTTCACCTTGTGATAACTAGAAAGAAAAAAAGGCCTAATAAGCATTTTTCGCAACTTCCTCTGTTTCCGTCACACGTTACTCAGTTTGAAAATGTCCATTTGTGTTGAATAGTGTGATAGCTTCCCTTTTTTGTCTGTTTTGTAATACTTATTTTTATATGAGTGAATACTAAAGATATGAGCATGCAGTGGCTATGCTGTCTGCTCAACGAAAACATTTCAATTCTAATGCTTGTGGTGCCTAGAACTTTGCTCGTATCACAGCAAAGTATCAAGCAATAATTTTTATTGCACCTACAAATAAATTGGACGTACAGCTAATATAGCCTGCTGCGCTTTCCACATTGTATTTGGACATGTTAGCTGATTTGCAGTTCGAACGCTAATAGTTGCTCAGGGTCACCTGGTGACTCATATAACTGAATTCCATGTGCAAATATTGAATAATTCTCCTACTCATGCCAAACTATAAGAGAAAATGAAGAAATTCTGCATACTTCAAAATACTACTCAATTAAAGGTTGTCACTTCTCTGATATTGAATGAGTTTGTTTTGTTTTAGGTATGTTTAGCTGGATTTGCGCGGTCGTTTTCAATTTGCGGCGATGAATTGACAATGACTTGTTAACAAATAAACCGTTGCGAATTGATGTTAACTTACCAGCCACTGCAAGACTATTTAAATGTTTTCCAAGGACCACACAAGAGTATGCTGTTCGCATGAGACTACGTTATTAAACATAGATAATTTTTTTTCACGAACACTGATGTTTCCCCATATAGGGTGATTGCGTTATCAACTGCACTGGTTCAGAAAATCTCGTCTGCATTTGCTTTGAAACACTATGAACTGCTAAACTGCTGAGAAGTGAGAAATGGGACAGTGCTGGCGCGATTGTAAAACAGTTACGCCATTGGCAGAAGATTCACTAACCAGCGTCCTGGAAGTGAATAAAGCAAAAATATGTAGACGGCTTGACATTTGTCCACACAAGAAACACAGAATTCGTATAAATGCTTTAGTAACACTGGTTGCAAATTTATTCATTGTAAAAAAAAGTTGCCGTAACTGCTCCGTCGTTTTTGGATTATCGGCAATAAAAGCTAGATGGAAGCATGAGCTTCGCTTTCAAGAGCACAATGCTACAGCCTAGTCTGGGCTCATTAGTATCGTCTTCCCAATCGCTAGCCCATTTTCAAAGCTATCCTAAATGCCTGCTGCAAGTAAAGTTGCGAAGTCTTCACTCCACCGTAATTCTTCATCCTCGTGCTTTTCAATGAACCTCACTATACGAACGTAAGGTGACAAGCACACCTGTGCTGCTGTGGATGTTCTTGATGCTGTTGCTACCGATTGTGATGATCAAATATGCCTGACTGGTGTGTGATAGGTACGCTTTTGCAGGACGAACGCCTCGTTCAATTCGTATACATCGCGCATTTTAAAATTTTCGCACTTCATACATCATTCACTAATTAGACTCTTCGCAACACATCACAATCATGACAGCTTTTTCAATATGTTTTGCAGCAGCTTTCAGCACTGACATGGTTCTGGAGTAGAACACCTATTTTTAATGAAAAATGGGTTGATTATGGTTCTGTTCGGACCAAAGAATTTAATATTTTAGCATATTTTTTAATTTACCACTCAATGGCAACACAAACTTTTTGCTCACCACCAATGAACCCCCCGAAGCCAACATCGACACCAGCATTTCTGCTAAACGGGCTTGATGCGAAACTCCATAAAACACTTCATGTGCTGGCAACAATGTTCCAAAAGACAAACGCGCCTACAGGTAAAACGTCAAAGCGGCACTTTCAGTTGGCGCTTCGATCGAATTTCTCAATTGTGGCGTCAGACCACGTTTCTTCATCCAAGGCAAATAGATGCTTCACCTCATTCTCATCGGCATAAATAATTTCACTGGCGAAACAACAGAAATAATTGCGAGGTGCGCGCAAACATCAAGCCTCTTTGATGAACCATATCAGATTTTTTTTCACGTTGAATAACATGACTAGCGAGCAAGAGATTGAAGAAGCCAACTGCTCAAGTGAGTCGGATCATACCGAAAGATGTTAGCATTTTTTCGCTGCGTTGCTACACTTCTAAAGGCAAACCCTTACCAATTATTGAGGTAACTGCGCGGCGATTCTTGCTGCTGACTACATGTAACCCACTGAGACCAGTTGTCTTGTGAAAAGGTGAATACGCATGCGGTTAATTTGATTACAGAACAGAGCTATGCCTGGACTAGTGTATCTTGAGATAACGAAAATCGAAGTGTCTGTTGTGACTTGACTGCTCCTTTTTTTTTTCATTCGCCAATCCCTACATTAGGTTTCTAATGAACAAGGTCATGGCCTTCCGAAAACTCGCTTGATCATATTAGCTGTAGTTCATATTCAAGGCGGAGACGAATATATATATATATATATATATATATATATATATATATATATGTATATATTTATATATATATATATATATATTCTACTAGGATATATATTCTACTATATTCACTAGGTATTAGTATGCACCCAACTAGATTGCACGAATGTGACAGTGACGTAGGGCTGACGTCGAACACGTCTAAGGTATCGGCTAGCAAGCACATCAAGGACATTTTTTTGATGCGCTGCAGTACATGGCCACTCATATTTTCTCATTTCTCATGAAGTGGATAGTAGACTGGACATGATGGGTTGCCCTTCAGCTGATGGGTGTACCTAGGCAATCATTTCGTCTGGCATGCATCTCTAAACAAGCGTAGATATGGTATCGACTGAAAATCGGCTGAGAATGAACCAGTGAGGGAAAAGTTAGGGAGTGACCGAGTCAATCAATGAGCGAATCAGTGGACGACTGAGTGATTGAGAGGAAGACGAAGGAAGTAATTGAACTTTGCCCTATACTAATTAAGAAGTCAAAAGACGCTCCGCCCAGGTGACCCAAACCAGCAGCCAATTCCTTTCGTTAATAACAAACTGTAAAATCGAAGTTCTTTGCGATGTTGAAGAAACCAACTGTCCCCACTCGGCCCCTGAGACGCACCACCCGAGGTGGTATAACGATGCGGTTGAAGAAACGTACGCCGCTATGCCAATAGTGGTGACTGACTTGCTGGTCGCTTGAAGATGGAGCAGAAACGCTGGAGAACTTCTAGTAGAATGAGGGCTGGCCACCAGGGGGCCACGGCGTTCGGATGTGCCTCGCATCAGCTCCGCGAAAAGTTGTTTGGTCTGGTGGAAATTGTGCAGTTACAGCAAACAACTCCTATAATCGCCTGCCTGAAGTTCTAGGGATCATCTATACCACGACTTCAGGACTGTGAGTACGTTTTGGGACATTTTATGGCTATTTTGGTGTCGACTCCGTCTCCGCCCAGCAAAGCCTAACGCTAGCGGTGAACAAACGCGGCGGCTCGGCGGTGGCCGGCGCCCCCGGCGTTCGCTTCCGAGCCCCGTTGTGGAGACGCGACGGCAATGGAGGTGCCCGTGGAGGGTACTGAAATTACCCCTGAAGAATTTAGAACCGCTGACTTGATCACGAAAGTTGGAAAACATGTTAAAGAGCTGCGTGACTCCGCTAGAGGTGACAGACAGGGACGCCAAGATGGCAACGCCCGGGCAGAAAGTGGAGCCGAGCTCGGCGAAGACAGGAAGAAGACGGCGGCTGCGAACGCATCATACAAAACGCTGGGGCACAAGATCGCGGAGCGCTCGATTGCGTCGTACCTACCGCGGTTGCCGGCGAACGACTACAAGATAATCATTCGTTCGAAGTGCGGGCTGGCGCTCACAAAAATTCCGTACACCAGGGTCAGTGAGGCGGTGCGCACGGCAGCGCAAATTCCGTGGATTAAGGGACAAGAAAAGGAAGTGTTCATTGTTAACGACAAGCAAGGCACCCTGATTTTCAGCACTCCAGACATAGACACTGTCTTGAAGGTGACCAGGATTAAGTCTATCAAAATTGAAGGCAAGAACTATGACGTCACGGCGTACCTCGCGCCGCACAAGGATAGCGGGCGGGGTGTGGTGCGCGGCATCGACCCGAGATTGTCAGTGGAGGAACTGACAGAGGCTTTGGGCAACTCAAGGAACCCGCCAATACTTGGTGTTAGGAAGCTGGGGAACTCAAGTTCAGCGGTCATCATTTTCAAAAATGAGACAGTGCCCAGGAGGATGTACTGTTACGGCGTACCGCTGAAGTGCGTGCTTTATAAGAAACGATACGAGGTGTGCTACCGATGTGGCCAGCTAGGACACAGATCGGACGTGTGTATCAGCGACCATGTTCGCTGCCGGGGATGCGGAATGACAGCTCCACCCGAGGACCATGCATGTGAGCCTAAGTGTAAGCTGTGCGGCAAAGGTCATCTGACAGCAGATCGGAAATGCAAGGAAGCTTTCAGGACCCCTTATAAAATAAAGAAGAGACAGTGGGAGGCCTGGCGGCGAATGGAAGGAGAAGAGCGGAAGGCGAAAGACGCCGATCCACAAACGTGCAGAATGGAAGAGATCAAAGAACGGTCCAGGAGCCGGTCGAAGCATAGGAGAGGGTCAAGTGGAAGAACAGGTTCCTTCCCAAGACTACCGGAAAGACAGGAAGGAGAGCTGCCACCAATGACTGGTCCAGTAAACGAGGGGACTTCCGGCAGTGCTGTCCTCAACAGTGGGAATCCCACGTCGCCGAACCGCAAGGTGGGTTGGGGAGATAAGGCCTCCCAGGATAAACGCTATGAAGAAATGTTAACCATTAAGGAAGAGAATCGCATGCTTAAAGAGCAGCTAGCGATGATGAGTCGGCAAATAGAGGAGCTTCAAATAGCTATTAAGTCGTCTAACACAACAGCGGTTTCCCTACCACGAATGCCACAGAATCAAAATATAAAAAGGCCGGAGGAGCAGAGCGCTACTCCGCCTCCAGCGAAAAAGAGGACAAAAGAATCGGAAAAGCCCGTAATAGATGAGAACGTAGAGACAGTGATAGACATGAAAATAGCACAACTGGAGGCAAACGTTGAAGCCAAATCTACCCAGGGCGATGAATGGCGTAAGGCCTTCGAGAAACGAATGTTCGAGATGTTTCAAAATCTGACACAGCAGTTGCATCAGCGGGATAATAAACTTACCCAGGAACTTAAAACATAATTCGCGAAGAGGGATCGGGCGTATGAACAGCTCGCCCAAGAAGTATTAGGCAGACCGATGAATCACCTTAGTGGCAATCATGGCTCACAGATTCAGTAAAAACACCGTTTGGCAATGGAACTACAGAGGCTTCACGCGCAAGCGTGCGGTTCTGCAGGAATTCCTGGGGAAAGGGGATCGACCGGATGTTATAGCTTTACAGGAATGTGGGAGAAAGGCGACATTGTCGGGTTATAAATCCTATGTAAGCGAAGGCACGAGTACGCAGATGGCCACCCTGGTCAGGCGAAACGTTACGGCAGTGAAGCATGACATTGGTGATGCACATATCGATCATGTTCTCATAGAACTAATACCCCCCCCCCAAAAAAAAAAGCAAAACGCTAGCTTGTTCGTATTAAATATATACAGCTCTCCCAGACAAAGGCGATGCGACTTTGGGGATCTCTTCGCTTCTACGTGACGTAAGAGTAAGAACAACCCATTGCTGATCGTCGGGGACTTTAACGCTCACCACACGGCATGGGGATATAAGCAGGCTTCAATTAAGGGCAGAAAATTGTGGGATGACATGCAAACTCATAATCTGGATTTATTACCCGACCCGTTGCAGCCAACGAGGAAGAGAAATAGTGTCGCGGTTGACACCACACCTGACCTTACTCTGACGGGGAGCGGCACTAGTGCCACGTGGTGCAACACAAACGAGGACCTAGGCAGTGGTCACATGATCATAGAAATAGTGGTAGAGGGAAGCCCGGCAACACCTCGGAAACGAAGAGTAGAGGCCGTAAATTGGGACTCTTTCAGGGACCTCAGGGGTGAACCGACTTCCACTTCCGACATTCCCGAGTGGTGTGATGGGGTGTTACGTACTGTTAAGGAAGCCACTGAAATGGTGGAAACAGAGGAGGACAACGAAGTGGTAGACACGAGATTAGTAAATCTTTGGAAGAAAAAGAAAGCTTTGGAAAACCGACTCCAACAGAGGAGATGGGATCGGAGTATCAGGAAACAAATAGCGGCTTTAAACAGGCAAATTGAAGAACACGCCATCACGCTCACGAAGCAAAGGTGGGGGAACGTCTGTCAGGAGATGGATAGGAATATAAGTACGTGCGGGACGTGGCGACTTCTTCGTCACCTTTTAGATCCGGAGAGCACGAAGAGAGCGTCTAAGCAGCAATTGGAACGGATGGCGCACCAATTTGAAGGCACTAGAAAGGAACTCTTAGAAGAAGTTCGGAGCAGATACATTAATGCCGCCGGATTCGAACCTTTTCCAGATTATGGAGGACGGGAAAACGCAGCCTTAGACGCCCCTATCTCCTTGGCTGAGGAGCGAGCGGAGATTAATCGGCTGAGGACTCGATCAGCGGCAGGGCCAGACAGAGTGACTAACAAAATGCTCCGTAATTTAGACGATAGGTTCATCGCTAACCTAGCAATGTACATGCAGGAGTGTTGGGAAAAAGGGACGATACCGCAGGAGTGGAAACTCGCAAATGTAATTTTCATTCCTAAACCGGGTAAAAAACTCCGTTTCGAGAATCTTAGGCCGCTATTGTTAACGTCTTGCGTAGGGAAGCTCATGGAGCATGTCGTTCAGACGTGGCTCAACAGGTACATGGAAGACAATGGTATGTATCCGGACCCCATGATCGGTTTTCGACCCCGACTATCAGCGTGCGACGTGATGCTACAGCTCAAGGACCAAATTATAGACAAGCCAACGCGAGACACAAAAGTTATCGTGGGGTTAGATGTGGCAAAAGCATTTGACAACGTCAAGGACGTATCGATCTTGGAAAATCTGAGCTCCCTGAACGTCGGAAAGCGAGTTTATGACTACGTCAAGGACTTCCTTTCGAACAAGACAGCCAGTTTAAAAATCGGGGAAGAATCCATCGAGGACATTAAGTTAGGCAACAGGGGGACACCTCAGGGCTCGGTGTTATCACCCACCCTTTTCAACATTGTGATGTTGAAACTGCCTGAACAGTTAAAGGATATTGAGAATTTAAATCACACCCTTTACGCGGATGACATAACATTATGGATGAACAAGGGCAGTGACGGCCAAATTTAAGGCTCTCTGCAAATCGCCATTGATAAAATTGTGGAGTACCTGGAGCCCAAAGGACTTAAATGATCGGTTGAAAAGTCGGAAGCACTCTTCCTCATGCCCACCGGAAAACGGCGGCTCCACAACAGGCCTGAAGTGGACATCTATTTGTATGTTAACGCCACAGATATCCCCGCGGTCGACAGTATCCGTGTCCTTGGACTAAGGATTCAGGCGAACCGTAAGAATTCTGAAACTCTTGCTAGGTTGGAAGCCAGTTCTAATCAGACATGTCGTCTCATCAGACGAATAGCAAACAGGCATGCTGGGATGAAGGAGACGAACCTTCTTAGATTAGTGCAGACCTTCATAATAAGTAGGATAGTGTACGTGGCACTTTATTTAAAATTAAACCAAGCACAGCGGGGCAAACTCGACACCATTATCAGGCATAGTGTGAAAGTCGCGCTCGGACTTCCCCCAAACACATCAACTGAAGGACTTATGAAATAGGGGGTATCTAACACACTCGATGAGCTAATTGAGGCTACTGTGACTGCACATCAAAGACTACTCGGATCTAAAACGGGGAGAGCAATATTAAAGAGATTGGGCTATGAGCCCACGCGTGAGCAGGCGCGTTCAAAAGACATACCGATACAGATCAGGGACAGGATAAAGATACCTCCGCTACCCAAAAATATGAACCCTACCTTTCACGAAGGCAGGCGTAAAGCCAGGGCAGAGGCATTACAATCCAGGTACACCGGTCGATAGGACGTCGCGTATACAGACGCTGCGGAATATCAAAGCAAAGCGGCACACACGGCAGTTGCGGTCAGGGAAGATGGTGGCCTGATTGCGTGCTGCACAGTCGTTGGTGTCGAGACTGTAGAGGCCGAGGAAGTGGCCATAGCTTTGGCCATCAGCCAAAAGGGGATCAGGGTGGTCATCAGCGACTCCAAAAACGCTGTGAGAAATTATGAATCGGGAACGGTGACGGAGACCTCCGTCCGTATATTAAACATGATAGGAGTACCCAAAGAGCAGTTTCTACTTGTCTGGGCTCCAGCTCACCAAGGACTTAGAGGGAACGAGGAGGCTCATTCCGTCGCCCGAGGTCTCACATACCGGTCGACCCATGGAACCTCCCAAGTTACCGAACAAAGAAGCGAGTATATGCGCACATACCATGAAATCGTCGCACACTACAGGCTGAATCGGCAAGTATACCCGAGAGCGGACAACTCACTAAGTAAGAAAAACGAGGTTTTGTGGCGAAAGTTACAGACCGGGGTTTTTCCAAACCCCGCACTTTACAGCAAGTGGCACCCCGCAGTTTTCCAGTCCCAGTGTAAATTTTGTGATGAGGTAGCGAATTTTGTCCACATGGTGTGGACATGTCCAAGTCAGAACGATGGTTCTCACACTTTAGAATCCTGGGAGGCCCTGCTCTGCAGCCCAGATCCCAACGTCCAGCACGACATTATCAGTCAAGCCCTTGCTGCTGCCGCGTCCCAAGGAATTCCGGTCGACAGCTTGGGGCGACGGGCCATGCCTGAGCAATTGACTGACTTTTTAATAAAGTTTTCTCTCTCTCTCTCTAGTAAACTGAGAAAAACTTGCACATACAGACTGTACAAAAGTTACCCAAGAACAGGCGTCAGTTAAAAAAACCTTGGAGATGAACCGAATTCTGTAGGGCGACCCTTCGGGATTCGGCACAGCCTATAACACCACAAGCCCGGTTCAGAACGCCTGGAAGAGCTCCGGGGCTTTTCTTATTTCCTCGGTGCTCCGCCCTTACACAACTCTCAGCGAATCGTCACCTTCTTGTCCGTTGATAGGCTAGTACACTTAGTCGGTGAAAAACCCGCCACGATGACGCACCCTTCGTGCATGTGCGAGGGCTCATAGTCTCGCCCCAAGTAGCACAACAATCAAAATGTAAATAAAACAAAAGTAGAACAAGTCCTAGAAGCCTGGGCAAGCTCGCGGCGCGCAATTATCTAGACAGAGCTACACGTACTGGGTATTGCGGCCGTAGGACCGGCTCCCCCGTAACACATCAACTCCTTGAAGACGGGACAACAATCCATCTGTCCCCTGTGCGCTGTAAGAGGAACCGCTCGCTGACGGCCCGTGGTTTCACTTACGAGCTCATTTGTGCGGGAGCAGTCGAATACATGCCACTGCGACAATACGCACCAAATCACCGACTGGCCGTCCGATCATCGTGAAATCAGGCAGTCTCTCACGTGTCTCCAGCCCACATGCTTCCGAGAGCTACCAGAGCTGGACCGGGCCAGGACAATAGGTTGTCGATGACCTTCGAGTTTTCTGAACGTGTGCTGCCTAGAAACAGCGAGCGCGAACGCTGCATGCTGCTGGGCTTCAGCTGAACCAATGTGGATGTCAGCACGCCACTCTGGGTCTCGAGAGGCCCATTGATGCACCGACTTCCAGTACCATGAGGCAATTAGGGCATCGCCACAGTGACGTTTCTAAGCCCTGTTGCCCACGTTGGGGGGCCAGTTTATTTTTCCTGAACTCGAAACGCTCGGCCGTCTCTGGCGCTGCAGAACAACACGGGGTACCATGCTGGCGCCGTACTGTTTCCGTTCACGGCGAATTCGGTCGGACACGCTTCAACCGAGTGCCGCTAAAGAAATGCTAATTGACAGCGGCTAACATGCCTCCCCAACCTTACGATCCGAAGTAAATAAAAGCCAACTAACTTCCGTGCAAACAATTCTAACCGCGGTCCTACACTAAAGAAGGCGCGATTACTTTGCCGCACATGAGTCGCGGATAACGCTTCTTTTAGTGTTACGCCTTTGGCAGCATGGCCGAATGCTCTTCTCTACAAATGTTTTGTCTACTGTATACACATATTGAAGTGGAAAACCTGCTTATGCTACCTGCTTACGCTACCTGCTTATGCTACCAGCTTATGCTTATGTTAACAGTGTTACTCGAAGGTATACACGTCGAAGCTCTAGTGGATACTGGCGCTGCCATTTCCAGTATCCGCTCCGACCTTTGCTCCCGTCTCCGCAAAGTAACAACACCTTACTCGGGCCCGTCTCTCCGTGCTGCGACGAACGCCATTTGTCGTCCACTCGCCCAGTGTACAGTTCGTGTTTTTATAGACGGTATTCGTCATCATATTGCTGTTGCAGTTCTCCGTGAGTGCACCCACGAACTCATTTTGGGGTGGGTTTTTCTGTCGTCTGCACGCGCTTCTATATCTTGTCGTCAGCGCCTCATCCACCTCAATCCCACCGACTCTTCTGTATCTTCTGTATAACATGTTCGATGGTCTGTCTGGAGGAATTGCTGGCTGTTCGGTGGATGCAGTTTCTCCTCCTAAAACTGCACTGGGTAGTTTTCCGAGTGGGCATTCAGAACATTGGAGGCGGGTCGCAGAGGTGACACGGAACCGAGATTAGGAGATGGTGAGCGGCAGCGAGACTCACGGGAGTTCACAGGCAGACCACTACAGTAAGGTGGCGAGGGCGAACGCTGAAAAGAAGACCGGTAAGGCGTGCGCTGGTAGTTCATGAGCGGATTGAAGCGTCCGCGTTCCTCTGGAGCGTAGCCACGTTGCTCGTGCTGTTGACGCCTTTGGCAAAAGCGAGATATATGACCCCCATAGCCGCAATAATAACAGATTGGGCGTTGAGGACACGTCATGGCGTAATACGGCTGTGGGCGCATCGGTGGTGACACTGACGCTACAGGTACATGGCCACCTGGTGTAGCCGCTGGGATAGTGGTGGGTGCTGAGAGCGCCGCGACTTCTGCGTACGTTGGTACCTGACGAGGTCTTGATTCGGGAGAACAAGGTGAATGTGACGCAGATGCAATTTCTTGTATAATGATGTCCCGCAAGTCGGTTGGAGCTGAGGCTAAAGTAGACGGTGGGGCGCAGGAAGAGCAGCACCCATGAAGCTCCTCACGAACGATGTCGCAGACCAGGGCACGGATGTCGAGGGCCGCAGGAAGACGAATGTCCGAGGCATCATGGCAAAGACGAAGAGACTGAAGTTCTTCTAGTCTCTGGCAAATGGTGACGACAGATTGAGTCGTGGTAGGGTTTTGCGACGCAAGGGCGTTGAATGCGATGGTATTTATACCTTTGATAATATGGCGTATTTGTTCGCTTTGCGGCATAGCTGAATTTACGCGCTTGCACAAGGCAAGAACATCCTCAATGTATGAGGTGTATGATTCACCCGCCAGCTGAATGCGTTCAGCAAGCTTCTTTGTTGCTGCTTCGGCGTGAACACTGGGGGAACCAAAAATCTGACGGAGCTGCAGTGCGAATGTGTTCCAGTCGGGAAGATCTTGGAGGTGGTTCCAAAACCAAACAAGGTTTTGGCAACATCAGTTAGGTAGAAAGGGACCGTATGCAACTTGTGTAGAGTATCCCACCTGTTCAACCCGCTGACGAGGTCGTAGGTGTGTAGCCATTCTTCAACGTCATCCCCTTTGAGACCCGAGAATACTGGCGGAACACGCTGGTGGCTGTGGATGGCGAGGGTCGACGGCGGAGGCTGCACTGGGCTGGTGGTGTTGTATGTACCAGGATTGTCTTGCACTGCCATGGCAGGTGCTAGTAGACGACAACCCGAGCGGAGCTCCATTGGTAACGTGCGAGAGGACTTCGGGATCGAGAAGCACTTCCACCACCTATGAGGAAGAGCTTTATTCGAGGCGTGCTCGAGCTGGCACCCACTGATGATGATATCTACAGATGAGGAAATTATACAAATGTTGATGACACGTCCGATCCATAAAGAAGAGTAGGTGACTGCGCTCACACTATATATATATATATATATATATATATATATATATATATTAGGGAGAGAGCGAGAGACCTCGAAACAGCTTTCAAAAGTAAAGAGTTGGCGCGAATTTTCTCTTATACGGCCTCTGCTATTGCCAACACTGTTTTTTACATCCGTTCATTGATGAATTCTTACTTACGTCGATAGCAGCAAGTAACCGATAATTGATTTCCAAACTAACAAATGTTCCCGCTGTATTGCTCTGTATAGCGTGACGTTCTAACAATGAAGCTCACTAAATATTTTAATGGTGAGCGTTTTTTTTTTTCAGGTTAGCAGGTGAGCGCGCAATGCCCAAGTGTTCTTTAGAACAGTCCGCCTAAAAACTCACCAAAGGCCACTGAACAGTCGTTATCAACCGAAGGAGCACTTAGTTGAAAGCAGAATAATGCTCGACGCTACCTAATTAATTCAACATTGGCCAAGACAACAACATATTGTTCTCTTCATTTACTTTTCGCTCTTCTTTATCCCTTCGTGGTACTCTTCTTTTCTTGACTGGTGGGTGAGGAAGTTCCTTTGATGCGAACGTTGAAAGCTTGCCGTAATAAAAAAAATATTCTTCAGTTTGGCTCCCTATTTTGTCCTCCCATTATGCCCTGGCAAAAACAAAGGAACTCCAACGGTGCACTTTAGAAGCAAAGACATATGTGAAGTAGCAAGTAATGCAGGCTGCTAATGGAAAGAAGCCACTTGACTGTTTTCAGCCTGACATAGCTCGAGCGCAAAAACACTAGGACTTGCTTGATTCCGTGACAAGTTTCACAGGTTGAGAGTGGTTCACGGGCAAATGAGTAAAGAGAGAGGGCAGATTGCTAGGGCTTTAAGTGGCATGAAATAATTTATGTGCATATTGTCAGTGCCACAAGGTACTTTCTCATTATTATTAAGATTGTGATTTTATTGAAATGTTCAGAATAACAAGCCCACTGAAGTGCTTTAAAGTAAATGTCTGTCCTTTAAGCCGTCTTCATACAAAAGAAAAAAAAGTGTTGCCGGCAGCGCATTGTGTCGAGTGGTTGTCCTTACACACGTTTTCTCAAAATGCCACAACAAACCAAAACGGCGCTACTTGTTCAAAACTGAAACTAACGAAATTTTGTTTGAAATATAAGGTTGGTTTCTCTGGAGAATACTAATTATGCCCTATAAAAACCTGGAGGTTTCGAGGGTTATTTGATAATTATGCATGTCTTACGGGGCCCGTTGAGAATTAGGTTCAGTTTTACTAATGCACAAAACCTAATCTTATCAGTCTTTATTTGGATGTGCTTCACAATACCCGACTCACCAACGAAACCGGGTGGCACAATAGCGTACTTGAAGTTTGCCTCATAAAAAGATGCCGAGACTTGTGGAGAACAAGGCAGTATTTTAAAGGGTCTTGCAGAACAAAAGGAAGAAATATTTAGCTGCGTGTTATACGCAACTCACTGAATCTGTGGCTGTCTAACGTGCTTTTCCTACTGAAGTAGTACTCAAATTTCTTTTACCAGTAATAGGTAGACCGATTTTCTTCCTGGCGAAGCTTCTGGAAAACGTTATAAAATCTCAAATATTTCCAGTCAGCTCAGACTCATTACAAGCCATCCTCATATGCTTCATTACAGCTGGTGCCGTATTATGCTCACAAATTAAACGTACGTACTTTTCATGGTATGAGAGTGAGGCCTAGATAATTTTCACAGCTCTCCCTTTATCAGGCGAGGATTCTCTCTGCGGGGCAAGGTTTTAAAATTACAAAAAGAGATGAGATGAGGCACACAGAAAAACAAAGAAAGTGCGGGCTGACTGATTACGACGTGCCAAGCCACAGCGGTGCTTCCGACATCGCATGGCCGGTAATGAACCTGTCACCGCCATTCGCCAGCAAGACTCTGTGTAGACGAAACTCTGTTATATACAAGAAACGCCTGCGTGAAGGATAAGTTTGAAGACAGGTGTCCGCACAAGATTTAAAAGCATTGTCTTCCGCTCAGCTAATACTCACAGTCTATGTTCTCCCAGTCCAGACCGAACAAAAACTGATGTCTTATTCTGAGAGTGACTTTTTTGTTATGAACATATTGCAATAGAAATTCTATGGACACTCACGGCTGTATTTCGCCCCCGCCGCTGCCATTGACGTGGGCGTCGCCGTCAGTCACCATATATATATATATATATATATATATATATATATATATATGTATATATATATATATATATATATATATATATATATATATATATAAGAAAACGCAAGAAAAAATTCTGAAAGAGACAAAGAGACTCCGGTGCACAGAATGGAACGTGGTCGACGTGAATGCGAGGCGTTCACCACTGAGCTACCAAAAAGCATGTCCTTCAACGTTCTTCAACGTTCTTCAAGCGTGTCCTTCAACGCAAGCTAGGGGGAGAAGGGGAACTATCCTGTTTTCAGCAATACGAGAAAGATGGCGCAATGAGCGCGCGTAGCCTAGGAAGCCTACATGATCGAAGTGGTGGCACGTGCTCTCGTTTCCCACGCGTACTTTGCCCCGCGGAGAGGAAAAGTGGACGCTCATTTGCGCGCCTTTATCTCGTGGTGGGGAGAATCGTACGTCTTGGCTGCAGCCTTTGGCCTTTAGCGGAACAGTTGTGGTGTAGCTACCAGGCACAGAAAGGTCACTGCAATTGTTGAACAGTCTCCGTTTGCGAAAAGAGCACACTTTTCAGACACAGCAAAGTAACAACTGAGACCCCTATTCGCATTCATCTGTACCTGTCAGTACGTTTTGTGCGTTTTTGTGCCTGATAAACGTGGGGCACATTTGATCTGCTTGCAATTCTGCGCGTGACATTCAAATCTGTGGGTATTGAATTCATTGCTTTGCCTTTACGGCAAAGCTGTGACTTCTATATTTGTTCGTCATTCACTCGTGTTACTAAGCATTGAGACTGTGTCTTGCTCATAGTTAAGTGAAAGCGAAGAAACGTTCGATCTAACTTCTATTTTCTAATATTACCGCGCACTCACTCATAAGTGGCTCACTGCAGCTACACGACATAGTGCGCAAAACGTTTGTTTTTATTTCCATAATACACCGCCTAGTATACAGGACAAATGATTCGTGGTCATATTCGATCATGATTTAGTACCAACACACTTTAAAATAAAGCTATAGTGGCTTAGTTGATAGAAACGCCATATGACGAAGGAACTTTCAGCAAACGCTCTAATCAAGTTGAGTGATTGTTCAATTTATATTTGATGAAGGACAGCAACATTATCATCATTTCATATCTGCTGTTCACAAAAGAACAGGAATGATTTAAACCTTTCGAACGCTACGTACAAACTTGTGAAAACTACGCGTTTTCGTTATTTGCATCGAGTAGAAACTAAGAAAGAGCACAATGTATCATAAATTAGATGAATTGAAGATCCTGCATTATTATTTTCTTCGTTTATCCTCATTTTGCAGTGTACTGATACATACAATCACTATTCTGTGGGCACTATCACGTTTGATGAATCGTGTGACGTGCTGCTTCCTGCAAGCAATGTGAAAAGCAGAAATTTTCCTAACTCACGATTGACCTGTGCAACCAAAAATAAATTTGAACTACCGGGTGTTCAAAATTAAGCTTTATGATTTTTTTAAAATTAGGCGCTCGAAGGCACGTGAGAACCACTTGTGCAAATAAGTTAAGCGGCCAGGGGGACAGAAAGTTAGATGATAATTATCGCTGTCAGCAGCCCAATTAACTAAAATTTAATAATTAACTTTTTACTGGCTGCGGTAAGTTGGCATGTTTATATTGAAAAAATGTAGGCAGTGGTGTTTGTACACAGTTTCAGTTGGAAGATTTTTTCTAGCACGCCTGTGTTCCGAGATATCCGGCTCCAAAGTTTAATTGTCTTTCGCACGATTACGCATGCAAGAGGGTGAGGGTCCGCGCAAAGCTCCTCCCTAAAGTGACGCATCTGTTGCGTGTGGTGTTTAGTGTGTGAAGAGGGTGGAAGCGTAGGCATAGGTGATAGCAATTACCCTTGCCCTCTTCGGCCGTCGAAATCAAAAATCGAAGAACGCTTGCAACCAGTGTCGTAACACGCAACTGCAGAGCCTCTAACGATAGTGGCAGATACCATGCCGAGATAATGGTGCGAGCGGAGAATCTGGATGCCAGTGCGCGTGCGTAATAATCACTAGAGAAGCATGCGTGGTCGTTGCCTGGGCTACGCGAATAGCGTGACTGCTGATGTCCGAGTACTGTAACTTTTATTGAAACAAGAGCAACAACTCCACCAATAATAACTGAAACAGTTTTATCCTTGCTAACGCATATTTCCTGCTGCTACATAAGCATATTTCGGTCATGCACAAATCTCATCGAAACTCTTCACCTCTCAAGACGTCAATGCCCCAAAAAGTGTTCAAAATGCCTGCCTTCGGCAGCAACGCAAAGCATGAACCGCTGTCGCGTCGACTCGATGACTCGGCGCAGTACTTCTGCAGGAATACTCGCACAGGCAGATGTTATCCTGTCCTTCATGTCATTAACATCGCTGGGCTCTGTTACGTAAACTCGATCTTTAACGTAGCCCCAAAGGAAAAAGTCGAGCGGAGAAAGGTCAGGTGATCTTGGTGGCCAAAACATCGCTCCTGCGCGCCCAATCCACTGTTGTGGAAAACGTCTGTCCAACCAGTTCTTCGCCCTGGTAGAAAAATGTGGTGGTGCTCCATCGTAATGAAACCATACTTGGCGCAGGTCATTCAGGGAAAGACTGCAGACAAGATCATCAATGACAACACCTAATATTTCTTCTGTGTACATCTTTCCGTTCAAGTTGTCCTCAAAAAAGTGAGGTCCGATGATCCTGTCCCCGAGTATGCCGCACCACACATTCACACTCCAGCGAACTTGATGCTTGTGCTGCCTCAGCCAGTGTGGGTTTTCTTGTGCCCAATAATGGGCGTTGTGAAGATTAACACTTCCATTTCGGCAAAACCGAGCTTCATCAGTCCAAATTATTCTGTGCAAAAAGTCATTTTCTTGATCAGTTTTGATGAGGCCCCAATTGCAGAAGTCAACTCGCCTTTCAAAGTCCGCCTCATTTAGGTCCTGATGAAGGTAAACGTGATATGGATGGAACTTGTGCTTTCTTAAAACATTTGTGACTGTTCCGATGCTGCGACCGCACTGATCGGCAATCTGTCGGATGCTGAGCTCTGGCATCGAGGTTACGCACGCGACAACGTCGATTTCAAAGTCTTCATCGACGATTGCCTTCCTGGTCCGTCTCGGAAGGTGGACAGAGCCTGTTGTGCAGAAGCGTCGAAACAGGTTTGTGAAAGTGGGCCTTGTTGGAAGGGGACGGTGTGGGTGGCGAGACGCGTAAAGCTCCATTGCTAACGAAGCGTTGCCATTCATTTCAGCCATTGCAAGCACCACGTCTACTTTTACTTTGGTAGAATACCTCACGCCAGAAGCAGCCATATTAGCTCGAAAGGACTCCACGTGGATTTCCTTGGTAGACCTTCAATGCAGAGACGCTGTGCTCTAACCGGAGGCACCCTAGTGCAGGACGGTCCTGCTAACGCGTTCACAAGAAGATGTCTCAGTGTGATCTAAAGTCACGAAAAAACGTCGCGAAAAATGGTCTCCTGTTATCGCGTTCATCAGGATCATGCGTAAGGCTCATGGCGCACCGCGCTGTCACATTTTGATTTCGCCGGCCGAAGAGGGCAAGGGTAATTGCTATCACCTATGCCTACGCTTCCACCCTCTTCACACACTAAACACCACACGCAACAGATGCGTCACTTTAGGGAGGAGCTTTGCGCGGACCCTCACCCTCTTGCATGCGTAATCGTGCGAAAGACAATTAAACTTTGGAGCCGGATATCTCGGAACACAGGCGTGCTAGAAAAAATCTTCCAACTGAAACTGTGTACAAACACCACTGCCTACATTTTTTCAATATAAACATGCCAACTTACCGCAGCCAGTAAAAAGTTAATTATTAAATTTTAGTTAATTGGGCTGCTGACAGCGATAATTATCATCTAACTTTCTGTCCCCCTGGCCGCTTAACTTATTTGCACAAGTGGTTCTCACGTGCCTTCGAGCGCCTAATTTTAAAAAAATCATAAAGCTTAATTTTGAACACCCGGTATATTGACAGCCTGAGATTAGAGTTTTTGCGCCAAAATTAATCAGCAATGACTTCAGAAATAAAGGAATATTTAAGTGCAACCGAATTAGAACGAGTTACTATGGCACACTTAGTTTCAACAATTATTTTGCGTTTTTTTTTTGCAATAGAATATTGAGTGCCTTGAAGTAACGTTGAAGTGATTTGACACATTTACAAAGAGCTCTTATTAGTTGGCGTGTGAAAGAATTAGGGCTTTTGTTAGCACTGAAGAGATTCCAATTAGCCAATTGCTTGAAAAGTAGTAAGTGCGGCACTCAACTTTTCAGTCTGCATGATTACCCATAGGAAAAATATTCAATGCCGTTTGCTGTGAATTGTTTGGTCTATTACAAGTTTAATGGAAGTCGACCTGAGTCATTTTTAATACTTTGCTTATTGAAAAGAGAAATGCTTAAATTATTGCTTTAGGCCTATTACTAAGACGTTAAAAATGATAGACCTTATTGCATAATATTGTGGATCCGGAAGGTAGTCGCATATAATTCAGTTCACTCAAAATTGCGAGAATGCTTATCGCAATTAAAGCACTTTTCCTGATAATAAATAAACTCTTAGTGTTTAAGCATTCACCTCAAATGACAGGGACGCAAAAAGATGCAATGAACCGAGACCCCTCCATGGGCTTTGGATTGCCTTCTAGCCCTGTTCCAGAGGTTGCGAGCCACCCTGTGAACACAAGGTACAGCCATAAGTTTTTTGAATATATGTTGCCTCGCTTTCTTTGTACCCTTAAACATTTGACGGAATCATACACAAACGGAAAAAATGACATATTTTGGATAGCCAGCTGAATGAATACAGTTGCTTAACCTGACCCATGTACGTATCATCTATTGTGTGAGGGCTAGATTTCTCCACCACCCTTTCAAGATGGGTAGTTCGCCTCGTTACCATGCACGTAAACAGCGATTTGATGCACAAATGCCGTAAATAGCAATGCTATTCCACCTTCCTGATGGTCGTGTATCAAGAACACTGTACCACATCTTCAACATGTTGAAATACCAATTGTCATGTAGGCGTGTCAATATTTATTTTCACTTATCATAAAGATAAGCAATAATAACTAAAACTTTAAATTTTGAGTGAACCAGCGTTCGTGCAAGTGGAATACTATATTACTCGTCTAATACATGCTGCCTAATTGGCAGAGAAGTTTTCAATATTCATAATAACTACAAACCCAGATTGAACTATGGTTCCGCCAGACAGATTTAACGTTGTCCCAATAAGTTTTTCATATCATAAATCAATTTACGGGAAACGAGTGCCTAATTGTATGGATGCATGACACCACACAGGAATAATGTATTTTCAACGTTTATGAAGCCTTCAGGGTACAATGAAAGGATGCGCGAGCATTCACTCCCTGCCTTTCCTTTCAATCTCTCTCTCTTGTCGGCATCTATGAATACGATCAGATGATAATTTTTGTATGATGTGTCAATGTACTTTTTGGTAACGTAATTAAATATCTGAGTTTTTTTTTGAAAATTGCGGTAAAGACATACTTACAACCACAGCCTGTGTACACCAATGACCGCAAGCTGCTTTCGTTGAAAATCTCGGTAGTGCCTCTGCACTCCATTATTTCATCCGCTCGTATTCTTGGAGGCACAGGTGAATGTGCAGAAAAAAACACCATTAAGTGCCAATTTGTTTATCATTAGCTATAAGGACAACGAAGTAACCACCCTTTTCTTGGTACACAGTACAATAACCCTCAAATACACGTAGCATTCTGCAGATTGAAGGAATGCCCATATAAACTGTCATTTTCACGCCTATCATGTAGTTGAGTGGGCGACAACAAATGTTAGGTGTTGTGAGTGAGAGGGACGGGTAGATAAAAGCAATCAGAGCATTTCTTGTCTACTGCTAGGCATGTGAATGTGACTGAAAGATGAACACAGCTTGTCGTGGCAACAGGATAAGAAAGGTTGCGAGCGAATCATGTTAGTAGGCTAAGCTAACGTGCACTTTGTTACCACACTGACTGTTAGTAGGAGGTGCCCTAACTAGATATTTATTACTCCAGCTTACAATATCAAATTTCAATCATTACGGCTTGCTTAGTACATTATACAGGATCACATCCGACACAATATGAAAGCCTAAATTACCATACTTGATCTAAGATTGTAAAAAGGAGTGGAAAATAAGCGAAATAACCAGGAGATTTTCCCTAGATCAACAAACATATACTAATAAACACGGAGATAAAGAAAAGAAACTATACTTTACATATACATCTTACATACGTCACGTAACTCCCAGAAGTCTGTCAGTTTATCAGCAACACCGAATAGAGATGGCAGCGAAAATAGTGAGCGCGGAGAAGATATGCTCAGACACGAGTATAATTGATTGATATGTGGGGTTTAACGTCCCAAAACCGCTATATGATTATGAGAGACGCCGTAGTGAAGGGCTCCGGAAATTTAGACCACCTGGGGTTCTTTAACGTGCACCCAAATCTGAGCACACGGGCCTACAACATTTCCGCCTCCATCGGAAATGCAGCCGCCGCAGCCGGGATTCGAACCCGCGCCCTGCGGGTCAGCAGCTGAGTACCTTAGCCACTAGACCACCGCGGCGGGGCTCAGACACGAGTATACCTAACTCAGAACGGGGTCTTGCGCTGCAGGAGTCTTGGCGATAGCGCGTTACAAGTAAAGCCGTTAGCGGTAATGCGCAACTTTTTTCGGAATATAATAATGTACTCGCTGCAATTTCAGAATTGTAAGATGTTTTTACTTACGTTACCGTTTTTAGGTAATGTATTGTGTCGCGTTGCCAGTTAATTTTTCATTTGTAGGTGCCATTTTCTAGCACTTGCCTTGAATATTTTTTTGTCACAGAGTCGCACTGCTATCTGCTTGCCAAGTATGTACAAAAAAAGCACGTGCGAAATCGCTTCTTTTAGTGCAAATTGAGGGCAGGTTATTTTTCAGGCGCTCTGACTTCCTGCGGAGAAAATCGGGCCATCGCCACACAAAGCTTAGAGCAAGTCTTGCAACCCACCATTAGAAAACGTACGGACTATCTTTCGTGGAAATGAATTGTAGCAGGTAAATTGCTCGAGCCAGTGCCATGCCAAAAAGACAGGCTGATCAAAGGAAAAACGTGTGGTCTCGTTTACTCTTTACTACATGCTGATTGTGATGATTCGTTTGTTGGGGAAACAGCGGCACAACTTCGCCGAGAGCCTTCATGAATATAACAAAAAAGTCACAGCGTATCCACAGAATGAATGATGATCCGAGGGGTGTAGCGCTGGAGAGTTTTATCGATCAACCGTGAACCATCCGCGAATACCACCCACTACATCATAAAACACCTGAGAAAGACTGTATATATTTACACAACAAGTTTTACTATTCGTAAGTGGTAGCTATACGTCGCTTCCGTTCCCCCTTTATTGCAAGGACTTTATGGTCGGTGAAGCGGTAGATGGATGAAGGAGCATAGTGGGATGTTTGCTGGGACAAAGCAGAGGGCAGTTTGCAAAGGTGGAACTCTACGCGGTCACGTACACACAAAGGATGGACACAGTGGGATAATCTATGGTTCTCTAACGCACACCTGGTTGCAATGACACGACCATCTTGCATTTCATAGTGGTTGTTTCTCAACAGTACTTGCTTTATGGTCGGTGAAGTGGTGAATCGGTAATGGGCCGTAGTGGAATGTTTGCAAAGACGAAGTAGTAGGCAGTTGGCAAAGGTGGAACTATAGGTGGTCATATACATACATACATACATACATACATTCATACATACATACATACATACATACATACATACATACATACATACATACATACATACATACATACATACATACATACATACATACATACATACATACATACATACATACATACATACATACATACATACATACATACATACATACATACATACATACATACATACATACATACATACATACATACATACATACATACATGGGATGGACAGACCCACGCTTTTAGGAGCTTCGCTCCTGAAATGACGCCAGCCTGTTTTAGTGAAAAATTGATACATTCGCTCAGCACAGTGCAATTAACAAACAACGTAAGGTAGTGAGCTTGTTGGCTATCCATGCTTTTTTTTAGTGCTGAAGCGGACAAAAATGTGAACAAAGGACGAGTCCCCTTCGTTTGCTGTCGGCCTTTTTTGCGCTTCATCTGTAAAGAACGACGAACGCATCCGATTGTACAAATCGCGCGTGGCCGACTCAGAGACTAAGCTTTGTGTGAAACACTGACTCATCCAGGAGAAAGCTGACAACTTCAACTGGTGTGCCAGTGCGCTGCTGATCAAGAGATCGCGTGAGTGGAATTTTGTGCATCATGGAAAATAGGCGTGGCCCCAGGCAGGGAGAAAACCTTTAGAAGAAATGCTGGACGCAAAACGTAGAATTTGTTCTTGTAGCACAAAAACAAACGATTTTGTTGTACTTGAAGCTTTCAGTGGCATTCGTCAGTTCCAAGTGAACCCCATTGATATTATTGTCATACAACACTACCATTAGCCGCGGTTACAGGTAGGTAGTTACACGGCAGATATATCCCCAGTTTCTCTCCTACGGGTGGTTATCATTAACGGGCGGTTCCATGCGAGATCACCACGAAAAAGAAAATATTTGAGATTAAATTGAGTATTTATGTTCTATTCACATGTCACAGAGCAGCTAAAAAAACTTTATTTTCGGCATAGGTGGCTAATTTACGAGGCAAGGAATATAGATTAGGTTCAACCTTGCGGGACCAATTTCTTAACTCTATAATCTATAAATTTCACCATGTAACACACGAACATTATTGTCTCAAAGATGGCAATTTGCATATAAAATATGTGCTCTACAAATATTAAAGTAACATCGTAGAAAACTTGTAAAACGAAAAAAAACTTTTTACAAAAAAGTGGCTGATACCACGTACAGTGGGAATCATTGATATGCGAAGCAAAAATGAAAAAGATTGATATGTCACTTTAAAATCAGCAGAACATGACAACGTGGAGGCAAATTATGCCGTATATGACTTCCGTGTCATGATTATCATGTTTGAATGTGACTTTTACCTTTGTCATCAATCGACGTCACGTGATACCAAATTTAGTATATGTGGAGCAAGCGAAATGACTGCGAGCACGCTATGAGCGTGGTATGTTGTCATGTTGTTACACGACACGCGTGTCAGGATTATCATGTTTGCACCACTCACACACTTTCTTCATCCATTGACGTCATCTAACACCAAACTTCGTATTAGTGGAGCTAGCAAAACGGCCGCGAATGCATCATAAATGGCCCATTATACTCCAACCTAATGCTGACGTGCGCACACGCTGGGCCCAGCAACGCTTTGTTAGCAAAACTCGATCAATCTATAGTGTAACGCCAGGCGCAACCGACGCGACCAGCGTCCGTCGGCGCGGCCCGACGGCAACCAGCGCGAAATGCGGCATGTTGCATTTCGCGCCGATGCGTTACCCAGACAGCACTGCGTCTGCCTCTTTTCGTGACGAAGGAACGCCACACGCGCTGAAACGCGCCTGCGTCAAAACAACGCAGCCTTTGCGCGCGCCGCGGAGTATATGACAGGACTGGCGGCTAGCGTGGCAACGCCGGCGTGACGCGACGAAACGAACTCCGCGCGCACGCGCGTCGGGTCACGTCGAAATGAATTGGCGCCTTAACTGTGGCATGTAGTCATGTTCTCACGTGAGAGATAGAGAGAGAACCACTTTATTATAGTCCAGTGCAGACACTGAGGTCGCCACGCGTCACCCGGCTACTCCCACGTTCTCACATGACAAGCATCTCATGATTATCATGTTTGCACCAGTGACATATTTTCATCATTCATTGGCGTCACGTAATACCCAATTTGACATTTGTGAAGCTAGCAAAATGGCCGCGAGTGCATCATGAGTGTGGGATGTAGTCATGTTGTTACATGACACGCATGTAGTGATTATCATGTTTGGATGTGTCATTTAACTATGTCGTCCATTCGTGTCACGCAATACCAAATATGGCACATGTAAGGCTAGCGAAACGGCCGCGAGCGCATCATGAACGTAGCATGTAGTCACGTTGTTACATGACACGCATATCATGTTTATGATGTTCGCACCAGTCCCATACCTTCGTCATCATTCACGTCCCGTAATACCAAATTCCGTATATGTGACGCTAGCGAAATGGCCACGAGCGCATCATTAGCATGGCATGTAGTCATGTTACATGACACACAAGTCATGAGTTTCATGTTAGGGTCTGTCACGAGCGTTCGCCATGCAATCATGTCATAGCGTACGAGTTCTGCAACATGTCATGCGAACGAAACCACCGCAAGAGCAGCAGGACCATGAAATGAAACTCATCACATTGATGACATAAATGTCATGACTTTCATGTTACGACAAGTCAAGTATGGTCTCCTTACAGCATGTGATGCCATACCGAATTTGGTATCGATACCGTTATCAAAACGGCCAAGAGAGCTAAATGTCCGAGGCGGATAGATAGATAGATAGATAGATAGATAGATAGATAGATAGATAGATAGATAGATAGATAGATAGATAGATAGATAGATAGATAGATAGATAGATAGATACGCTTAAAGTCTCTGAAGTTCGCTAAAAGTTCTTATATTTAAAATGTCCAATTATGCAATGTTTCGTGATAGTTCCTACTTACCATTTGCTACTAAGTTGTCAGACTTATCTACTCTGTCTTGAAAAGGAAATTTTTCTTCCTGTCTTCAATAGTTGCTTCGTTTCGCGCTGCTGTACTCTTTGTGACGACTAAAACTTTACTGTTGTAATGGGCGAAAGGTAAAAGAATATTTTAGAAAATTATGTGCAACATTGTAAGCAGATTTCAGGCTCCCGTGCAGGCCAGGCTAATTAAGGCATTTATTTACTACTGCCAGCTTTGCACATCTGCTTCGCTAGTAAAAGTACGTTGTCGGGCATTCGCGACAGTGATACAACCAGTTACGACCATTGGATACAAGACAACACATTCCAATATACACTACTTCAAATCGTACGCAACACCAGCTTAACGGCGCACTTTTATTATACATATACGCACAAAATATCTTCTAAAAGGCAAGTCTTTGCCGCAATAAAAAAATGAATAGACCTTTTCTGCGTAGACAGTCTGCCCATGTGCGCTGTGGCATCGGTGAGGCACGCGCGTGAAAATAATACGAATGTTGTCTTCGGGGGTCTTGCATCGCAGCTGAGGAAAAGAAAGTGAGCTGGCATAGCTGGGCGGTAAAGGGGGGTGCGGTGACCTAATATGATTTGAGGGAGGCAAATGCCCCTTTTGCGCTCTCTCGCCTAGGTCCATGGTCACGCACCATGATTTTTGCTGTCCATAACGAGATGGCAGGTGTGGACCAAAAAACAAAGATAATCTGGCGTCACAACCGAGCAAACTCCCCCTCCCCTCCTAAAGAAGGTGCAAATGAACGCCTCTGCGACTGCCTACTGGCTCGCGACGGGCCATCATGAAGACCAAGAATCGCCAGTTACATTTTAGACGAGCTCCACTAAAGATGCTGTACGGATAAGGGAAACACCGATTACTGTATATCTATTCAAAGTCATTGATCTTTGGTGATAGCTTGATGCTATTTTTTCATTTGCACATAATAAGCAAATGACAAAAATAACTTATTTTCACCATATTCCACAAAGTCAAAAGCCATCATATATGTAACTCTACAAGAATTTTTAAGCTTCTATAGCATTGCTAAGCCCAGTTACATTTGCACGAATATTTGTCGTTCAATGAGGATTCTGGCCATAATTTTTGTTTGCGCTAGTAGTTAAGTGCGAAACATGTACTTGATATTTGAAAAAAAAATATTTTGTGTTTCTGAAGCAAACACACATTTGATAAAACTTATAATTGTGGAGTAACGGCAAAGATAACGTTCATTACTTTTTCAGCAACAGTAGTGGCACTTTGAGCGTATCTATCTATCTATCTATCTATCTATCACTCTATCTGTCTATCTATCTATCTATCTATCTATCTATCTACCTATCTATCTATCTATTGATCGATCGATCTATCGATCGATCTATCTAGCCGCCTACGACTTTTAGCTCTCCTGTCCGTTTCAATTATGGTATCGATACCAAACTTGGTATGGCATAACATGACTCCATTAAGAACGTATTTGTCAAATCATAACATGAATATCATGATATGTATGTCTTGAACGCCATGATTTACATTTTATGTCCCTACAGGTCTTGTGGTAGATTCGTTCACATGACATGTTGCAAAACTGGTATGGTATGACATGATTGCATGCCGAACACAAGCGACAGAGCCTAACATGAAAATCGTGACATGCGTGTCATCCAACAACAAGATTTCATGCCATGCTCATGATGCGCTCACGGCCGTTTCGCTAGCGCCACATGTACGAAATTTGGTATTACAGTACGCGAATAAATGACAAAGGCATGTGACTGGTGCAAACATAATAATCATGAGATGCCTGTTATCGAACAACATGACAATATGCTACTCTAATGAAGTGCTCGCGGCCCTTTCGCTAGCTTCACATGTTCAACACTCGGTATTACGTGCCGCGAACAGATGACATAAATAAATCACACGTCCAAACATGATAATCACGACATGCGTGTCATGTAACAACATCCATACATGCCAGACTCATGATGCGCTCACAGCCATTTCGCTAGGTTCGCTTATGCCAAATTTATCAGTACGTGATGCCCATGGATCTCGAAGGTATGTGACTGGTGCAAACGTAATAATAGTGAGATGCGTGTCATGTGAGAACATGACTACATAACACAGTCAAGACGTCAATACATTTCGACGTGACGCGGTGCGCATGCTCACCGGCGTTCATTTCGTCGCGTCTCGCCGGCGTTGCCACGCCAGGTGCCGTTCTTGACATATACTCGCAGGCGCACGCGGCGCTGCGATGCTTTGACGCATGCACGTTTCAGTGCGTCCAGCGTTTCTCCGTCACGAAAAGAGGAAGACGCAGTTCTGTCTATGTAACGCGTCGGCGCGAAATGCAGCATGTCGCAATTCGCGCTAGTTGCCATCGGCCCGCGCCGATGGGAGCTCGTGGCGCCTGGCGTCAGACTATAGAGTGCTCACGTTTTGCTAACGTAGCGTCGCTGTGCCCAGCGTTCGTGCGCATCAACGGTCCATTTGAGCATATTGGTCCCTTCATATACCAAATTTTGTGTTACATGACGTCAATGGATGACGTAATATATAATTGGTGAAAACATGATAATCCTGACACGCGTGCCATGTACAACCATGACAACATACCAGGCTCATAGCAGGTTCGCGGCCGTTTTGCTTGCTCCACATATATTAAATGTGGTATCACGTGACGTTAATACATTAGGAAGGTAAACGACACATCCAATCATGATAGTCATGACACTGAAGTCATGTACGGCATCATTTACCTCCACCTCGTAACGTTGTGCTGATTTTAAAGCGACATATCAACATTTATCATTCGTGCTACGCATATCATCGATTCCCACTGTACGTGGGATCTGCCAATTTTTTTTGGCAGTAAAGCATAATGTTAACGCTTTCATATTTTGTTGGAGTAACGAGCAACGCATTTAGGTACTCCTTTTCGGTAACGTGTGCAACACTGCGCTGCAGTGATGCCTCTTAGGCCGATGCAATTACTGTAGTCAGCAGTGTACGTCAACATCATTCATTACATCTTAGCACACTTGTTATGCGTTTAACTGTTGATAACCCATACGCGAAGAAATGCGGCTTCTCGTGCATACATCACTTCCTTCACCTGTCAAATCTAACGATGTCAAAGATAAAGAAAGATACCCTAAAGGAAAACTGTCCTTCATAGGGTAAGGTGGTGGTCGAAGCAGCTTCCGTTTTAATAGCCTTTTGAGTAGACATTCCATACACATACCAGAATTATCATGCCTTTCTTACTACTTCTTATTGCCTTATTGCTACTCCAAAGATGAATATAACTTTTCCATGCTTCCCCGTATCTTGCTACGCTGTTGCACAATACTTCGGGCCAAGTAGTGTAGTAAGGGCCCACGGGACGACTTTCTGGTTTTTAATATTAGAGTACCAGGTACTCCAAGTCGTTAACAACTTTTTCCAAGCACATATATGTTCACAATATTGTTTCTTGTTCTAGTAGAGTCTAAGTCAAATCCTTGTGGTCTTCCAGTACAACGACCGCAAAATAATGCGTTGTCTTTTGAAAATTCCCGTATAACAATAGAGCAGTACCCCTTACACTCTGTAATATGCATTCTATCAGTTCTCTAAGCCTATTTCTGTACTTACTCTGCTGATAAGTCGCTAAGCTTTAAATCATAATAAAGATGATGCAACAAGTTTATTAACATCTGAAATTTAGCATCCCAAAACCACCATGAATATGAGAGATGCAGTGGTACAGAGCTCTGGAAGTTTCGGCCATCTGGTGCTCTGTAACGTGTACTCACATTGAGAAGTACATCAGCCTTACCACTTCATCTCACGCAACTTGCCACCTCCGTGACTGAGATTAAACACACGACCTTCACGTTAACAGCGCAGCACCTAAATGAATGGTCTATGATGATGTATTACAAGTATAGAGTCCCCAACATGGCAAGGGAAAAAAGCAGGGAGGTTTGTAGGTATACGCTTATAATTTGCTGTCGTGCCTTCGTGATTGCTAAATGTGAAGCGTGGATGAAAGCAGTGACTCGAAAAATGAAAAAAAAAAACAGAAGACGTTTGAAACAACCGAGACGAAAAAAAACCTTTTAAATACAAGTTGAAAGTATGCTCGATATGAATAATGAATAATTCTCAGAGATACCGCCAAAGTCTCCAAGCCGTGAAGCAATGTGCCGTCCCCATACTAAACCTTCATCTATAAAAATGGCGCAGTGGCGCAACACGAAAGCCAAAGCTCAGGCGCGTGGCTTATATCTTTATCCTTGTGGGTTTTGTTATGTTAAATGTGGGGTGGTAGAACATTCTCATACGCAGTTCATCCACCGAAACGTGGTTGATACCACCGGCAGTGACGCCGCGCCAGTGTCATTAGCAGCGCGCTACCATGTCAGCTAAGCAACTGTGGTATTTAGGTACTGGTGGGAATTTGAGAACTGCGAAACAAGCATAGTCTTTCAATAAAATAAGCGTGAGCGCAATCATACTGTGGAGTTTTTACTGTAATCATACTGTGGAGCGCAATCATACTGGAGTTTTTAAGTAATTGTGGAGAACACTGAGGCACTATAAGGTAAGATAATACAGAAGTGCTGCCGTTTGCGCCCGCTTGGCCCACCTTGCGCAAAGCGATGCTGAAGGTGTAAAATGTATTCCATCAATACGTCATTACTAGACAAGCGCATGCATGCCCTTTTCCTCTCGGAAAGCATAACGCTTTCCGTGCTGTTCAAGAGCAACTCCTGTGCTCCTGTGTTGTCTAGCCTTAAAGACGAAAACAAGAAAAGAAGAGGCATTGCTTTCACCTTGCAGTCGAGCAACGTGGTTGCATAAACAAATATATTCTTTTTAAAAGGTGACCTTGGTGTCTTACTGGAACAGTAGCATGTCTATAGCAATATTTGTATCGCAAAACTTTACAAATGTGAAAACAATTTTAAAACATGCACTTTGCAGTCTTAAAGGTGTCCCTTGTGAAATATTTAACAGTTTTTTTAAATATCAAGTCGCTTTCTTATTTTCTTGGCAGACGATACGATAGAGTTCTTGCCTGCGGCAACCGATTCATTCTTGAAGGCATGTCCTACTTGTAATAAAAAAAAGAGTGATCAAGACATCTTTCGAAAAATTGCAGTCGCAAGACTGCCGGAAAGTTCATCACTGTGGGATTATAACTCCATATTTGCGCACAGCTGCAAAAATGATCGCTAGTTGCGAAACCAATCTGCATAATCTCAACTCTTGAACTAGTAAATCCAGCAAAAGTAAAACACAAAATAGGAGAAAGATATGATTTCAACGAGTATAAGGAGGAATGAGTGCACAACCCTTGAGATGTGTGTAGTTATAAGAACTACTCGGAAGGACTAGAGTCTGAAAAGACACTCCAAGCTGTCTACAGTTTTCGCTAGGGTATGAAACCTTCAGCATGGAGCTCTGTTCCCTCGGCAAGAAATTACTTCATGGACGAAGAAATTTCCGCCCGTCATATGCCATGCACTTTGGCATTATCCAAAATGTCAGGGACGTGCCTGTGTTATGGCTTGTAAATCAAATGCGTAAGACAACTTGCGCAAAACAACTACCACTGACCTCAGGGGAAAAGTGCATACTTGAAAACATCTGGTAGTTATATTATCAATTTTGTTGCAATCGATCAGAACGTTTGGGTTAGAGACAATCGCGGGAACAGCAACGTATTTCAGCAGTCGTATAACACAATTATTTCAAGTTATTCGAGCTCCCCTGCAGGTGTTCTAACGTATTTAAAAATTTTATGTCACCATCATATGCATGACAAGATGAAATACCGTATTGTGTGCAATGACGCCTTGATGACGATATGTCGTTTTAATTGACGCAAGGGCATACTTAGCCATTATAGCAATGAAAAATGAAGTTAGAAAAGCAATGGTCTGTACAGAATAGCGATGGTCTGTTAACGATGCGTTGTTGCGTGTCTGCATGGGGGTAGAAATTCTGTTCCCTTAGGTGGTAAAGACATACAAGCACTTAAAACTTGATAGTGACCATGAAATGTGTGAACGCGAAGGATTGACAGTGCTCGCGGGATTAACATAAGGATAGGGGTATATACATTAGTACAAATCCTCGTCAATAGCGCTGGTGTCGAGGGGGCTCCGGTGAAGAGGTATTTCAATGTAGCAACCGAAGCAACAACCTCTATTTAGAGGCCGTGCTACGCATTGCCACAAAATCTCACGTAACAATTGTTTACTTACTTTAAACACGAGAGCAATAATAAATATTTAAAAGGTGTTACCCTACCTATAAACATCGATGAGTTGAATGGCGTTAAATAGCCATGGGTTACCTGAAAGTGCTTTTTTTTTTCATAGCATCCAATTGCTTGCGCTGCAATGAAACATGATGATTTGATATGCGAGGTTTAACATCTTCCATAGGATTATGAGAGACGCCGTAGTGAAGGGCTCCGGAAATTTTGATTATCTGGGGTTCTTTAACGTGCACCCAAATCTGTGCTCATGGACATAGAGCATTTTCATCTCCATCGGAAACGCGGCCGCCGAAGCCGGGATTCAACCCCGTGACCTGCGGGTCAGCAGCCGAGTACCTTAGTATTTAGACCACCACGGTTGGGCTGTATTAAAACATGAAGCATGGTGCTCGGTTCAGCGCACTTATCACACTGAGGTTGATCGCGACGGGAGAAAATGTGGAAGCGTGTACTGTATCTTCTATTCTTCCCCTGGTAAGCTTTATTTCGGTAAGACGCGACATTGATATTCGAGGTCTCGTCCAGAAGACATTGTTCAAGAACAAATAATTCTTAAACGCTAGATACATGGAATTCAAGAGACGCTCTAGACAGGTTTCCACGGCCAGATTCTCGTTTTAACGTGCCTGAATACTGATTTTTAAAGTGTCACTCTAGTGACGGTTTCCGTTGCTTGTAATAAAGAAGAAACATTGCCTGGACGGCTGCCTTGTTAGTATACCGCTTTCCGACCTTCGGTACGTAAGTTCGAATGCAACGGCATCAGGCGCATTCACTTTTGCAAGATTTCCTGTCTTTTCTTTATATCTTTCTGTCTGTCTTTCTCATCATTGCTTTCTTTTTGTTTATCTTTCTTCCTACATTTATTTATTTATTTATTCTTTTTTTCCTTTTATCGGCGCTTGTTCTCTTCTCTCACCCCTCAATGCTTCTAGAAGTCATGCCAGAGCAATCGCCACACCTGCTTGTGAGCCTAACAAAAGATAAACAAGAAGACGGGGAGGCAGGGAACGAAGTAGCGTACGAATATTCATTATGATGACATTTTCTCTTCGCGCTATCAGGTGGAACGAAAAGCTTCAAGAGCTCCGCTTTTCTAGAAACAGACATAAAAAGAAAATGATGAAGGAATAAAAAAATAGGCTGCAAAAAAGAAGGTCGCCGAACTTCACAGTTTCTTCTCTATTGGCTGGCTTTTTTTGCAATTGCTATGCTAAAATAACTCTTGAATAATCAAAATTTTACCAGAAGCTAAACTTCCGTTCACCTTTACATGACTTATACACTTCAAGTGCAATACGCTCGCCTTGATGGATTAATCTGAAGGAAACACGGAAACTACTGGGTGTGAGATTCAAATTGTCTCAAATAATTTCTGGGGTTTATCATTTACCGGTGGGTGGAGGCGACCATAAATCTGTTACTCAAATAAAATAGGTGCACATGGTCATCCACAGTTTGGCACGTTTCCCCTCCGTATAGAGGGTTTCGAAATTCACACACCTACCTCATGTCAGCAATCTCTGCACCCCAGCTTTGCTGCGCTTCCATGTTCGCTGGCTTGCTTGACGCTGTCGTTCGCTTGATGGCTCCAAGCACTAGCTCTCCGATCCTATCTCTTCCTGAGATGGGATCGCCTTCGAGCTGCCAGAAAGCGAGTGGTATTGAAAGACTTGGGCTATGTTTACGGACGATGCGACGTGCGGAAGTGTGCGCCAATAACGCTGTCGACGGGTATAGCCTGTCAAGAGGAAAAAATCGGTCGAGGAGAACACGTAGGTTGCACAGTTTTACGTCAACGAGTTGCGTTCACCCGACTCCATTCATCATATTATCTGTGTCGGTCTTGACGGGCGACACACGCCGTTCATATTGCGTGGCGCCTGCTTACTCTGGATTTCTGCGTGTCAACGAAGCGGCCAATGAAAGAAGTGTCCAGGCACGTGTTTGTTTTATTTTGGTAGCCGTAAAGACTTCGTTGCTTTAGAAAGCAGCGGTATATTTAAATGTCTCTGGTACACAGACATAGGCCAATAAAATATACGAGCCTGAATACGAAAATGCAGGTATATGCCACACAGCAGTTCTGTTGTATTAAATTTTGTGATTATCATATAAAACGTACCATACGTGCCATGTCAGTAAGGAGCTCAAGTGTTGATTGAATAGAAAATTACACTACGTGCATTTGATAATAATGCACACACTGTATTTAAGTGTTGTCGACAGCAGCATGCACTCTATGGCTACAGAACGAGACCTATTATTATCATGATTGATCTGTGGGCTTTTGTCTCAAAACCATCATATTGTCGAGGTTCAACGCGAACAAAGCACAGATACGCATGAATACTGCGAAAACAGCGTGTTATCAACAGCTGCAGCCGCAAGGTTGTCTTCTTCGTTCTCGAGTAAAGCCAGAGGCCCACTACCGGGTGTCTGCTGAATCTCCCCATCATCGTTTTGGTCCACATGTAGACACGGGTCATTTGCCTCCCTCTCAAAGAGCATCAACCTGATGCGAAGCCAATAATGCAGTTTTTTTTGTAAGTCTCACGCAATAACTCGCTGACGTAAGGCTTCATGCGTGCTACGTGAACGAGTTCAGGATGGTGCTGGCGACGCCTCGTACTACACGAACTGCCCGGAACGACTTTGTAAGTGATGTCAACCAGTTGTCGCAGCACTCGGTATGGCCGCAAGTATCGTCTTAAGAGCTTTTCGGAAAGTCCTCGTTTCCGTCCAGAAGTCCAAACCCATACTTTGTCGCCAGTTTGATAGACGACTGTGCTGCGGTGAACATTGTAGCGTCCTGCATAGTAGTCCTGCTGCTGTCGGACCCGTAGACGTGTGAGTTGCCCAGCTTCTTCCGCGCGTTCCGTACACGTGTCGGTGTCCGGGTCGATGTCGTCACCTTCGTGCGGTAACATCGCATCTAACATGGTTCGTACTTCTCGTTCATGAACGAGGCTGAACGCGGTCATGCTGGTCGTTTCTTGATTGGCTTGTTGTACGCAAACGTTGTGTGTGGCAAGATTACATCCCAATTTTTGCGTTCAACGTCTAAGTACATTGAAAGAGTGTCTTCGATGGTTTGTTTAGACGCTCTGTAAGCGCGTACGTTTGTGGGTGGCAGGCGGTGGTCTTACGATGCGTTGTTCCACTCAGCACCGGGATGTGATCCAAAACAGCTACCGTAAATGTGGTTCCTCTGTCTGTGATCCCGATGGTTTGTGCAACATGCCTCAGTAGAATTTCCTCGATGAGAAACTTTGCCACATCCACTGCTGTACTTCTCTGGATAGCCTTTGTCTCGGCATAACGGTTCAGACAATCCGTCGCAACGCTAACCCAGCGGTTCCCTGCAGTAGAAGTAGGTAGGTGGCCCATAATGTCCATGCAGATCTGGTCGAAAGAAGTCGTTGGAACCTGCACAGGTTGCAGAAGGCCAGCTGGTTTAGTCGGTGGTAACTTGCGTCGCTGGCAGTCGAGGCAGGTATGAACGTGGTGCTTCAAGGCTGTGGTTAGTCTCGCTCAGTAATAGCTTTGTTGTACTCCGGCCAAAGTTCTCGTGAAACACAAATGGCCAGAAGTCATCTTGTTGTGGCATGCTTTGAGTACTTCGGTGCGAAGAGCTGCTGGAACGACAATCAGACAGGCGGATCCCGTCGACGAAAAGTTTTTTTGTTGAGTACTCCACCCCGAAAACACAACGATGAGAACACTCTTGCGAAAACTCTTGGCACCTTCTCATATCTGCCATCCAAATAGTCAACTAAGCCAAGCAACTCAGCGTCATCACGTTGTTGCTGCGCAATCGCTGTCTTTCTAGGTCCCCAAAAAATGCTGTTTCCTCCTCCTTGGGGAGGGTTGCCGACTGAATGGGTTAACGGGACAAACAGTCTGCGTCCAAATGTCGCTTGCCTGACTTATGTACGACTACCATATTGAACTCTTGCCGCCTGAGACTCCAACGCGCTAATCGGCTGGTAGGGTCTTTAGGACTTGTTAACACAGTGAGTGGTGGTCGCTAATTACTTTAAAGGGGCGGCCATATAAATACGGCCAAAATTTTGTAACCACCCATACCGTGGTGAGACATTCCTTCTCAGTCATGAAGTAATTAGCCACAGCGCGTGTTAGCGTTCTGCTAGCATAGGCGATTACCCTTTATCTTGCTGTTGCACAACCGCAGCTGCCAGACCTACACTAATAGCATCAATGTGAAACATCCTAGGGGCTCCCTTGTCAAAGTGGACAAGGAGTGCAGGTGTTTGTAGTCACGGGTGAAGATCGTTGAAACCAGCTTTTTCTTCGTTCATCCCCTCAAAAGTGGCGTCTTCTCTCGTGAGGTGAGTTAACGGTGATGCAATGCATGCAAAGTCCACGATAAATCTTCAATATTATGCACAGAGGCCGAGAAATCGTCTGACAACCTTTTAACAAGTGGTACAAGGAACTGTGGCATGGCTGCGATTTTTTTCAGGATCGGGACAAACACCTGCAAGACTGACAACATGACCGAGAAATTGCAGCTCTTCTTAGCAAAAGAGGCACTTTTCAGGCTTCAACGTCAAGCCCGCAGACCGTATGGCTCTCAAGACCACTTCAAGCCGTTCAAGGTGCTTGTAAAACGTTGCGGAGGACACTATGACATGGTCTGATATACTAAGCAGGTTTTCCACTTCAACCCGGAAAGCACGGTATCCATGAGTCTTTGAAATGTAGCAGGTGCTGAGCACAAACTAAATGGCAAGACCGTAAATTCATATAACCAATCTGCTATCACAAAAGCACCCTTCTTGCGGTCTCTCAGGTCCACCTTGATTTGCAAATATTTACTACGCAAGTCCATTGAAGAGAAGTATCGAGCATGTCAAAGGCTATCAAGCAAGTCGTCTGTACAAGGTAGTGGATATACGTCTTTCTTGCTCACCTGATTTAGCTTCCGGTAATCCACACAGAAGCACAGGCTTCCGTCCTTTTTCTTAACGAGGACCACAGGCAACGTCCAAGGGCTCTGTGAAGGTTGAATGACGTTATCTTGAAGCATTCTGTCTACCTGCTGTTGCATCGCTTCGTGTTCTTTTGGAGCCACGCGATAAGGGTTCTGGTGATAGGTCTCACAGTTTCTTCGGTAATTAGCCGATGCTTACTTAGAGGTGTGCGGCGGACTCTTGATGTTGTCGAAAAGCAGTCTTGGTATTCGGCCAATAGCTCAAGGATTCGGCATCGCTCGTCTTTCGGCAATGTAGTGCTAACGTCTAGAACAGGCACTGAAATGAGTTTCATTGCTTCATCTACTACCGCCAAGCAGCCTTCGGCATCTATGGCATCGTCGAAGTAAGCGACAGCCATGCCTTTTGGAAGGTGCCGGCGCTCAGCGCTAAAATTGGTCAGCAGTAGGTTCATGCGTCCGGCTTCAACTATGACGATACCTCGTGTGACAGAAATACCGTGAGTGAAGAGAAACGAGCTCATTAGGTCTGCAACTCCTTCGGCGTCAAACTGGACATTAGCGGCCACAGAAACAAGCGTACATGACCTAGGAGGGAGGACAACGTCGTCATCAGTAAGACGCAGTAGGTTTGGTCGCACCTTTGGAAAATAGAGTAAGCCCATACTGTTGCAGAAATTAATCAAACTCTTTATGATGTCGATGACAGCGCAATATTCTCGTAAGAAATCTACGCCAAGGATTACATCTCTGCAGCATGTGACGATAATGATGAACGACGCAGTGAAAGAAGAACCTCTGATGTCAATTCTTGCAGTACATCTTCCAGAAGGCATCAATAACTGGCCCCCTGCCGTTCTTAATGAGGGCCCGTCTACGGCGCCTTCACTTGCCCAAGGCTGTTGGCGAGATCCTGACTGATAATAGAGAAGTCGGCACCGGTGTCGACTAAAGCTGTCACTCTCTGGCCGCCAAGAAGAACACTTAGATGGGCAGTCACAATTTCATCGCTTTCACGGCTTATCGACTGTACGACGTCATGCAGTGGGGGCATTTTTTTCGTCATCATTATGACCGGCAACCTTGCCCCCGGAGGTCACCGCCCTCAGTTTTCCCGGCGCGGGCTCGGTGACCTTCTATTAAGGTCCGCATATGTGCGGCGTGTGACAAAGGCGAATGCGCGAGAAAGAGAGAGCGGGATCGACGTTCCAGACCGGTGGGTTAGTAGGCATTGCCTCCTCTGCAGTGGCACGGCCATCCTCAAAGCAAGAACGGGCTCCATAGAAAGAGGTGTCGTCGCGGCGTGGAGTGTATTGATCGTTGGCACGTCGACCGTCAAACGAAGGTGGAGCAGGACGAAATGTATCACCTCGATGCCAGCAAAGACGGGCAATACGGCCGGCACCTCCGCAGTGAAAGTAAATTGAACGCATGTCGACTGTGCACCATGCATCTGTTCTTCGGGTTGGTGAACGTCTGAGCAGTCCCCTGGCGTCCATGCCCATGGCGTGGCTGTGGACGGCTGGTCGTATGGCTGTAGCATAGGTGGTTGCTGTAGTGTCTGCTCTTGCGGCGGTAACCAAAGGGCCATTGGTGCCTGGCGGTACGGTGTTGGCGTAGCGGGTGGTTGACGTCGGAAAGCGGCAGCGTAGCTCATGGGACGCTGCTCAGCATCAAACCAGCTGTAGACAACGCTTGGCGGATTTCGTCGCGCACGACTTCCACGACTGACGCAATTGGAGTTTCAGCAACCGGAGCCCGGAGCTTGTGCAGTTCTTCGCGAACTTTAACCCTAATCAAGTCTCGCAAGGAGCTCTGACTCTTAGACGTCATGGCAATAGCATTTATTGGAACATTGCTCGCCATGCAGTCATATTGCCTGCAGCGCTGATGAAGGTCCCGCTCGATAGCCGTTGCCTCCCTAAGAAAGTCAACCACGGTACTTGGAGGGTTGCCCAGTAGCCCGGCGAAAAGCTGTTCCTTGACACTGCGCATGAGGTAACCTAATATTTTATCTTCCGTCATGTTAGGGTTAGCACGAGGAAAGAAACGAGTCACGTTTTCAGCAAACATTGCAACGGTTTCGTTAGGTTTTTGAACCCGTAGCTCCAATAACTGATGCGCATGGTCCCGTCGATCGACATTGGCGAAGGTATCGACGAACTGCTGTCGAAAGTCGGACGAAGTTGATAGATTGGCTTCTCTATTCTCATACCAAGTACGAGCACCATTGTAAAGGTAGAAATAGGTGCCAGAAAGCTTTTCGTGTTCCGGCCACTGATTTATCTTGGCAACACGCTCGTAGTGGTCAAGCCAGTCGTCAACGTCTTCATGGGCGCCGCCACTAAAGCGATCAGGGATGAGTGGTTGAAAGATGGTCACCTGAGATGGGTGTGTCGGAAAGCTGCCCTTGGGTACCTGTTAGGGGCTTGTGTTGGCCATTGGTCGAGGGGATCGGTGCCTCGGAGGTTCTGGCGAGTGAGTGAGCTGTGGCGCGAGGCCTCGCAACCGTCGACTGAAACGATGCGCAGAAGTTGCAACAGGTGACTGCGTTTGGACTGGACGAACGGCTCCCAGCGGCAGTGTGGAGCATCAGGCAGGGTTGCAATCCGACACCTCCACCAGTGTTGCGGTTCAACGCGAACAAAGCACAGGTACGCCTTGAGACAGCGAAAGCTGTGTGACTTGTCGCCTAGAATATCTTGGCTCATACACACAAGCGGTATCGGCTACATTGTACCTTATAATAGAAAATTTTATAGAGCACTTGCTGAAAAACCAAAGAAATTAGATAAGAACAATAATATCGTTCCTTTGAAAAAATGTGAAAAAGTGCAGAATTCAATAAAGCCGAATATATAAAACATATTAGCAAGAATTCTCAACAGCTGAGCGGCAAGATTGTCTTCTTTGTTCTCGGATAAAGCCAGAGGCCCATTATCTGGTGTCCACTAAATCCCCCCATCATCATTTCCGTCCACATGTAGACACGGGTCAATATATACATGAAAGACGGCATAGTAGAGGGCTACGTTTTTTTGACCACCTGCGGTTTTTTACCATGCGCCCAAATTTGAGCACTTGGACGTATAGAATTTTCGGCTTCGTCGAAAATGCAGCCGCTACAGCCGAGACTCGATCTCGTGAGCTGCCGCTCAGCAGCTGAGTACTTTAGCCCCTAGATCACCATGGTGAGGTGATAGACATTATCACTCTAAGCACATTCTTGTTTAAAAACTGCTCACTTGAAGAAGGATACCGCTTTGGCGCAGGTTGCAGGTTTCTATTTAGGCAATGTTCTAAGGACACTCCAGCGTGCATTGATTGATTTGTGGGGTTTAACTTCCCAAAACCACTATATGATTATGAGAGACGCCGTAGTGGAGGGCTCCGGAAATTTTGACCACCTGGGGTTCTTTAACGTGCGCCCAAATCTGAGCACACGGGCCTACAACATTTCCGCCTCCATCGGAAATGCAGCCGCCGCAGCCGCCAGCGTGCATGAAACACTCGCCACTACGAAAGAGGATGTGGTAATATGAAAATCTATTTGGTTTAGAAAATGTCGCACCCGATAATATATCTCGTAGAGGTGCTCTGTGCAGTCCGTGCGTAGCTATGTCTTTAGAATTTGTGTGAAGTCGGATGCATTCAAAACAGTACAGAGATTGTTCACAAGCCACGCACTGCCGTTGCCCTTCCCTGCTTCATAATGAAATAAGGAGGAGGAGCAGTGAAGGAGAAAGTGCAGGGAGGTTAGCCAGTTCTCAGACCTGCTGGCTACCCTGTTCTAGGGAAGGGGGTAAGGGGAATAAAATATGCGTGAAAAGAGACGTTGAAGAAGAGAAAAAAAAGAACAACGACAGTACAATACACGACGCTGCTTACCGCCTGTCTCTAAGACCACTTGCCCGCCAGAAGTGAAACAACGCTCTCAATGCCTTGCGCGCCGAGGAAGGTCACGGCCAGTGTCCTAATGCCCTTTCTTCCGACCGTTGGCGATTGTCTTGTCTATTTAAAAATCTCGGTTTGGCGCAATGAAGCGAGCACACTAGCCGGGAAAATGAGAAAATGTCACCGTGCAGCCGCAGTTGCCGCGTGTCGCGATGCTGGCCGTTCTGATTCATAGGAAATAAGCATTCGTAAAAGTCACTCCAATCCGCAAACGGCACAAAAGTGCTTCGTAAGCACTGGATATTCGTGATGAAAGAGAAAGCGGCAGGTGTGGGTCTAATTTATGAAGGTGGACGTTGGTGAATAGCGGTGAATTCCACTGAGTGAGTTTCCGTTCTCGTGCAAGTGATTGAAGCCTTCTAGTGGCGTTTGTTCTGGATAATAGTATAGTATAACTATCAGTTAAAGCACACGAAGAACAGACAGGAAGAGAGGACAAGCGCTTTCTCGCAACTAAACTGTTTACTAGAAAGGGCAGAGTATATATACAGGCAATTGAAAAACACGACGCATGCGTGTGTAGGCAAAAACGTAAATCCATGGCACATCGAGAACACATAGTAAAAGAAGACAGATTATCTTGGAACATAATCTAAAAAAACAAAACTTTATCGTGCAGCAAAACCGAAGGCCGGCTGACGCATTGTTCCTCTCTTTTTCTTATGTGAAAAGCTTCTGTCAACTCACGAGTTAATTTATTTTTAGACCAAAAAACCACTTCAGTATCCTGAAAAAGAGGATAACAACGGCACTCTCTGCAATGAGCCACGTGATGCGATGCACCCAAAGATGTCAAAGAAGAATCGAGCTCTCTGAGACGAACATTGACGCATCTTCCCGACTGACCGATATAGACTTTACCACAACCAAGGGAAATCAGCATTTCATCCTTGAAAGCACAATCCGGTTTATCACCCCTCGCTGTTCGCCGCCGTATCGCCACCCTTTCTCTCTTTCATAAATTTTTTCACTCCTCTCTCAATGCAGCTCCTTACATCCTCCCCCCGACATACATTTCACACCGCACAAGCCATCCACTTCAAGTGTCCCGTTATCTCAACAGAACTGCCACTTTTTCAGCTTCTTTTTTCCCCCGCGCCGTCAAGGATCGGAACGACCTTCCCTGCTCCATTGCTTCAACCACCTGCCCATCATCCTTCGCGACAAATGTTACAAATCACCTGTGCTGCGACAACTAACGTGTTCAAATGTTCTCTTTTCCTGTGTGTCTACCCCTTATGTAATACCCCCCAGTTGGGTCCTTAAGGAAATAAAAATGAATGAATGAATGAATATGTCAGACCCCTTAAAACCGTAGGAGTGCCATCATTTAAACAGTATAGTTGGTGGTCAGATGCAAAGACACAGGTCTTCCCCGACGGTCCATCTTCTGGCACCCCCACAGTGGGTGATGAGCGTTAAGATCACCAATTATAATCTATGGCCTAGGTGTCGCTAATATAATGGCACTTAATTTTGCAGGGTCAAAGCGGCCTGAAGGCGAAATATATACTGCCACTAGCGTGAAATTTACGTTCTTACGCTTAACTGTCAGGCACACATATCATCCGGTGTTACTGGATGCTCAATATATGTGATTTTGCACCCTATCTAAACAATGTCCGTACTGTCTTTTTTACAGGTTGCAGATCTGAAAGCTTCGTATTTGGATAGTCATATAGCATTGTGAAGGCGTGTTTCACAAATTACGATAGTTTGAAACTGATTCTTGAATACAAAAGGCCAAAAATCTTAAATGCGGGGTTGAAGGAGTCAGGCATTCCGTTTAAAAATTTATGCCTTTTTCACCTAATCACGAAAGGGTTGCAGAGAAAGAGTCATAGTGCTTCTCTAGACTTCCCAGCCCCAGACTCAAAGCGCCCAATATTTGAAAAACGTTGTACTCGAATGGTCTTCATGAGGGTCCTAATCACGTCTATTACATCGTTATCTTGACTGTCGCGACTTACTCTCACTGAAGTAGCTTTCAGCGGGCGATACTGCGGCTCTACTGGTGGTGTCATCGACGGCAGCGCTGGCCACGCGTCAGGGTCAATGATTCTTGCGTCTTTCTGAGAATTCTTGTTGTTGGCAATTTTGGTGCTTGTGGTGGTAAATGCGTCATATGGGGTAGCGGTGTGTCCCTGGCCTTGGAAGAAGGTATTCTAAAAGTTCTCCTGAGCATGAACGCCGACGTCGCACTTTAGCAACGACCTCACTGTGGGTGGAACCGTCTCTGATCATCTGCCTCAGCACTTGGATCTCCTTCTTCACATCTGGGCACTCCTTTGAAGACGCATCTTAAGAACATCTGCAATGGCCGCATTCGCAATTTTCTCCTAGGAGATCTTCTGCGTTGTTCAACTCCGGGCATCGGGGTAACACAGCAGAACTTGTGCAACTATCACTCACGTGTCCCATTTTACAGCAGTTCTAACAGTGAAGAGGTCTCGGTACGAACGGCCGCACAGTGTGTCGAAAACGACCAACTCTTACTTGAGATTGAAGACTGTCACCTATGAAAACAAGGTTTACGCGTCGTGAGTTCCCGACACAGTGGGCTTGCAAGATAATAGTAGTTTACATCACAGGTTTCATTAGAATGGGAAAAGTATTGTTGCTGATACAAGTGTCGGCACCATTCATAACACCTGCCCTTGAGTCCTTGCCATGTGGTATGTAAGAGCGTACGTTGATGTTTCCCAGCAAATTGACTTTCTTCAATACGTCGAAAGCAGTACATGGTGTAACGTCGATCACCAGAACATTGTTGCAGCCATTTTTTCTAACGTCTGTTATTTTTCCAGAACGAGCGCCTCAAATGACAAAGACGTGGCTTGGTGTATAAGTCGGCTCATGCTGTGAGCGGCATTCAGCGGGACAAACAAAATAGCGTGAACCGGTGGCTCTTGCATATTCGTGGTGGCCTAATGTAAGTAGCCACCTCTTCGCCTTGCGCCTTGCCACGCCTGTGCGCGCATCTCAAAATTATGCGCTGACGATAGCTGGAGCACATGACTACACCGACAATACTCCGAATCCCTACACTGACACAAGCAAGCTCGTTTTTCACACATTTTTTCCCGCGCAGCTTGTATATGCCTCTCCAATATTGTCAACCGATCATAAGAATTTTTTCATTTCATTCAATGAACACGAATTAGGAATGCCAGGTTTAGCTCTCATGCCTACAGTTACAATTAAATGAAACATCTAAGAAATAAATTTTAAATCCCGGTCTTGGCGTGTGCATTTTCGATGAAGGTGACAATGCTTGAGGACCACGAACTTATACTTAGGTGCACGGTAAAGAGCTCACGGTGGTCGAAATTTCAGGTGCCCTCTACTATGACATCTCCTGATAATCATATTGTGGATTGCAGATGTTAATTCACAGCAACAATTATTGTTACGATAAAACTTGCATTTTGACTTCTAATCTTTAGTGACTCTCATTATGAAGAAATATTTAGGGCGCTACCGATATAGACAAGAAACGACAAAAAAAGGAAGGGCTTAGAATAGGGCGTGAACTTGCAACTAACTTTATTTAAAAATGTCACTATTTTTCAGCATGCACACATTTGGCCAGGTTAGGTTGCACAAGACGTGAGCTAACCATTTCACGCTCCAGACATACTGAAAGCAATACCTCCGAAACTCGTCGTTCAGGTTTACGTAGGGAGACAAACGTGTGACTGATACAGATATCTTTTTTTAACATTGATGAAATGCGCCTCCAAAATTTCACGTGGCACATTGTTTTTCCTCCTTCTATGCACGCAAAATGTTCAAAATCTGGCTATGTTGAAAATCTGGCTCAAACATGCGCGATTAAACATGCATGCGCAAAGGACACTGATATTTTTTTCCAGACGTTCGTTTAGGTTTTGTCCAAAATATTACTTGAAAATGAACCAACTACTTAGCAACACGCTCATGAAATGCTCGCTACTTTGCATGCTTGTCTCTGCCTCACGAATAACATTTTGCTATTAGAAATTTGCGTTCCGCTTGCAAATTCCACCTTGTACAACAAGCAGGTGTACGTAATCTGCCTAAATCCGGATTACGTAAAGTTTCTGTAGTTTTATTTGTACACTTTCGAGCATCTGCTTAACACAGAAAAGTTTCTGAGGTGAGTTTATGCAGCTGCAACATGTATGTTACTCAGCAAAATATCAGGTTGATGACCATCGCAAGAGAAAACAAAATTCTTTCTTTCGTTAATATTTCTTGTGACCGACCCAAGGATAGGCATTTCTTTTTTTTTTCTGGCCTCTCTCGCGCTGTTGTGTAGTCAGCCGTGTTACTTAGGGCCCAGGAAAAATGTTAGTACTGAGTATAAATTAAACCGTGTAGTTCCAGTGAACACTTCTACTGCACGGCTGTTAGTAGAAAGGTATATTTGATGATCGTTCTTAAATATCATAGCCTGAAGTAGAGCTCACGCACCTCAACACTACTTAGGAAAGCACTTTACGCAAGTGTCTACAAACACTTAAATTTCAAGGAAACAAATTATGCGAAAGTGCTTGTGAGACAGGCGTAAAATTATGCTGTACGAAAGTGGTTGGAACAACGGCAAGTAAATACTATGTACCAAACAGATACCTTAGCATTGCGACAGCATTCTTTCACTTTTGTTTCTCAACCAAGGGAATGAAGGTAATGCAAAAAGGCCATGGTGATAAATGCATATTTCAAGACCTTGACTGAGGCTGAAGGGACAAAGCTTGTTCTGAAAATGTACTGCCACACACGTGCGTCATTTATTTTAATGCGAGGGCTTACGCTCAGAAGCACACGCGAGACCGTTATTTTAGATCAGGAACAGAATATGGTAGACAGGGTGCCATCGGAACGACTACAAAATATGTAGCACGGGCACACGTACCTTCGGGTCATAAAGAAAATGGATGTCGACGTCTGCTCAACACACGACGCTCTTCCATATCGTTCTCCGGTTGTGCTTGAAAACCGAGGACATCCGAGTCCCTTTGCCGCGACAATTAGCCATGGAACATCACCAAACCCTCCGGATTTGAAACCGTACAGATTGCAAATATGCAGTGCACAAAGTGCATTACATATACAATCTGCAGTTCACGCACACATAAAAACAAGGTTTTCTCGAGTCGCCAGTAATCACACCAACACGCCACAAAAACGTTCGTCAGGCTTTCCAATCCATGTCTGTCGGGTGACGAGAGCAGGCGTAGGCATGTCGGTGCAACGAAACACACCAATCTAACTAGAGTGACGTCAGTTCCAGCGACAACAGTGAGCAAGCTTGAAATTATGTAGCTGGCATTGGCTGTTTGCTCGTCGCATCCATGCTCATCGCTCCTTGTGTGAACGCCGTTCTCAAGAAGTAATAATATTCGGTTTAACCGATTGCCAAGCCAAGGTTCTAGTTTGCAATCATTCTCACCAATCGGAATCGCTTATCATTAAACTCAGAGGCGCCAGTGATATGTATTACGGACTAGGCTGGTAAGCTAGGCTTACATTCACTGGGAGACGTACTCGTGAGCATCACACTTGATTCAGCGAATATCGCCGCAGGTGGCTTGCGAAGGCTGTAGTTTGAACATTACACAAGCCTATTACTTTTGCATGAAAGTGTCGCCAAGGAGAGCAACACTGTAAGAATTGCCAAATATGCTTTGGAGTTATAGTTTTTTCCAATGGCGTTTTTTTTGTTTGTTTTTTGGCATGCTAGTACATGTCGTGGCATTGCAAGGCGGATTGTACGCCGGATCGTAACGCTCGTAGATTATTTATAGACCAGCACTGCTGAAAAGTCGTTGCAACCGTGTCTGTAAGCCCCCAGCTACACCTCTCAGACTTGGGCACAAGTGGCTTCTCCGCGTTGAGCTAATATGACGAAAATTTTGAAATGAAACCCGCATTCAATGTCATGTAGCTTTATCAAAAAATGCCGACGTGTCTTAAAATTAACAAACGATCACCAGGCTTTAAACGTGCTAGATGTACATTTGCTCTTCAAATATTGCAATAGAGATGTTGCGCTACATGCACTTAGGTAGGGCTGGACATGACCAATGTGAAAAAAGGCAGATTTCACGTACAGCAGGAATCAATTACATGCGAAGCGCGAACGAGAAAGATTGATATGCTGCTTTAAAACAGCACAACGTTACGAGGTGAACGTACATTATGGCGTACATAACTTCCATGCCACGATTATCATGCTCAAAGGTGTCATACCAAATATAATGCATGTGAAGATAGTGAAACAGCCGCAAGCACATCATGAGCGCAGCATGTAGTATATTCTTTTATGACATGCATCTCATGACTATCATATTACCACTAGTCATGTATTTCCGGCATGAACTCATGACGAGTAATACCTATTTTGGTATATGAAGCTAGTGAAATGACCGTGAACACACCATGAACGTGGTGCGTAGTCATGACACACATCACATGCATGTCTTGATTTCCACGTGAGGGTCTGTAAATTATCCTCGCCAGGCAGTCATTTCATACCATACCAACTTTGCGAACACAAAAACAGCAAGACCATGAAATTTAAATCATAAAACTCATGAAATACTGTCTTGATTTTTCTGTTATGACTAGTCACTTATTCTCATTGTACAGTCATGTTGTGCGCTGTCAACTTTGGTATTGATACCATAAGTGAAACGGCCTGAAGAGCTAAAAGTCGTAGTGACTAGATAGATAGATAGATAGATAATTAGATAGATAGATAGATAGATAAAGAGATAGATAAATAAATAGATAGATAGATGGATAGATAGATAAATAAGTAGATAGATAGATAGATAGATAGATAGATAGATAGATAGATAGATAGATAGATAGATAGATAGATAGATCCAAATGGTCGAAGTTCGCCTATAAATGTTTCTAATTCAATACGGTTGCTGCATGTATGGTTGTCTGTAGGGCGAAATGTATATGATCTCGAATGACTGGATTTCACTGTGACCCTGACAGGCGACCAGCAAGACAGAAAGAACGTGCTTAACGTTTTTACCGCTATCTCTTTCGTCTAGCGTACTGCTCTACAAAGTAGGGCGCCCGCACAGCGTGCATGTGCAATTATCAGTTTGCAACGATACGCATTCTTCTTTCAGTTCACGTGCGTTCTTTCGTGGTGCTTCTTTTCAAGAATATTTCTGTTAGAGTGTAATGACCAGTCTTTCTAAGGTTTCTTTTTCCAGTCGGTTAAATCGCGGCACAGATGCGCAACATTTCCCGTGTTTATCACGAAACACGTCGCAACGAACCTGATCCTGTAGTTTCACTTCGGATTCATTCGGCTCTTCCGGAAACACAAAAAAAAACTTCGAGCTGCGGTAGTGGTTTTTCCAAATGAATGTTTCTTTTTTGCTTTTTTTAGAAGTTTAGCCTATTTCTGCACTGCGTTTATTGAATTTATCGAGGTTATTGAATTTATTTTAACCATGCTATGCTCCAAGTTGTTTAGACGCTTTTCAAAGGCGCGCACAGCTTTCTCTGTGGACTCGAGTCGCTCTTTCAAAGGAGTGATATCGTCTCTGATTTCCTGTTGATCGCTCACTAACGATTCGAACATTTTCTGTATGAAGTGGCCGGCATTCTTTTCAACATCACTGCAGTCTAACAGCTTGTATGAAAGCGTGCCATCAAATTCAATACTCAAGGACACACGGGGGCACGGCAATACAACCAGGTGTCTCATCTCTGTGCATCGGGCTACTTTAACTAACCAGGTTCAAGGGGAAGGAGTCGCATGGTCAGTAATCTGCACTCAGCGTTTTCACCGTGCCAAGCGGCAAGTTCGTCCTGGTTCCGTCTACGTCACAAATGCGTGACTCTTGCTCCTTGCATCAAACAGCATTAGAAGGAGCCACGCAGCTTTATCATCGATGTCACTTGTTGGCACTGCTAAAAACGGCTTGAATGTGGGAGCATCGGAGAAAAGGGTGGATGACAGACACACAGCCTGTAGAAGACCGAGTCACAGCGTCAGTGTTTTGCGCCAGCATTCTCGCCATGCCCACTAGCGGATAAAACACTTGTGTGACGGGGTCTGTCGGAAAGGAACGCGGTGCGCGCAATTCCCTCCCTGCATGAGTGGGCGGAGTGTGGCCGTACTAGACGAGGGACGCGTGCTCAAGTCTCTTTTCTGCGTGCCCCTTACGGCCAGCGTCAGCGAACATGGGTCTGGCAGTGCGAAAAACGCGGCTCCCTCTGATGAGTGGATGATGCCTATAAGGGCAACGTATACCGACAAGTTTGATTTCCTATACATAACACTCCACATTACCTGTGTATGTAACCTCTATTAGCGCTTTAAATGAATTCAGACTGTGTGATTCGCCCGACTCTTGGGCAAAGCCATGAGTTAGTTGGTGTCAATCACCTAACGAGCATCATCATAATCATTTTTCGCGCAATGACATTCTCGTGCTCAAGCCTCGCCTCAATCGAATGTAGGTAATGTCCAAAACAAATGCGTGCTTTCAGGCACGTTTTCAACCCTGGTAAGTAGCACGGTACTGAATACAGCAGTGAAATCATAGTCTGGGTGTTCTTTATCGATAAAATTTGTCAAACTTCATAAGAAATAATTTCTTATGACAGCTTTTGCCTTTTTTACCAGCACTTCGTTGCAAATAACACTGAGTTCTGCACGTGCTGCTTCAAATTACTGAATTGCAAGAGCTTTCATTGTGCTGTTTCAAACTCGGGAGCCATCTAATAAGCCCTAATCAGTGTAACACCAACAAAAAATACCCTCTTTTCATCTGAAAAGAACCTTGTGTCATGCAAAACAACGAGAACTAGCTCATACAGTGCAGCGTTGACCAGGCGCTTATCGCGGGGTGGCACAGCAGAGGAACCTGGAAGTGATTATAAATAAAAAGAATAGAAAAGTGAGCCCCGTAACTGTCTCTCAGGGGGAGGACACCTGTACAGTAGCTCACGAGAGATGGGGGTAGAAAAGGGAGTAAAAACATAGGAACAAAAATAGAGAGGTAGAGAGAAAGGAAGGATAGAGCGAGGGGCAGAGACAGGGAGCGATGGACTTAAGGAGAAGACAGCACAGACGGACACAGTTAGAGGAGTCCGAAGACGGGGCACCACTGGCGAGAGCTTTTGTCGCTACAGGAGATGGTGTAGCGCTTATCCAGTCGACCAGAGCTAAACTGTCGTCATCGTCGTGGAGTGGCGGAAGGAGGTGGCGTAGGACCAACCCTGTCGGCCAAAGCTGCGCTGTCGTCGGAGATCGCGAGGGCACAACTGGTCGGCACGGAATCCAGCAAGCGAGTCCCAGAAACCTGGAAAACGCAATGCATGTAGTGCTGGGCTGGTATTTTGTACTCTAACGTGCCAATTGTTACTAATGGCGAATAAAAGAGAAGAGACTCCGATTTGACACCGGTACCCGCAGTCGATCCGCTTCACACGCACGCTGCTAATATTTAATGTTCAACAACACACAGGAGAAATCTGCCCCCAGCACTCCCTTGGCGGTCAAGATCCAGTGCCAATATATACGAGGTGGCATCTTATTGGTTGTGCAGCGCGAGCAGTCAGTTGTTTAGGGGCGAAGCTTCTTAAGCCATGGGTCGTGTGTCCGCGGTATATGTAGTAGTACTGCATCGTAATAGTACGTAGCAACCTCCACGGCCGGACTACAGGAGTGGCATGCGTGCACTCATTGAGGAAACGCGCGTACGTTATTCATATATAAAGATAGCTGTTTCTGGTGAAATAACCTACAGAGATGGGTGTCGGTAACTTAATATCCAAAAAATTGCTTTGAATTTGTTGCCTAATAAAAAAAAAACTTGCAGAAAAAGGACGCACATCAAGTCCTATCTGACCTTAAAAGGTTGCCAGGTTAAACTCGCTGGGAGTAACCTTTTTGGTTTTAGCTATCTTGAATCATGACAGTTAGTTTCTTCACCCAGGGATTTTTTACGGATTGAAGGCTTTATGCTCTCCCATAGTAGAGTACCTATAGTACTCTAAATCGTTACCCACTTTTCCTAAACACAGGTTTAGCGAGGGATGGGCCGCAGTGCCATGAGCTAGAGGAAGCCGAAAGATGGGAACTCGACACGTAGCGCAGGTCGTAAGAAAGTACGCAAATTCCGCTCTTCTAGACCTATTGCAAAAACCAGCGCCACTGGGTGCCAGCGTTTAGCGCCATGCCTGATTATGGGCCCAGTATGGCGCTGGTACAAGCGCCTCCCAGCGCAGGTACTGGGAAGAGTGGCAGCGTCCCAGTACTCTGCGCAAAACGGCTTCACAGGGTTAAAACGGGGGTGCCCACTCGCCATAAATAAACAAATATATCAGTAAAATGGTGCAAAATCACAATAAAAATTTAAAAAATGAAAAAAACGCCATTTAACGGGATTTGAACTCGCTACCTTCTCATTTTGAACCGAGTACGCTACCCACCACGCCAGAACTTGTGTTTCGGGGTTGTAAATTGACTATTTATCCGTAGAACGCACCGTTCAACTTAATGTTTATAAGTCGCACAGTCAAGAGTGACACAATATTCCTTCCCAAATAACAATTGCGTCTTCATTAGACCGTGACGAACGACTTGCGGGCACCAAGTTATGTGCGGATATTAGCAAGAGCGCAAAGTTTTTTGAAGCGTCTGCATCTTAACTCTGAAAAATCTCAAATTGACTGGAGAAGCAGCCACAGATTGTCAGCTGTTGCTGCGGATAGTTTTTTGCTTTATTAGTCGGTTCTCGCACTTGCTACTGGTCAGCATGTACAGATGGTTTAAATGTCTTGTTCGGTAGATATCCGCGCACACGAGTGAATATTGAGTATTTTTTCGCGCAGGCAATGATGTAGCAGTACACAATCGGTGGGCAGATTACATATTTGAGGTTATATCAATACCTGCAACTAAAAAATCGCCGAAGAAATGACTAATGCAATCCGCTGGAAAAGTATGTCAGTATGTTAGCTCACTAACGCGTACCAAATTGCCAACTCAGAATTGCGTGTTCTTACTCACGAGTCAGAGAAATACCGCCTCCTGCTCTCAGATGCAAGCTTTCAGTGACAGCCTACGTTGCTGAAAACACGACACATCGATCGTCACCGCTCCTTGTGCGGGCACCGCACAAGCGAATAAATGGTTGATTTAGGCTCAGAGATGTCTAAACTGTACTGAACCGTCATTCTTACACTTTAGAATTGGGCCTCCTTAAAGTAAAAAGCGCCGGCAGCATGTACACCGACGCAGCCGGCACGATAGGCCGCGCAGGGACGGGGCACTGGGTAAGGCTGCTCTCGAAGCAGCTGAGTTGCGATGCTTGAAGTTTCTGTATTTGAGCTTTGAAACATTTCTAACTGTTACCTAAACTGTAATTGAAGTAAGTGAAAGGCCAATCAATGCCAGAAATGCATTGACGCGGTGGCGATGCCGAGCGACAGCCGTTTTTGTCGTCTCCGCTGGCAGTATACAGCGGGCCTGCCAGTGTACAGATATAGGCAGTTATATCAATAGCAACAATTAAAAAAAACAACTATAGAAATACCAATTAAATCCGCTGAAAACGTATGACAGGGAGTCAGTTCACGAAGGCGTACCCTATAACCAGCTGAAAATTGCGTGCTGTTACATATCGGTCGGAGAAGTACCGGCTGCGGCCGGCAGCTTTCGGTGACAGCTTGCGTAGCTGAAAGCGCTACGTTCGATCGTCAGCACTCCTTGTGCGAACATCGACACACGACCAAAATAGTTCATTTAGGTTCATAGATGGCTAAACTATACTTTACAGCTATTCTCAAACTTTGAAGTTGTGTTTACACGAAGCAAGAAGCGTCGGTAACATTTATTTATTTATTTATTTATTCATGTTACCCTACAGGCCCCAAAGGAGCATTGAGTAGGGGGGGGGGGGGAGTTACAGAAAAATCACAATACATAAAGCATAAAAAGAAATATATTGAAAAAAACAAAGAAAAATGTACAGTGGAAGGGAGAAGAAGAAACACAATAAGCAAATGCAGCCAGCAAAATACAAAATGAAAAAATAAAGCATCTTTATAAAAAATTAAGAGAACATATATATTTGCAGTAGCTCACGAAATTTGGCCGGATCTCTCAAAGAAACAATTTCATCCGGAAGGCTATTCCAAACTGCGATGGCGCGTGGCAATGCAGAATTATTGAATGACTTTGTGTTGCCGAAGATGCGTCTGAAACTGAGATGATTATGAAGTCGACTAGATGTACGCGAAGGAATGTCAAGCGATAGACGACTGGTCCACGAGTTGTAGTAGTACTTATGAAGGAGGCATAGACGGGTGACAGAGCGGCGGGAATCCAAGTTAGTAAGGGCAAAATCGCGTTTGATTTGGGTGATGCTGGAGTGGCGGTTATACAATGAAGTGATGAAGCGGGCTGCACGATTTGGGATGGATTCCAGTTTATCTATTAGGTATTGTTGATGCGGAGACCAAATCAATGAAGCGTATTCCAGCTGAGGACGTACAAACGTTTGGTAGGCCTGCTGCCGAATGGTATATGGGGAATAATCCAAATTCCGGCGCAAGAATCCCAGAGTTCTGTTTGCTTTCGCGCATATCTTGTCGATGTGAGTACACCAGGCAAGATTAGTACAAAGATGGACACCAAGGTATTTGTATGTAGATGAACGCGGAATTACAGCTGAGCAGATAGAGTAATAAAAGTTAAAAACCAATTTCCTACGAGTGAAAGAAAGTACGCAGCACATAGATGTGTTAAGCGTCATTTGCCAACGGTCACACCACAGATTTATTAGGTCGAGGTCTTTTTGTAAATGTATGTGGTCTACTTTAGAGTTAATAGTTCTGTACACTACGCAGTCATCCGCGAAAAGACGAATTGAGGAAGAAATGTTACAAGGCAAATCATTGATATAAATCAGAAAAAGAAGAGGGCCTAATACACTGCCTGGGGCACACCTGATGAAACAAAGAAGTAGACGAGCTGAAGTTATTGACAAATGTAAACTGCTGTCGATTGGACAAAAAGTTTCTAAGCCAAGATAATGTTGATGAGTAGAGTTTAAGTGCAGACAGTTTAGCTATTAGGCGACAATGGGCAACTCTGTCAAATGCTTTCGCATAGTCTAAAAATATGCAGTCAACAATTTTATTACTATTCATGCCGTTATGTAAATCAGACGTAAATTCTGGTAGCTGAGTATCACAAGATAACGCTTTCCGAAAACCATGCTGATTTAGAAAGAAGAAGTTATTTGACTCAAGATGGCTGTATATATGAGAGGTGATGATGTGTTCAAGCAGCTTGCAACAGATATATGTTAGCGAAATGGGGCGGTAGTTACCGGGTGTGTGTTTGTCACCATCCTTTGATATCGGAATAACCTTTGCTATCTTCCAGTCAGTGGGAAGTTGACCAGAAGATAAAGGCTGTTGAAAAATGTGGTATAAAATTTGACTGCAGGAAGCGGATGTGTTTTTAAGTACCTTGGAATTAATATTGTCAACACCACACGATGTAAACAGCTTTAGACTGTGTATAAGTTTAGATATCCCTTCAACAGAAACAATGATAGGAGACATGAAGCAGTACTCACAATCGGGGACACAGGGAACCGAAGAAAAGTCTTCATTAGTAAAAACCGAGCAAAAGAACGAATTGAAGGTTGAATCACACTCAGATGCAGAGACAGGAATATTATCGGCGTTATGTAATGTAACAATGTCACTGCCACGGTCAGGCGAAATGGCACGCCAAAACTTTTTAGGGTTAGTCAGTAAAAGTGAAGACAGGTCGGCGAAAAAATATTTCTTTTTCGCTTCGCTAATCGCAAGACAGTAAGATTTTAAGCAGTCTTTATACATAGACCATGACTTAGACGATGATAACCTTTTAGCTGAAGCATATAACCTTTTCTTTTTATTTCTGAGCGATCTAAGCGATTTATTAAACCATGGGTTGAATTTGTCGTTGGAGATTGTTATTAGTGAAACATATTTATCTATGAGGAGCGCTATAATGTTTCTGAAGGAATTCCAGTTATCCTAAACAGACCTCTAGGTGAATCAGGGAAGAAATGTATTGTGTAGGAAGACATCAAGTTCAGAGTTTATTAGATCGTAGTTTGCCTTGCTATAATTCCTGATTACCTTGCGCTGAACACCCGGAAATTTTAGTGGAATAATAATTGAAAACTGTAGAAGGTTGTGATCGCTAAAACCATCTAATTGCACAATTGTACCTATGATATGTGGCTCTGTTGTCAGAATAAGATCTAAAATATTAGTATCGTGAGTGGGCTCTGAGACAAGCTGGGTGAAATTAAAGTCAAGACATAGTTCGATGAATTGACTTGACGTACTGTTCGAAGAAGACGTGCGAGACCAATTATTATTAGGAAAATAAAATCACCGAATAAGTAATTTTTTCTGGTGAGAAATGGGTCAAGAGCCCTGGAAATACTTCTGTGAAGCTCAGACACAAAAAGACGGTCAGAGGACGGAGGGCGATAGCATACGCCCATCAATAATTTTCCAGCTAAGGTAGGACAGGCGACCCAGACTATCTCAAGGGGTTCTTTGCGCAAACACGTACACGTACACAAGGAAAAGAGGCAAACAACACAGACACAAGAATGAGTACCAACTCGCTCAACTTTCAGTACTGGTGTTATATCAAGGGGAGTGTCAGTATCGACAAGGAAAGAAGATATAGTTCGTTTTATGGCTAACAGCACGCCACCACCCCTTTTATGTGCCCGGTCATGGCGATAAATGGAGTACTGATTTGAAGCATGATATTGTCACGGGGTCGTGACGTGGCCGAAGACAGGAGACTTCGTGTTAGGATTTAACTGTTTATTTGGGCGAACCTGTGCCCGGTAAACTGAAAGCCAATTACAGCAGCAGTCTCGCACAGATAGCAGTCTCGGACTGATAGCGGCGAACGGAGCGTCGGCCTTCGATCAACAACTGACAAGCGGCGAAGCGCGTCGGCATTTATACCCTTGCCGTCGAATGTTCTAGCGCTATCGCTGGCAGCGGCGTACGTTCCAGAACAATCTGTACCATTCGCACAGTGGGCGTGATCTTATCGAAATGATCTACTACAGTCCGGAACCCTCTAGAAAACTGCAGGCGCGGTTTGCGCTGAGAATCGTGTGGTGTTTTGGGACGATAACAAAAACTTGGGAAATGGAACGTGGCATTGCCCCCCTCTGAAAAAGGCATCGTCTCGATGCTTTAACTAAAGATGAAGGTACAATAATAATGTAAGAAAGTACAATGAATAAATTACAATACAACAACAGTGCAAAAAACACTGTTTCAGTTTGTTAACGCGCATGAAACGGCTTGAGGCGTGCGACATGGACGACGTCAGGTCGCGATCGGCGTCGTTGAGAGTTCGTGATGCCGTCGGGGACAACCTCGTAATCAAGTGGGCCGAGACGTCGAACCACCCTGTACGGTCCGAAGTACCGTCGCAGAAGCTTTTCACATAGTCCACGTCGGCGTACCGGCGTCCACACCCAAACACGTTCACCGGGCTGGTATTCCACGAAGCGTCGTCGAAGGTTGTAACGGTGGCTGTCGGTCGTCTGTTGATTCTTGATACGGAGCCGCGCAAGTTGTCGGGCTTCTTCGGCGCGATGAAGGTACTCGCTCACATCGAGGTTTTCTTCGTCGGTGACGTTGGGTAACATGGCATCAAGCGTCGTTGCCGGGCTCCTTCCGTAGACCAATTTGTATGGAGATATCTGCGTCGTCTCCTGCACCGCCATGTTGTATGCGAAGGTCACATACGGAAGAGTTGCATCCCACGTCTTGTGTTCGACATCGACGTACATTGACAGCATGTCGGCGATCGTCTTGTTAAGCCGCTCGGTGAGGCCGTTGGTCTGTGGGTGGTACGCTGTCGTCCGGCGGTGGTTTGTTTGACTGTATGCCAAGATCGCTTGAGTTAAGTCGGCAGTGAATGCCGTTCCTCTGTCGGTGATAAGGACCTCCGGGGCGCCGTGACGTAGGACGATATTTTCGACGAAGAACTTAGCTACCTCAGATGCACTGCCTTTTGGCAGGGCTTTTGTCTCGGCGTAGCGGGTGAGGTAGTCGGTGGCTACCACGATCCACTTGTTTCCGAAAGCCGACGTCGGGAACGGCCCCAATAGGTCCATACCAATCTGCCGAAAAGGTTAGCAAGGTGGATCAATTGGCTGCAGAAGTCCCGCTGGCCTTGTCGGCGGTGTCTTGCGTCGCTGACAGTCCCGGCATGTCCTCACATAACGAGTGACGTCGGTAGTAAGACGTGGCCAGTAGTACCTTTCTTGTATCCTCGCGAGCGTGCGAGAAACACCGAGGTGCCCGGCCGTCGGATCGTCGTGCAGGGCCTGCAGGAGTTCTGGTCGCAGAGCTGAAGGCACCACAAGGAGATACTTAGCCCGAAGCGGTGAAAAGTTTTTCTTTTGTAGAAGACCGTTTTGTAGAAAAAACGACGCAAGTGCGCGCTTGAATACCTTCGGGACTTCGGCGGTCCTGCCTTCGAGGTATTCTATTAGGGCCTTAAGTTCCGGGTCGGCCCGCTGTCGTTCAGCGAAGTCGTCGGTAGTTATCGTTCCCAAGAAGTAGTCGTCATCCGGGTCGTCGGGTAGCGGTTGGTCGACAGGCGCACGAGAGAGACAGTCGGCGTCGGAGTGTTTTTTGCCGGACATGTAAATGACAGTAATGTCATATTCTTGAAGTCTCAGGCTCCATCGTGCGAGGCGACCTGAAGGGTCCTTCAAAGTGGCTAGCCAACACAAGGCGTGGTGGTCGCTCACAACTTTGAAGGGCCTGCCGTAGAGGTATGGGCGAAATTTCGACGTAGCCCAGATGATGGCGAGGCACTCCTTTTCTGTTGTGGAATAATTTGCTTCTGCTTTGGATAGCGATCGGCTGGCGTAACTAATAACCCTTTCAAGTCCGTCAGCCCTCTGCACAAGAACGGCGCCAAGACCTACGCTGCTTGCGTCAGTATGTATTTCTGTCTCGGCGAATTTGTCGAAATGGGCAAGTAACGGAGGCGTCTGGAGGCGATGTTTAGGCTCCTGGAAAGCGTGTTCCTGTGGCGTTTCCCACTTGAACTCCACGTCGGCCTTGGTAAGGTTAGTGAGAGGATCGGCGATGCGGGCGAAGTTTTTCACGAACCGCCTATAATAGGCGCACAGGCCCAAAAATCGGCGCACGGCTTTCTTGTCAGTGGGCTGCGGGAATTCGGCGATGGCGGCTGTTTTCCGTGGATCAGGACGAACTCCAGACTTGCTGATAACGTGCCCCAGAAACAAGAGCTCTTTACACGCAAATCTGCACTTTTCTGGCTTCAGTGTGAGTCCGGAAGTCTTGATGGCTTCAAGTACAGCTTCAAGGCGCCGAAGATGCTCGTCGAAACTCGAGGAAAACACGACGACGTCGTCCAAGCACACAAGGCAAGTCTGCCACTTCAATCCTGCCAGTACTGTATCCATAACGCGTTGAAAAGTTGCAGGCGCTGAGCAAAGGCCGAAGGGCATCACCTTAAACTCGAAGAGGCCGTCCGGTGTTATAAACGCCGTCTTCTCTCGGTCTCTTTCGTCGACTTCGATTTGCCAATAGCCAGTCTTGAGGTCCATTGACGAAAAGTACTTGGCGTTATGAAGCCGATCAAGTGCGTCGTCTATTCGTGGGAGAGGATACACGTTCTTTCTTGTGATTTTGTTCAGGCGGCGATAATCGACGCAGAAATGTAGGGTCCCATCCTTTTTCTTCACTAACACCACGGGAGATGCCCATGGGCTGTTGGACGGCTGGATAATATCATCCCGCAGCATTTCATCAACTTGTCTCTTGATGGCCTCACGTTCTCGCGTCGAAACCCTGTACGGACTCTGACGGAGTGGTCTGGCATTTTCTTCGGTTATGATGCGATGTTTCGTGATTGGGGTCTGCCGAATTTTCGATGACGACGAAAAGCAATCTTCGTATTGCAGGAGCAGAGCCTTGAGCTGTTCTTGCTTATCGTTCGGAAGTCTGGGATTGACGTCGAAAGCTATGGGAGGGGCTTGGCTCCTCTGAGCAGGTTCCGCAGAATCGGCGAGGGCGAAAGCACTGGTGGCTTCGACAATTTCTTTGATGTATGCGACCGTTGTTCCTTTGTTCACATGTTTGTACTCATTGCTGAAATTTGTGAGCATAACCGATGCTTTGCCTCCCCGGAACTCTGCAATTCCTCTTGCGACGCAAATATTTCGGGGGACCAACAGATGCTGACTGCCTTCAACGTGATTCAGGAGCGCCGACTGAAATAATGACGCTTGAGCGAGGCGGAATGGTGACTTGTTCTTCCAGCACATTCAAGGCATGGTGTCTAGACGGCGTGCGTGGCGGTAGTGCTTCTTCTGTGGATAACGTTATCGACTTTGTTTTTAGGTTGATGACAGCACCATGGAGGCATAAGAAGTCCATGCCAAGGATGACATCTCTCGAGCAACGCTGTAGGACTACGAAGTCTGTAGGATAAATACGGCCGTTAATGGTGACTCTCGCTGTGCAGATTCCTGCAGGCGTTACGAGATGACCTCCGGCTGTGCGGATTTCAGGGCCTTTCCAAGCTGTCCTAACATTCTTTAACTTCGTGGCGAACGACCCACTGATGACAGAATAGTCGGCTCCAGTATCAACGAGAGCGGTCACACTGTGGCCGTCGATAAGAACGTCGAGGTCGCTAATTCGCCGTCTCGCATTACAGTTAGGGCGTGGCGTCGGGTCACGGCTGCGTCGACTTGTTCCGCTGCTTCCATGTTGCGTCGTCAGGCCACCTTCGGTAAGTGAGCTTCGCCGTCAGGGCTTTGCCTGGTTGGCGTTGTGTTCGGAAAGCTCCGTCGCGGCGTCGTCGTCGTCGGAGGATCTTCGGTAGTTCGTCGCACAGCAACCGCACCTCCACCGGTTGCTGCCCTTAGTTTCCCGGATACGGGCTAGGAGACCGGCCCCGCGTTGGGCCAGAGTACTGCCGGTGGTGCGGTGACGTGCGGCGGCTGGGCGACGGCGAACGCGAAGGGCTTCGTGGTGTCCACCGAGTTCCTGTCAAATAGTCGGCGATGTCACGTGGTCGTTCTCCTGGCTGTGGACGCGGTGCATTGACGGCGAAGCCACGCAGTCCCATCTGTCGGTACTGGCAACGGCGGTATGTGTGTCCGGCCTCGCCGCAGTGGTAGCAGAGCGGGCGATGGTCAGGGGTGCGCCAGACGTCAGTCTTCCTCGGTGCACTGCGCTGGGCCACTGGCGAACGGTATGACGTCGGTGGGGGTGGTGGCGGCGGTGGCGTCTGTCGACGGAAGTGCGATGGGGCGGCGTTTTGGCGTGAACGGGGAGGAGCGTTGTGGCGCAGTGCGGCGGCGTAGCTCATAGCTTACGGTTTGGGCAGCGGTGCGTGGGGAATTTGAAGCGATTGCCGAACTACTTCTCGCACAATGTCGCCGATCGAATCCACTTGAGGCTGCGCCGAAGGCAACAGCTTGCGCAGCTCTTCCCGCACGATCGCTCGGATCGTTTCACGCAGGTCTCCGGAGTTACTGGCTTGAACAGCAGCGCAGTCTGCAGTCAGGCGACGATTATACTGTCTGGTGCGCATGTCCAGGGTCTTTTCAATAGTGGTCGCTTCGGCTACAAATTCTTGGACGGTTTTCGGTGAATTTCTCATCAGCCCCGCGAAGAGCTCCTGTTTGACCCCTCGCATGAGGAAACGAACTTTTTTCTCCTCAGGCATGTCTGGGTCAGCGTGACGGAATAGTCGGGTCATTTCTTCTGTGAAAATGGCGACATTTTCATTTGGTAGCTGAACCCGGGTCTCTAATAAAGCAGCGGCCCTCTCTTTTCGAGCGACGCTTGCGAACGTTTGCAGGAATGCGCCGCAGAAAACATCCCACGTTCGGAGCGTGGACTCCCGATTTTCGAGCCAGGTCCTTGCGGTGTCTTCTAAATAGAAGAACACACGACGCAGCTTTTCGTCAAGGTCCCAGTGGTTGAGGGCGGCCACACGGTCGTATGTCTCTAGCCAGGACTCCGGGTCTTCGAACGATGACCCATGGAAAATTGGTGGTTCCCTAGGTTGATGCATGACCATCGTGGGCTGGGACGCTGCGGTTGTCATTGTCGCTGCAGTCGCGGTCATGGCCTTAGTCTTCCGCGGCTTGTCGTGTAGAAGCCCGTACTCCGGTGGTAGCCCTTGCTGTCGGCGGCTTGTTCGCTGCTCCTGGTTGGCGTCGGTGTCTTCTCCGCGACGTGGGCTGGGTTCACGGCTTGACGGGGGCTTCCAGTACATGAACGAAGCAGCACCACCACCAGATGTCACGGGGTCGTGACGTGGCCGAAGACAGGAGACTTCGTGTTAGGATTTAACTGTTTATTTGGGCGAACCTGTGCCCGGTAAACTGAAAGCCAATTACAGCAGCAGTCTCGCACAGATAGCAGTCTCGGACTGATAGCGGCGAACGGAGCGTCGGCCTTCGATCAACAACTGACAAGCGGCGAAGCGCGTCGGCATTTATACCCTTGCCGTCGAATGTTCTAGCGCTATCGCTGGCGGCGGCGTACGTTCCAGAACAATCTGTACCATTCGCACAGTGGGCGTGATCTTATCGAAATGATCTACTACAGTCCGGAACCCTCTAGAAAACTGCAGGCGCGGTTTGCGCTGAGAATCGTGTGGTGTTTTGGGACGATAACAAAAACTTGGGAAATGGAACGTGGCAATATAGCTCAGTGTCGCATACGTCAGCGTGAAGCCAAGTCTCGGTTAGCAATAGAATATCGGAATTAATATCCTCGAGATATGAATCAAGCAAGACACGTTTCGGTAACAAACTGCGAATATTAGTAAATGATACTGAAAGTGAAGCAGAACATGAAGTAGACGGCTCCTGAACATTCGCACTGCGAGTATTGGCAACTAGCTATCTAGCGGTTACTACGGTGTCAGAACAAATGTCATAGATATATGTAGTATTATCGATACGAAGTTTGTCGACATTTAGTTTGAAAGGACAATTCCGTTCCCTAGCAAACTGAAGCAGTTTCCTGCGCGCTTGCCGTGTTGCTTGCGAAAAATTTTCTCTAATAGAGAAGCGAGTATTTTTCAGCCGATGTGCACCGGCGAGGATTGCTTGTTTGTCCTTAAAAAACGTAAACTTAGCAATTACGGGCCCACATTTGTTTGAAGCAAATTTACCCGGCCGGTGCACACGTTCATATTGAGAACTAGTAGTGGTGATCGCTAACTTATCTGAGCATACGGTGATAATTTTATTTTCAGAAGTTTCCCAGCTTTCTTTGTCCTCATCGAGAATTCCAAAAAAACAACAAGTTGCACCGTTGCATTCTATTTTCCACTTCATCACACCTTGATACTACTGCTTGAAGCTGATCAGAAATAGAACCAATAGCACAATCAGCAAAGTTGGATGACGGAGGCGCATTAGAAACCAGCTTTGCTTCCAGAATGACCACTCTCATGGTCAAGCTTTTGATTTCTTTATCAGTAGCGTCCTGTTTTTCTTTTAGTCCCTTAATTTCACCAATTATTGTATTCTGACCCGCTTCGAGCCTACGCACTGTGTCAAGAACAATTGCGAGTGTTTCCTCGTCGCCAGGGCCGGGATTAGACTCAATGTCACCTGAAAGCAACAACAACAACGATGCAAACTTCCGGCGCAGACATGAAAGAAACAGCAATGTACGGAACATCTTATCACGCAAATCAGGAGGGCACGACACCGCAACAAAGCAGTAATTGCTACTTTTTAAACAGGAAGCATCTTTGAAGTAACCAACCTGGAAATACAGCAGCGGTAAGCGTCCCATCCCTTCAACAGTGTCGTGCCCAACCAAATTGGAGCTTGGCTGGCTTATATATCCTACGTCATGGCTTGCGAGGGAATCTGGGAGTGAACCATGTTGCCAGCTGCCAGTAACCGAGGGAACCAAAAGTGGCCATCTTTGCACTTTCGGACACAAAACTGCCTGATCAAGGCAATGCGGCCAACGTTCGAGAACCCTCGAAGGCAGGTCACCGAGGAACGTAACCGAGGTGTTGTCTGGCAGGCCGCTGTATCCGGAGTCATATTTTGCGATGGCGTTCACGAGAGAACTGTGTCGCGGGCCGCCGGTAGCCGAAGAAACCAGCTCTGACCATCCCCGCACGCTTAGAAGCGGGAGCAGAACTTCATGGCCGAGACTGCACGGCCACCGAACGAGAAGCCACGTCGACCAAGCGCTGAGGTACGCAACCTAGAAATACAGCAGCGGTAAGCGTCCCATCCCTTCAACGGTGTCGTGCCCCATATATATCAATGCGGCCGGCACGACAGGCTTAATGTTCGCTGGGCTAGATACTAGGTAAGAAAGACCGCTCTCGGCGCTGTAAGATGGGATGGTTGAAGATTCTGCATTCGAGCTTCGGAACATTTCCAACTCTTACTTGAAGTAAGTAGAAGCATAATCATGGCGAGACATGGATTTATGCAGAGTGGCGGAATCGAACGACAGCTTTTTTTCTCGCCTCCACTGGGGAACCTTGCGAAGCGATTGAGAGAGCCGATTTACGTTTCGTCAACTTTGTGGTAAAAACAATTTCCTGTTTCTGTTGAGAGTGGCGTGCAGCTCCAGGCTTACAAAAACTTCAACTTGGAATTGTTACAGCAATACACGGAGGATGCGAATTTGGCCGGTATACGCGGGGGCATATGCGAAAAAGATGCATTATAATTGCTGCGATACGTACGTGCGCCGCAAAAATTACGTATGCTCGGTGTTTGTTAGGGTAGCATCTCATCTCTCCGTGCCGTCGAATCAAACGTTTGGTATTCAACAACACCGGAACACCCCGTGGCCCACGCTACAATAACGTGCACACTGCGCTGGTAGAAACAGTGCGTGCTCCAGTATTCACGAGCGTTTGCCATTGAAAATTCCAGCGCTTCGCAGTGCGCACCAGCATCACAGTGGTTGAGCCAGTTCCCCTACCAGTGCGACACAGCTTTTACTCAGTGCGCCCAGCGAAGTGCCAGTGATTGCAAGCGTGTACCAGTGTCTTCAGCGTGTACCAGTGCCAAAAAACGTACTGGCATCACGCTGTTCTTGCAGTAGGGAGTCCAGCCATGCCACCTCTCGTTTAGTCTTTGTAATGTCCGCTGGATGGCGGTACTTCTATATGATGAATATATGATGAAAAGATGCCATATGGCGGTATTTGGAGTGTTCACTAGATGGACGGATGGATTTACAGACGCACGGACAGAGAAACAGACGCACGGATCACGCTTAGACGTGTGCACGTGCCGATGAACGAACGCACGAACAGACGGACGGACGCACGGATTGACGGATGCACGGATTGGCGCATGCACGGATGGACAGAGGCAAGAACAAACGGACGGATGCTTCGCCCCACTCATCATCATGTACTCCGTAGATATGCTGTGATTTTTTTTTCAATCAAGAAACTTCCTAGCAGACGTTATTTGAGTTGGTGTTTCGACGAGAGAGGGAAGCGTAGGATAGTAGAGAGAGGGAGAGGACGCTCATGGGTTGTAAGGGTGGTCACTCCGGACACAAGGATGAAGCTCCACCATAAAATGCTTCGCACCTAAAGAACGCCGTGATGATGTCGCCACGTGTTGCCTTGAAATCGGTTGCAGCTCTATGCGCGTGCTTCACTAGTGTATGAAGAGCTCCACCACACGACCACTTATGTCAAAATTTTATGCAAGCGACTGGACTTGATGCACATCTGTAGAGTTACCCGGCCTAATAAGAACATATCATCTCTCTATCTTACCATTGTCATTCATCACTCTTTCACTCCTCAGTCACCCTTCCCCAGTGTAGAGTAGCAGGCCAGAGCAAACTCCGGCCTCTCTACCTTTCTGTAAATAAATTCTCTCTCTCTCTTATGCAACCGGTCGGCCATGCCAGACGTCACGTCACGTCTAACTGTGCAAGTAACTTGTGATATTATTTCATGTCGGGATATCTGGGTGCTGTCACAAAAATGATTCGTATTTGTTTTGCTGCATCACGTGGTGGGCTGCTATCGACTCTAGTAATAGATGAACAAACATTTGAGAAAGCCTCTCCAAGCCATAGATGGAGCAGTAGAGTAGAGTCACATGATGACAGGCTCGAAGCAGCACACGCATTGGAGCCCCGTTATTTGGAATATGTGTTATTTCGACAAATTTCATTTTAAGTAACAGGTGTCCACACGAAGATCCTCCACGACATCGTACATTACAAATCGAATCGTACGAGGGCTGACGCCGCATAAGTAGAATCGTCCACTTGGGACGCTGCGCCTGGTTGTAATTTCAATCTGTGTCGTTTTGCTATTACTTGGTAGTCGACTTGCCTGATTAACGCAACTTCTGCAATGGTCTGATCTTGTGATTCATGAGGCGAAGCGGAGGATTGACATAGGTTGAATGCTCTACGATCGAAGATGATAAATTAACAATTAGGTTTTCATGGTCGAAGCTCCTTAAGGCGTGAGTCTGTGGATTCCTTGTATGTACGTAGTAGCTAATAGTCACCGGTGGCACACACCTGCTCGAGAGCGGGTATGGGACACAGGGGATGCGAGATCGGAGATGGCGGTACTTGGAGTGTTCACTAGCTGGACGCACGGATGGACGGACAGACAGACTAGCAGACAGACCGGCGGATGGATAGACGCCTGGACGTACGCACGAGCAGACAGACGGATTGATGGACAGACTCACGGACGAATGCATGGACAGACGGACCGACTGACTAGCAGACAATTGCACGGATGGATAGACGCGCGGACGTACGAACAAATTGACGCACGAAGAGACAGACAGATGAATGAATGGACGGAATCACGGATGGAAGGACGTATGGACAGACGTACGTACGCATGGATAGACGCACGGATGGTCGCGCAGAAGGACGGAAGCAGGAACGTACAGATGGACAGAAGCACGGACGGGCTAACAAACTACTTGTAGTTGATGATGCTAGTAGTTTAAAAATTTAAAACTAGGTCGCAGAACTTGTTGTTGATGATGCTTGTAGTAGATATATTTAAACTCAGATGGCAGTACTTGTAGTTGATGCCAGAAGATTCAAGATTTACCTGTGATTAGCTCCGGAGGTTTGCCTACTCGTCATCATTCACCCCGTGGATATGCTGTGACTTTTTTTCTATGTGAGAAAGAGAGAGATAAAGATAGGTTTATTTACAGAAAGGCAGAGAGGTCAGCCTGAGCCATAGCTTGCTCTAGCCTGCTACTCTTCACTGGGGGAGAGAAAACGGGAAAAGAAAGAATAATAGATGGCGATGGTGAGATAGAGAGGTGAGTACGTAGTATTCTCTCTAGCTGAGACAAACTTTATAGCCGCGCATATAAAGGCAAGTTGCTTCAAAAAAGGTTATGACCGATTTTATGACAACAATGCACTGTTGGTGTCTGGCCAAGGGCCCAGCGCGGTCCCATCAGTTAATGACCTACTGCGATATCGTTCAGTAGAAGAAATCAGTGTTTGTCGTTCACGTGCGTATGCCGGGCAAACACAAAATATGCGCTCAAGTGTTTCTGGCACATCACAGTGTTCACAATTAGGACCGGTGTCACTGCGACCGATGATATGTGCGTAACGTCTGGTGTACGCCACACCAAGACGAATGCGGGGGATCATACTTGTGAGTTGCCGTTTAAATTTAGGGGGAATGCGGAACCACATTTCCGGGTCCCAATTGTGAAGTCGCCGGTGTCGCCGTTCCAGTTTGGTTCAGTGCTGAAGTGTGTAGCTGCGCATCACGCAGTGAAACAGGGCGTTCGTGGCAGCTTGTGAAAACGCAATGCGTACTTTAGGGGCACTGCTTAAGGCATTTTTAGCTTCAGCGTCTGTATCTTTGTTTCCCATCACGCCACCATGTGCGGAAATCCACTGGAAAGTGATAAGATGGCCATTTGTTAAAGCAACCTGAATAAGTTCTGCTACTTCTATTGCCAAGCTGTAGTACGGACCTTCCTTCATGATGCAATTTTCTGTTTGCAAAGTGGGTTTCGCATCACAGAAAATTGTCCAGGCAAGAGGTAGCTCTCTGGAAATAAATCTTACTGCCTTCCGGATAGCGACAAGCTCTCCGGCAATTGATGTGGTTTTATAGTCCACTTTGAATCGTCGAGCGATATCCCTGTCTGGGATGACAAAGGCTGTGGTGGAGGTGTTTAGTGTAGTGGACCCATCAGTGTACACGTGCAGAGAATCACCGTACGTTGTATAAATGTGATGTAGGGTCAGTTGTCTGAGGCCAACAGAAGAAACGAGCGACTTCTTCGTAATTCCAGGTATCGTAAAACAAACAGGTGATTTAGGCGAATCCATGCAGGCACTGCAGGGACATTTGGCGGGGAAAACCTTGATGGTATAGTATTTTCATGCCGAGATAATACTCTTGAGAAAGTGCACTCTGGGTGAGTGGCGAGTATTCTATGTGACAATCTGATGAGAGAAGCATCAATGGCTGTAGGCCATAACTGAATTGAGGCAGCGTGAGAGATTTTGAGGTCTATGGGAATAGATGTTGTGGTAACTCAAATGTTGAGGTTGAACGTTTAGTGCTCACTCAACCATCGTTCTCAATATTTCTATTGGCGGCCATCAAAACACAAGTACGTCGATGAAGACGACGATGCTTTGGGAGACTCATGTGTGGCTGCCTTAGTGGGAAGTGCCATTGTGTTTTTCTTTTTGAACACTTACAGTCACTTGTTTGCGTGTCTTCCCTCAACATTTCAGTGTAGGTTCAGGCTAAATTCATCAGTAACGAAGCTGCGCAGTGGAAGTCACCTTGACCTTTTCAGAATGGCTCTGGAAAATACGTCGACCACACTTGCCATCAACACTACCAACATTGACGTCGGTGCTCCTCGCGTATCTGGCATTTTCTTTGCCACAAAGGACCAAGGCGTAGGCAATTGGCTCAGCCATTACCAGTGCATCAGCAAAGGTAACTGATGGGGCCCTGCACTAACACTTGCCAATGTTCTATTTTACCTTGATCACTGCCCACAGCAACTATGAAGGCTATCACTAATATGGAGACTATTGGGTGCCGCTGCTTTAATGTGAAATACTCTCCTGCTAAGCTTTTTAAAGCTTTTTGTCTGCCTTTCTTTGCTGAACAATATGCTTGTTAGCACTGCGCCCCCTATTTAAATGCAATAGTTTGGTCTGTTTAACAGCAGCAGGTGGCATTTTTTTAATCTTCGTAATTTGAGGTATATAAACGCGTTCTATCTACGTATAGCATATTATAGCATATTACATCTACCAAAAGAAAAGTATTCCAGGCAAGCGAAGTGAAAGTTACGTTTATATTTGTACCGAGATACAGAATCTGAGTAATGATGAACCGATGTTGAAATGAAAAGGGCGTATAAGTGATATGTATAAGTGAAGCAATGAACAAGATGGTGTATGTTAGTCTATTTAGGCGCATATATGTATAGATGTCAATGAGAGAAAAATTTCATGGATTTTGCAAGGCCCAATGTCTGAACGTGTTTTATTGTGACAGACTCAATATATTAAATCAACAGTGGTATTTTTCGAATATATTTGATAAAATACATTTTGGCAGACCGTAGCACCATGAAAGGCACGTATCTTTGGCTTGGTATTTGGTTTGTCTTTTACTTTGGCTTGATTATGTTTCTCACAAAATGTGTTGTCCAACGCAATATAAAGGGTGCTGCGTTTCTAACAATGCCTGTCTAGTGAACCTATTGTCTTTATATTGTCGCTTTGTTTCACGCTTAGTTGCCTCACATCAGGGAGAAATCAGCCGCGAAACCTTCTCTTTCACACTTCTCTTTTACGCGCACCTTAATGGTGACCTAGGCTTGTCAATACGAGAAACAAGTGGCTGCTTAGAGAACACGCTACCGAGAACAAAAGAGTGAGCACAGGCTTTGTAGCGTGGAACCTTGTATTGTTTAGGCACTTCTCATTGTCTTGGCCTCCCACCTAAGAGCACCGCTTAGTACCTTGTCTCTCCTGTTCAGTGCATTTTTAAACACTCACAACCTCACTAGTTTAGCGTTCTAATTAAAAGCAACGTAAACTTCAACTTTCAAAGCTGTACCATATTGTCCCCATAGATCAAAAGGAAAATCTTTAGTTAACTTCCTCGATACATGCCTTACTGAATGAAAGCTTCTATTGAACCAAATTGTAGCTTTAAATGTAAAAACAAAGAGTTCTTTGTGGTTCTTGTGTTCAGAGAACTCTAACAGAGAGCAGTGCATGTTGTAAACTTTCGCCTGGTAGGCTGAAAACGAATATTCATAAGTGCCCTTCAGAGCTAGTACCCATAAAGGTTTTGTTCATGTACTTTAAAGACTTGACATGAATAATAAAAAGTTACGTTTTGCATTAGAATGTTGACAGTGCAATATATACTAACACACATTAAAATCACTGGCAAAAAAGTGTAGTTGTATTATAGTAAGACAATGAAATATTTAACGTTTTGAATGGACCCGCAGTCAGACTCAGGAGTTCATCGAAGTGTGAGTGAGCATGAGCAAGTCGACTTATGATTAGGTCAGCGTAAAACTTGCTTTTAGATCGAAGTGTCAATGCTTTTTAACGCTAAAATCTCAAATAGGTGTTCAAATTGACGCAATTTGTTATCGCACTTTTAAATCCCAGTAAAGCAGACAAACTTTCTGAGAATGTAGATGTCATGAATCATCCTTTTCTCGCACTACTGCTTCGCTACCTGAACGATGTCGCTTATTTGCCTGGTTTAGATAGCAATACGTCTGATGAGAACAGAACAAGTAGCATGGTAAAGAGAGAACGGTGAAATAGAGAGAGAGCTAAAGACCAAAACCATACCCCAAAATTTTTTTTTCAAGGCAGGATTCAAACCCACGTAATCACAATCCCAATATGTACCGTAACAGCTCAGCTACCCACTCAGACTAGTAGAGCCAAGCACTGCCTCGAATTATATAGTGAAACAAAGTGGTGAAAAAAAAAAAGTGAGAGTGAGCAGAATACATTTGAAAGTAGAAGCAAGGAATTGGGGTGGACAGAGAGTAAAACATAGTACAGAAAAAGAAGTGAAATAGAGAGCGATACGGAAAAACGGAAAGAGAGCAAGAAATACTGAGGGATAAAGAAAACAATATTATTCAACAAATAAAGAAATATAGAAAAACACAGAAGGTAGAAAAAAAAACTGAATGAGCGAGAAAGCAAGAAATAAACACATAAAAATAGAAATAAATACTTGCAAACAGCGGCGAAAAACCCCAAAAAGAACAACTAAAGTCATGTGTATTATAGTATAGCAGTGTGGGGGAAAATAGAGGTGAAACGCCAAAATCCAAATTGAGCCAACACTAGCTAGGCTCCCACCAGGTCTGCTGTGAACCAGCCTTGCACGTCCTAATGCAAGCTGTGCTCATTCTTTTATCACTGACACAATTCAAGCGCAACGTTCCGGCATTGTCTGCAATAAACCGGATGACTCAGAGAACGAGTGTGAACAGAGAAAAAAACAAAAAAAACAAAATTTTTGGAAAGAAAGTCCTTCACTTAGCGGAATTCGCAACCGCGTACCTTCCATTCAAAGGCTAGTGTCCTAATCACTCGACTATAGAGGTAAGGTAACAGAACATAGTACAGGCCTGTAGACACGCGAAAAAGAAGGGGTTGGAGCGTAAAAGACCTAAAGAGTAATGCATAGAAATTAAAATTGAAAAACAGATAAATAAAGCAATAAAAGTTGTAAGAGAAAAAAGGTAGACTAAAAGAAACGTGGATATAAATAAAAGAGAAATAACAAGAAAAAAATGATAGAAAAAAACAAAGAGCAGTTGATAAATAGAGATAGTGAAAGAATTGAAGTTATGAAAAAGGAGTAAAGATGTACAGAACGAGAAAGTGAAACAAACAAAAATGGCCAATGAAACAGACAAAAAAGACGGAAAGAGGAAAACAGAAAAAAATACAGAAAGCAGGAAACAGAAATATTCCTAAACTTCGCAACACTCTGCCAAACAGCAAAAGCCAAAACTGTGTATTTGGTCGTCAGCTCGTCTGTTTCTTTAGTGTTCCATGATCAAGGCAACCTACACGAATTTTTTCCCAATGAGCATGATGTCTGTGATTTCGAATAACCAACAGAAAAGTTTTTTTGCAATATAGAGCACGCCTTAAGCCCGGGCCCGGCCGGTGGACCGAGCCAGGTTAGGAATTGCGGGTTCTAGCTCGGGTTGACCTCGAGTTTGGCTCAGGCCTGAGTAAGGCGCGTAATACTTCGGGTCTCAAGCATATCGGAATAACGACATGTGTACCATGTCTGCCTCTGTTTTTAGGCTTTTTCTCAGCTCCTTTCTTCAATAAGAAGTTGACGCCTTCCTAAATGAAGCCTACTGAAGCCATGTAGTATAGCTTATCTATGTGACGTGACCTTCCACACTGGCGATATCCTTGTTATGGTTTTCTTCCTCATTGCCTTTCACCTTTTGCTCGCCACCATAGTCAATGCTGTTTTTTTTTCTGCCACACATCTGATTCTCCTCAGTCGTCCCTGCCACGAGCTGCAAGCCTGCAACTCCAACCACGAGCCACAGTCAGGCCGACTTCAATCCCACGTATGCAACGAGCCATTCGGCCATTGGCGACTAGGCAACCAACTTTCACACTTTTGGTCCGTGGGGGAGATCATGCTCTGGACACACGACATGCCCTGTTCGTGGGAGAGCGCTAAGAAAGCCACCGCCTGGTTTACTTCGGCGCTGTAATAGAGTTGTTTTGAGCGCCCTTAGTCCGGTCTTGCTTTAAGACATGACACTTTCAAAGATCGAAGGCTGTTACACGAAGACAACGAGATAGGCATCTTCAGGAAACAGTGAAGACGTTCGCTCGCTCACTATAGGTTTAGCTCGCTTTGAGTGATCTACGGCCGTGTGGTGGCAGCAACTCCTGAAAGAGGTAACGTTTCACTCAATAAATAAGTTTTGAACAAAGACAGCTTGTTTCGACCGTAAAAATGTAGTGTTCGTTTGGGACAGTCGGTTGCCGAGGAGTCGACAAGACCGAATTACTTTTGTAAAGCTTTCCAGCCTGCTTTATTCCTTTCAGAGGCAGCTAGAGCCGATTTTTTATTTCATTGCAAATGGTAATAAATCAAGTTTGCAGAAGAATTGATACCTTTACTCATCATTCTTGAATCGTATAAAATATACACACACTCATACCACAAATGTTTGTCATATATACACTTTATGGGGGTAATCGTTCTATGAAATCCATAAATAAGACTCCATGATTAGCAATGAGTTGTGAGACATCCATCTATGACTCGAGTTTTAGTTTATAATTCCCGGCAATAATTTTGGAAAAAAGTTACGGTCGTATATAACTGAAAAAGTACACAGTACCAAAGAAAGTGGTGACACAGAAAGAAGTTATCAAAAGACTCTACAAAATATCTTGCTTACGGCAAGTATCTTCACAGTCACTGAAAATTGTAGAGTGTCTCATTTATGCTCAAGACGTTATTGCCTAAAATGGGCCGGGCTAGATTAGGCCAGCCCAAAACCTTTCAGGTCCGGGTCGATGATGGGCTGTATTTATAAAACCGGTCCCGGCTCGAGCGGGCTGTATTATGACATTTTTATGCCAGGCCATGCCCAGGTTGGAAAAATCGGCCCGTACAGTGCTCTAAGAGGTACCTTGGGTCACCCCTCAATCAACAGCAACCTATCATATATATAGCATGAAATTGTGTATCCGGAGAGCATTACAACATCGTGAAACAATGGCATGCCATATATATTTCAAGCTACCGTCGCAGTGAGGGCCACACGCTATAATTGCTCTATAGAATATACTCAGATTCTGCTGAACATGAACCATGAAAAAAAAGCGTAGTATCAATTATTTTTTGTTGTGCGAGTTGGTCTACTTTCACCATCAGTTGAAATTTATTGATTGATATGTGGGGTTCAACATCCCAAAACCACCATATGATTATGAGAGACGCCGTAGTGAAGGACTCCGGAAATTTCGACCACCTGGGGTTGTTTAAAGAGCACGCAAATCTGAGCACACGGGCCTACAACATTTGACTATTGGTTGTAAACAAACATTGGAGCACTTTTGTTTAAACGTCATGTAAAAAAAGTTTTTTCTGGAAACTCGAAACTCAACTTGAAAATTTCCGTAAGCCAACGAATGTAATCATATTCAGTGTTTTTATGGACGATATCATAAAGACAGCTCAAGGCGCATGTCAGCAGCGGACGGCTTGTTGTTAATGTTTTTTTCTTTCTCTCGAAATCGGGACGTAGTTTGTTTTAAGGCGAACTCTGGTGGTCACCATGAGTTTACTGTGCATTCGTACATATATACGAGCCTGTTGCCGCTTTGAGAGCGACGGCCAAAGACGCCGACATAGCCGATTCTACCGCGTGTTGCTACCGGCAACCTTCATCCGCGTCAGAAACATGTACTGATACGTGAGATGCGCGTTAATTCGCTCTAATAAGCTGATAAGAAGTATACGTCAATCCATAAATGTGAAACCTAATTAGGAGCACCAGCATTGGTACTCACTTGTATCCACGTACTGGCATAGTGGGCGCTGCTAAACATCAGCTGATCATGAATTTCAGTGCTTATAGTGCTGCGTTGTTGACACAACGAGTAATGCAATTCGCAGAGGGCAAGCATCTTGCAATGATGCAATGAGTCAGTGTGCTATCGGGAGATAAAAAAGAAAGACATGAGAGACGCCATTGGCCGCAACGGAGACATGTGCGCCAAACTGCGGTGCAATCTTGTGCATAGATATTTTGGCTCTTAGATAAAGTTCCGGTTGAAATATATAGTACGTTAAACTGGAAGGGGCGTGTTAGTTTCGTTAAAAGTATGCGAATGACGTGTATAGTACCCGATCTCGAGATAATATCACAAATAAATTGAGGTATTTTTTTTTTTTTGTGCGAAGGTAAGTCGGGGTAGTGGTGGGGGCATTTTCAGGTGCAGAAATACACAAGAAACCGCGTCGCTGTTAAGTGCATAGGCATAGGTTGATCGACAAGCTCAACGACTTCATCAAAGACGTGCTTCGTACGTAGTCAATGTCACGGAAGCATTTAAAGCACAGCCCTGTTGCTCTCGTAGTAATGGGGTATTTTCTTTTCACTTCAGTGACCCGCTTTGCAGTCGCCTTTTGATTTCGAGGAAACTTATGAAAACGACCTCATCGCGACCGAAAATGCTGTAGCGGGCATGAGCCACGCAGTTGTACGGCAGCGTCACTGAGCTTCAACTCAGCAGAGATAAAAGTACTAACCCCCGTATTCAGAAACGCTCCTCGACTCAAATTCTACCCTTAACTTGACTGAGTTGAGAACTGCGCCGCTGCTCGACTAATATTGACGCTGCGCTTCTTAAGAATCGCTGCAAAATATTGCCGATATGCAGTGACTTAATATGTTAAGAGACGGCGCTCTCATCGACTTTTTCAAGTCGAGGAGAGCCCTTGATTGAAAGAGCGTTTGTGAATACGGGGGTTAAGGTCGGAGAGCGAAAATCTCTAATTGTAAGACGGGAACGAAGCAAGGGCAGGACATTTTTGCGAACTAGCAAGACGATGCTTGTCTAGGTCACAGATGACAGAATAAACAAGGAAAGAACTGAAGAAAACAGCCGCAGCAGCCCAAGTTGTTGCTATTGATGTTGTCACGTTTCCTTTTGCTTTCTTTGCCATCCTCTTCACCTGCACACCACTCCTGCCAACGTTGCTCGTGCAGGGGGGGGGGGGGGGGCGTTGGCCAACGATTGCTCGCTTACAGTGTCTCTGTTTAGTCTAACATCCCCAAGAAAACCTCACGTGCGTGTAGTAAGAGATCACGGGTATCGAATTTGCAAAGATTTTGTAAATTGAAAACCGGTTTAGTGACTTTTTAACGCAAGAAGTAATGCAACCACATCAAAGGAAAGCAATGCAATGTCATATCGTGCAATTGTCTTTTCGCACCTTAAAGTCAATTATGATGATTGGTTGTTCGAAACGTGCAGGCATTACACAAACCATCTGCATACCACTGAGGATAGTTGTTGAAACACTCTGCAAGAAAATGTAAAGAAACACTAATAAGAAATCATAAAAATGACCAAAGAGCTATTTTAGAACAATGAATATTGTCTCACTTCTCTCTTTGAGCCACTCCTGAGATTAATTGAAGCAGTACACTGTAACGAACACGACAACACGTCTGCAAAATAGCACTGTCAGTGCAGCGTTGGGATACAAAAAATTGTTTAAAATAAAGACATTTTATAAACAACTTAGCGTGTTGTCATTTACATTACCGCTGTAGCACGCAGCGGAAAAAGATAACAAAGAACAAAATAGCGAATGATGTGGTAACAGGTGGCTGAAAATCCCCTATTCTACTGAACCGTTGCGGTTAACTACGCCCTATCTTGCAGGATAGCTTTTTCTGCTTTTACTTTTTTTTAAAGAGAAACACTCTCCACAAACGACAACAAAGGGGCGCAGTTTTGGGAGGTTAGTTTGACGCGTCCGATAAAAACTTTAAACACAAACCGCACGTCCAGCGCCATTACTGTAAGACGTTTCGGGACAAAGTGGCGCTATCCTTAAAAGAGAGGCCTACTACGTGCTGAGAGAGCAAGAAAATGCTCACACACCAAAGCACAGCGATCACCATAGATTGAGCTAAATAGGGATTTGCCCGCACCTTATTCTTTCCAGAACGTTAGATATCACCGGTGAAAGAAAGCTGATACGGTGAATTCAGCAGCGTGTATACGAAGGGAAGGAACCCAGTTTTGCGCAGAATTGTAGGAACTAACGGTAGGTGCTTTGCAGGCGACAACAAGGACACTTTTTTTTCAACAAAAGCAGTAGAAAAAAAAATAAGATGTAGAGGAGGCCACAAGCGATGCCGCTAAAGAAAACAAAGATCGATGAGAATAAAATGAGAACAAAAAAAAGAAGCACTGCCTGTTTTCTTATCTGAGGATGTCGGAAAAACTCGGAACCGGGAAACTATTACGGCAGTTCAGTAGCCACAAAAAATTGATCCTACTCTGCCCATTGTTGTTCTTTCTTCTGATACTGTGGCGGCAGGAACCGTGCCGCGATGCTGACGCAGGCAGACTTTGCGAGTAGGACACGGGAACAAGGCACGTTGAGAATGGTTAATGTTGCACGCCAGCCGATAAGTAAAATTATTGATTGAGCGTGTTCCGCAGGCCGAGTGTATAACCTGATGTGTCGACTAAACGTGACTAGTGTGCAGATGATCTGTATATGCAGGCACGGCACAGAACACGGTTGGCTACGAAAAAAATAAAGAAACAGTGCCTTTCTACAACTGCGTCTCCTGAAGCATATTTAAGGTGTTAGAACTGTACGCAATACGCACAACTCTACAAGCTGGCTAAAGAACTCAATTATAGCCCATCTCAAAACCAGTCACTTATAGTTTTGAAATGCGAAGCATACATTAGCAAACCCAAGGCGAATTCAGTGTCTTTTCTATATAAATATATATATATCGATATCTTTTTTTTTTACCTTCACAATGCGTAAATGTCTCGGAAGGCCAACTATTTATGCTATAGAACCTTGTATGTATTTGTGCGAAGATAGCCGCCGGGAGGAGCAAAATCTTTCTTACCAAGGCTGACAAAATTGTAGAGGACAATATGGTTGGTGATTGTGGCGACATTTTTGGTACGTTGACGATTTTCTTGTTATTTGTAAATTTCTCGAGCTCAAAGCAGTTCAGTATGTTTGCTTTTTTGTATCTTCAGAAAAAAGTGATGTAGACTCAGTTTTCTGCATGTGATTGAAAAGTATCTAAGAATACGTTATTTAGATTTAAAAAACACTTTTTCAAAAGGCCACCTGAGCCGACATTTTGCGACCAGAAGCGAGTAGCCACAGATGCATTACCAGTGTTGTCACTCAAAACGTGATAAAAAGGCGTTGCTGTAAACGGAAATGGTATTATGCAAATGACAGTAAAGAAATCTTCTACACACTAGATAAACATCATTTCAGTGGCCCAGGTGCATCGTTACACAAAATCCGCTTTCAAGTACTCGGTCTTAGTAGAACGTGTGGGTAGATTTCCAAGAACACTGAAATCCTCAAAAGGAGCCTTAGAGCAACGTCGCAACACGAGTTTTGGAAAGTCACGGTCAGATATGGCGTTAGTGTAGTATTTACTGCTATAATAAAATGGACAATGGTGGAGCAGCATTTCAAGAGTAGCTAGCTACTTTGAAAAGAAGGACAGGCTTTGTAATAAAACATGTGACTATGTCTGTCCCGTGTAAAATTGTGGTCGTGTGCCACATACCTTTGTCCTGCGGCCGCGTATATATATATATATATATATATATATATATATATATATATATATATATATATATATATATATATATATATATATATATTGTGGGCATTCGTCATGTGCTTCTTCTTATATATGCATCATCATAATCATCATCATCCGTCTGGGTCTCTGTCCTCATCTTCACTGAGTGTCACCACAGTTATCATCGGGTGTGTGCGCGGTCTGTCTCACGTTGCCCATTCGCTGCTGAGCTCTTGGGCTGAATAAACGCTGTCTCAACAGACGTCATACGGGGTGGAGGTGCATTTTCGGTCCTCGGTCCTCCCCCACCTCGCTCGACTCCCTGGAGCGGCGTTCAGGCCGCCGATGGCCGCCACTGTCTGGCAGCATGTCACAGAACGAGCCTTCCGGCACTGCTACCATCACTGCTGCCATCTCTCCCCCGCCGTCTTCAGCCACGCCTCCTGTTTACGTATACAGCCCCCAGCGTGATCCCCCTCTCTTCGCCGGTCTTCGCGGGGAAGACGTGGAGGACTGGCTCGATGAGTACAGCCGCGTGAGTGTTGCTAATCGCTGGGGTGATAGCATCAAGCTCCGTTACGTATATTTCTACTTGACTGGTGTGGGAAAGACATGGTACTTTAGCCACATCATCAACATACCCAACTGTGCGACCTTCGAGTAGCAGCTCCGTCCCATCTTCGGCACACAGGCCATTCAGTCCGCGGATGCGAAGAGAACCCTCGACACCCACCAACAACATTCCGGTGAGTCGTACACGTCGTACATCGAGGCCGTTCTTGCGCTCTGTCGGCGTGCCAATACTTCTATGCCGGAGTCCGACAAAGTACTCCACGTTATGAATGGTATTGGCCCTGTTGCCTTCAACGCCCTGTTTGCTCAGAACCCGGCTACCATAACCGACGTCTTCACGACATGTCTGCGCCTTGATACTCTGAACTCGGTTCGTCTACAACAAGACATTGGCTAACAATATTCCACGGCAAACAGACCTCTCCGTGACCTCATAAGAGACATAATACGTGAAGAGTTGCAAAACACGGGTTTATCACCTCCTCCATCATGTTTTTCTTAGTCTACTGGAGCGGTATTACGTCACAATATCAGGGAGTAACTGAATCTCTGAACTATACGGCTCACGTCTAGACACCCACGTCACGGCCCACACCAACCTACGCGCAGGTCACTGCTACGCCTCCCAGCGAAGTAAACACGACGTTGCCGCTACCTTCATGCGCGTCGGTCGCTGCCGCTTCTGCCCTCAACTTTCGTTTGGTCCCGCCTGACCCTTCCTCTGCACACTTGACCACACTCTCTTCAGGCACTCCGCATGGTTTCTACCCTTCCCCCTGGCACTCATCTCACCCAGTTTGCTGGTACTGCGGGTATCGCGGCCACATTTCTCGTTTCTCCCGCAAACGCCAGCAAGAAGAGTGCCGCCGTTACGACATGCGTGAACGAGGTACTTCGTACTATCAAAGTCTATGCCATTAATCACCTCCACACCGGTCTCCCTCTCCGCCCACACCGAGTGCACCTCGGAATAGCCGGAACTGTAGGCACTGTTCACCTTCACCCTTTCACCGCCGCTTCTCCCCACTTCTGCCTGCCCCATTCGCCACTGCCAGTCATTCAGAAAACTAAGCGATGCAGTTTCTGGGGCAAAAACTGCATTCCGAATTAGGACTGATATTCCTCCACCAGGCCCGTGCAACATGATTTCGGTGGCAGTGGAAGGAGTTAGGTGGATGCTTTGGTGGACGCTGGTGTGGCCTTTTTTGTTATGCGTGTTGATTTAGGCCAACGTTTGAAAAAAGTGATGGTCCTTCACGATGAACCCACGTTGGTTGCTGCGCAGGGGTATACCATTCGCCCTTCCGCTTTCTGTACAGCCCGCGTTTATATTGATGGTATCCAACACCCCATTCAGTTTGCCGTCCTGACTGACTGCTCTCACCAATTAATTTTAATGTGAATTTTTTTTCTTTTGCCTCCACGGCTATTTGCTGTGGCCAACGCGTCGTCCATCTCACCGACACAAACTTCACACTCAAAGACGGCCCCCAGAGGGGGCCGTCTTTGAGTGTGCAGTTTACCACCAGGTCAAGACCACCAGGTCAAGAGAGAATTGCATTATTACCTCAAAAGACATCGATCATGGCGACGTTTTGGTCTCACCATCATTTAGTTGCGTTGGCAAAGGCATCGTTTTCGCTTCCGTTGAAGTTAGTTTTTTTCAATGGTTCTGCACTTGTCACCGCCATGAACACAACATCCGAAAAAATTCTACTTCATCAGAACACCACGGTGGCCTGCGTGTCTCGTGCCACTTCATGCCGTCTCCTCCAACGACGGCCCTAGTGGTGAGCCTGCTTCTTCTTCCGCCTTTACTGCAGCCTTTAGCGACGACTTAACATTTTCACAGATACAGCAGCTGCTTGCTTTATTAAAGAAACACGCAGGTTCATTCGATGTTCACTCCTTGACGTTGGGCCACACTACTACCACAACGCATCGAATCCACACAGTCGGAACATCTATTGTACGCCGCCGGCCCTACTGCGTGTCTCCAGCTGAGAGAAATATTATCCAAGAAATCGTAGCTGACATGTTCAAACGAGAGGTATTTCGCCCCTCATCTAGCCCTTAATCATCGTTTGTGGTTCTGGTTCATAAAAAGAATGGCTCCGTTGGCTTTTGCGTCGATTACAGGGCGCTCAACAAATTCACACGCAAGGATCTGTACCCAATGCCTCGCATTGACAAAACCCTTGATTCTCTACAAGGCACGAAATACTTTTCCAGCCTCGACCTGCGTTCCGGATACTGGCAAATTTCTATGCACGAAAAAGATAAAGAAAAAACGGCATTCGCAACCCCTGAGGGGCTATATGAATTTAACGTTATGCCTTTCAGGCTGTGCAACGCGCCCGCTACATTTGAGCGCATGATCGACATTGTGCGGCGCGGCCACAAATGGAAGACCTGCCTCTGCTACTTGGACGACAACGTCAATTTTTCGTCAACGTTTCTTCAGCACCTACAACGTTTGGATGATGTTCTGACTCGTCTTGCCACCATTGGTCTCCAACTGAACACAAAATTGCCATTTCGCCACAAAAGCTATCAAGGTTTTGGGCCACGTCGTCACCAAAGACAGAATTCGGCCGGATCCGGACAAAATTGCTGCGGTGTTTTGCTGTCCGCACCCCGAAAGGCCGAAAGAGTTGCGAAGTTTTCTTGGTCTCGCCTCCTTTTTTCGCCGTTTTATACGTAACTTCGCATCAATAGCGGCTCCACTGCACCATGTTCTTGCTTTCGACGTACCCTTTCTGTGGTCGGAAGAATGTCAAACGGCATTGGACCTGTTAAAAGGTGCCCTCACGTCCGAACCTGTACTCCGCCACTTTGATGAGGCCGCACCGACCATACTACATACGGACGCTAGCGGCTGCGGTATAGGTGCTGTTCTTCTCCAACGAGACACCTCTTCACAAGAGAGAGTAGTTGCATATGCAAGTAGAGTACTAACTGCGACTGAGAAGACCTATACCGTAACTGAGCAGGAGCAGGTGCAGAGTTGCATAAGCAAGTAGAGTACTAACTGCGAACGAGAAGGCCTATACCGTAACTGAGCAGGAGTGCTTGGCTGTGGTCTCGTCAGTGCAAAAGTTCCGTTCCTACCTCCACGGCCGTCATTTCACGATTCTTACGGACCAACACGCCCTATGCTGGCTTTTCACGCTGAGGAACTTGTCTGGACGGTTGGGTCGGTGGACTCTACGTTTACAGGAGTATGACTTAGATATCACAAGTCAGGTAGAAAACACCAAGACGCCGACGCCTTTTCGCCCTGCCCGCTACCAAATACCCAGCTCAGCATCGGTCAAAGTTCGGCAATCACTTTTACTGCAGCACCCGCACTCACCTCAATAGACCAGCTATTCTCAGAGGACAAGCGTACATTGCACTCCTGCCAAATGTCTGATCCGTACTGTAGGCATATTATGGACCAGCCCTGAGGAGATTCCCATCCACCTAACGCGCGAGGTAGCCGTCAACTCTTGCGATTTAAGCTAAATAATTGAGTTCTGCACCGTCACATCCACCACCCATATGGTCAACGCTGGGTTCCCATGCTACCACGCTCTCTTCGACTTGACGTGCTTAAAGCCTTCCACGATAACTTGACTACTGGACATCTTGGCATCAAAAAAACTCACGACCGCATTTGAAGTCATTTCTACTGGCCTCATATTTTTACTCGCATCGCGCACTACGTTGGTTACTGTGTCCAGTGCCAGCGTCGTAAAATCCAGACAACTGCGCCGGCCGGGCCTCTGCAGCCAATTATGTGCCCCACAACGCCGTTTCAGGTTGAAGGTATCGACCTTTACGGCCCTCTTTCCGTCACTACTGGCAAGCGATGTATAGTGACCGCCGTAGACCACTTGACACGCTACGCGGAGACAACGTCTGTATCAACTGCCTCTGCTTCGGAAGTTGCCGACTTCGTTCTGCATGCCATCATTCCATGACATGGTGGTCCTCGTATATTGTTGAGTGACCGTGGAAAGGTGTCCCTGTCAGAAGTGGTAAATTAAGTGTTGCGCGCCTCTGGAATAAAACACAAGACAGCTTCAAGCTACCACCCTCAGACAAATAGTCTCACCGAGAGGTTTCGCTGTACTCTTGCTGATATGATAGCCGTCTGCATCAATCCAGACCACAAAAACTGCGATACTCTTCCGCCATTCATCACCTTTACCTTCAACATGGCCGTTCAGCGCACCACCCGATATTCGCCACTCTACCTCGTTTATGGACGTTCCCCTACTTTCTTCCTCGACGTTTCTTTTTTCAAGAGTGACGTCAACTCGTCTCCGTCTTCCATCGAGGAAGACACTTCAAGACTAGCCCGGTGTCGCGATCGTGCTCGCATCAACACCAAAGCACGACAGCAATCTCGAAAAGTCATCTATGACGCATCCCATCGCCTCGTATTCTTCCGACCTGGTGACGACGTGCCCCTGTTTACACCTATTCGTTCTCCTGGTCTGTGCGACAAATTTTAGCCACACTTCAATAGGCCTTACATAGTTATCGAGCAGGCTTTGCCCGTTAATTACTGTGTGACCCCAATGGTCGCCCCGACAGACTGCTGTCACCGCACCACAAAGATTGTTCACGTTTCTCGCATGAAGCCTCTCAGGCGAGGTTCTCTGTCACATCGACTTGCTACGGCCAGGTTGGCCGCTCCGATGAGGGGGGAATTAGTGTGGGCATTAGTCATGTGCTTCTACTCACATATGCATCATCATATACATCATCATCAGTCTGGGTCTCTGTCATCATCTTCACTGGATGTCACCCAGTGAAGATGAGCACAGAGAATCATCGCGGATGTTTTTGCGCTCTGTCTCGCACTTCCCGTTCGCTGCTAAGTCTTTGGGCTGAATAAACGCTATCTTAACCCAGACGTCACGGTATATATATATATATATATATATATATATATATATATATATATATATATTAGGTGGACGTTAGGCTGGGTTGGAGGGAGACGGAAAGGAAGAAGGTGTTAGAAATAAAGAAGGCTGACACCCCAGCCTAGTGCAACTGTGTACCATTACAAATTGGCACAGCCGCGTATACTTTCTGTGCGGACATTCTAGATGTGGGTGGACTTCACCATTGGAGCGAATCAACGCGATGGCGTGCGGATCTTGACCGCAACGCCTCAGGATGAAGAGGAACTAGCTCTTCAGAAAGCAGTGAGCACTGACGCATTTGTTTCCTATATAAGCCCTAAAATGAACCTCACTTCAGACCACTTACTCGCTAAAAGAATGATTGGCATCATCATGAAACTTGAGGACTATGAGAATTTAGTACTGACTCCAATAAGAATCGGCGCGAAGCCTGCAACCGCTGCTTCTCCTGACAGTTCCATCGAGCTGATCAACAAGCTGCTTGAACTGCACCAAGAACAGAATAGGCAGCAACACGATTTAATGCGCTTGCTTCTAAACGCGATGGAAAGATCAGACAGACCGAGTCGTGAACACGTGAAGCCAGGCATGTTTGACGGAGAGTTTAGTAGTTCCGAGTCTTGGCTAACGTTTTACGAGTATGCATGCAATAAAAACTACTGGCACAGTGACGAAGACAAAGTAAAAAGTATGCGACTATTCCTATCGGGCATAGCCAAAAAATGGTACAAATGGCGCATCAACGCTCACACCACCAAACCACGGATGGAGTGAAAAGCAAGCTTTTTGAGCTCCTTCAGCGAGAACAAGGTGTTGCTTTGACACAAAGCAATCACGTTCAAATACAGGTCTGGATCTGCACTCCACAGTTTTTATGAGAAAAGGCGCTTGCTGCAGCTGGTGAACTCATCTTTGCCCGAGACGTCTGTGGTTCCGCTAATCATGCATGGTTTAAGCCCGGACCTCCTGAAGCAAATACAAATGCGAGGACCCAAGACTGTCGAAGAACTTATGCAGTAAATGCGAAACCTCTACCTCCAGGACCTAGAAACCCAGCGTCAAGCCATGACACCTGCTGCAAGAAATACAGGGGCCATACGAGCTGAGGAACGACGTCCGCTTGCAAGCTGGAGACCCATTTCAACATCCGTATCGTTTTTTACTTAATAAGGAGGCTCAGACATTGGCGAAGAGCTAGATGATGTACCAAAAAAACTAAATAAAGAAGGTCTCCGCTTCCCCTCGACGACATCAAGAAAAGCTGTTTATTTGTCTCATACAAGCCTATAGTGCATATCTGTTTGTGTTGACGGAAAGGAACAGAGTGCACTGGTTGACAGCGGAGCAAGCGTCATTGTTATTAACGCAAATATTGTGGAGAGGGCTAAAGTAAAACAGGGAAGACGAGTAGATGAACATGGCTACGATGGAAGACGAGATGTTCATGATAAATAGACTTGTATAACCACATGGTGTCTCGGCAACACTGTCACTGCGCAAGCACTGGTACTCGACGGAGTGCCGTATGAATTACTGCTTTCACCTCCAGTCATCAATGCACTTTGCCTTAATATCTACTGGACAGGAGAAATTACCACAGAAGAAAAGCGCCGCACTCTCAACGCTGCAGTTTCGCCTTCACGGACTCCGCGGAAGCCATCGTCAGGTGAAGGTGTTTTGATGCTTTATCTTGAATCGCGGTGTTTGAAAGGATATCCTACGGCAACTACGAAGTTTGAGGTACCATTCCAGCTCAGTGATACGACGGTGGTTAGAAAAAAGCCCTTTAATGTGTCACGAGAGAAGAAAGTGCGGCTTCAGAACGAGTTTCAAAAGACGTTTGATGCCCAGAACATCCGTCCATCCACGTCTACGATCGCTTTACCCTCCACCATTGCACCAAAGGAAGATGGAAGTCTTCGACTCTGCACGGACTACAGACAAATTATTAAGCAGACTGAGCTTTTTCTGTTTCCTATGCCACGTATAGTATCTATCATACATGACATGGGTACATGAACACTCAAACCTAGGTCGGCAGAACGGCTGCAGAGTTTCCTCGCGCATTAATCTATGTAAAGGATTTTGGCAGAGAAGGGAGCCTTGGCCGACTACAGAGAAGTGAGCCTTGGCCGTCTTAATGGCCGTACGCTACTTTATACCTTACCTTGATTGCAGGAGTTTCACGCTCTTTACGGATCACCAAGCTTTAACGTATATCCTTAACCTCGCCGAACCCCGAGAAGAAATTGCTAGGTGGGAGAGTGAACTCCAGCAGTATACTTTCGTGGTCCATCACAGGCCTGAAGAACACTTCAAGGACGCAGATGCGCTTTCAAGATTTGCCGTAATTCCTGAACAGGAAAATGTCAACGCAACATATTTGTGGGAGGGAACTGAAGAGTTTAAGTTCCACAACAGAGAGTTCACAGTTCTAAAAACAATAGTGTCTCAAAATTTGGAACTCTATCATGACTCCTCGCGCTCAGGTGGACATGACGGCTTTTGGAGGACATATCACAAGATTTGTCAACGTTTACAGTAGAAACACATGAAAGAGGACGTTTAACGGTATGCTCAGTCTTGTCATCTATGTCAAGTTCACAAAACCAAGTACCTTCAGACAACAGACGAGTTGGTTTTGCCTCAACATTCCGACGTACCATTTGCAGTCATTCATCTGGGTTTCCCAGAGTTCCGAAAGAAGGCTGCAGGAGTAAAAAAAACGCAGTCTTCCCTAGTGGCAATAGACCAGTGCACAAGAATAGTGGCTGTACGGCCGTTAAGGGAAAACGCAAATAGTGTGATAGCTCTTTTGAGTCGAGAGATGTTCAAGAATACGAAAATAGTAATATCAGATAATGGACCATCGTTTCTCAGTCAGCGTTTCCAAGACTGGGCAAAGGAACCAGGAGTTGTAATGTGACGCTGCACTCCATACCATCCTGCAGGAAATGGCATGGCTGAAAAAATCATTCAGGATTTGAAGCAGTTCATTTCAATGTATCCAGGTTTTCAGGGTGAATGTAAGTGCTGCTTGGAGGCAGCTGTTGCTCATCGCAATCGGTCGCACGCTGTAAGCGTCGGCTGTAGCCCATATTTTGCAGCTTTCGGAAAGGTACCCGTGCTTCCTGCTGATCAAGAACTTGTGCGAAGAACGAAAAACGTCGGAAGCCTACCAGCGATACTAGGAAAATATGAAGAGAAACTTTGACCACCGCCACAACACGCGGATGCCTCAGATACAACTGAACGATCTGGTGCTCGTCAGAAAAGGCCTTCCCTGCACAAAGCAGGTGTACATGGGACCTTATCGAGTGGTGCACATCGCAGTACAACATGACATTCTCAAAAGGGTTGGCTACACCAACGATGACGTTGTGCTAGAGTTTGCGACCATTGGAAACGTCTTCATGTATCACCCCAGGAGGGATGAGTCTTCAAAGAGGGGGAGTGTACGCGGACGTTAGGCAGGGTTGGAGGAAGACGAAGAGCAAGAAGGTGTTAGAAATAAAGAAGATGGCTGACACCCCAGCCTAGTGCAACTGTGTATCACTATATATATATATATATATATATATATATATATATATATATATATATATATATATATATATATATATGTGTGTGTGTGTGTGTGTGTGTGTGTGTGTGTGTGTCAACGTAAAAGAGCCAGAGAGAGCGATTTCCTCTGAAATATACGAGCACGCAACAAATTCCAACGGAGAATACAAATCTTAATGTGATTTGCTGCACTCCAGTGTTGTTTATTCACAGCAGCAATGCGAAATGTCTGATCGTCCGTAATCAGAATTTCGAGCGTCTTTCAGCGTTCATTCTAAGCTCACAATACAGTACCGCGTACTGAAACGATTCGGCGCATAACGACAAGCAGAACACGTAAGCTTGTAGCGTAGACAAAAAAAAGAAAAACAGTCCCCGCAGAAGCGGTAAGTAAACCTGAGTCAGAGATCGCGATGCCCTGCACAATTAAGTCCGACTTTTCCCACAAGGCACAGCAACCACTCATGGCAATGAACCGCGACGTCATTCCTTGGTGAAAAGCATTTCACAGCACAGCGCGCACTGAGGGACAACTTCGTATCCGTCAAAACAGATGCGCTGCGCCCTAAGGAGTCCGCACCTCCAGAGCAAAGATGGCAGTCGCGAGCGATTGTAAGCAAACGAACACTGCGAGCGATTCCACCTGATGGAATCCGGCTAATACCGACGGGGTGCCGGCCTCGGAGAGGTCGGAGGAGGGGAAAAGAGAGGAGGCGCACGAATAACCACGTACGTCGCTAATTTCGAAGTTTTAGGGGCTTTAGTTGTTATTTCTCTGCCCTCACTTTCTCTTTCATGGCAACAACTATGGCCGCGCGCGCTGATCTGCCGCCAGCAACCGCAGCAACTGGTAGAAGCGGAGTAACGGAGAGTGAGTGGAGAAGACGAGCGTGCTCTGGCTTGTGAGGGCACTCGCATCACGGGAGCTCGGTGGAAATTCCGCGTGTGTAGAGCGAGTTGAGAAGAGGATAAGCGCAGTGCTTAGGCACTCCATTTATCGCTGTTTGCTCTCTCTCTTCTTTGCCCCCCACTCTCATTTCTGTTCGCTCATATCAATATGTAAATAGAGTGAAGCGCACGCCTCACTCTCGACCATTCACTGGGTGACGAATATGTTAATAAATAGTTTCGGTAGAAATCCTTGTCTCACCATTAGATTACGCCATTAAATTTACTACGCCCTGTAGTCTCGGTGCAATAAATACATTTGCGTTTCCTCTTCATTCTCTTCGAGAAGGTTGGTGCAAGTTTTTTATATGTGTCCCGCTTATACACCCTTCTGTGATAAACAGAAACTAACCGATAAAGCAAACTTTCCGTTATCCTTGGTGTCGCACCAGGCGCAGACTAAATCGAAGCGATGATGAAATAAGCAGCGCTGGCCTGCATTGTTCGAGTCATTGCCAACAGTAAATATAGATATCACTTATTATAGCCTATAAGCTTGGACACGTGCTGGTGGTTAATAAAGATCATGATGTAGGTCTGTGGCGGCACGTTGCGGATAAGGCCAAAAGCTCAAAATATATGTGCACTCGCTTCTACGGAACAGTGGCACCTGCGTTTGTTCTGTCGTAGCACGGACGCCAGTTGCAGCGCATTGCTGCTACATTGTGTAGGAACCACTGAATTGAAGTGGCTCACTGTAATACTCAACTACTGAAGTAAATATCACTATAAAGTGGAGTGACTGTATATAGATGGACCTTTCCAGGCGTGATACGTTAGCGCGTAAGAGAAACGCCGTTGGCTACTCGGGCCAATGCTGGATGTCATCATAGCCTTTTCGCCTTAGGATTTACGGGGGTGTTTAGACTGCACAGGTGTTCATTAAACAGACGGGAGTGATGGCTGCACCCACGGTCACTCATGCATCACTGCTTTGCCGAAGCCACCGGAACGCTAGGCTGGCTGAGAACTACCACGCCTCAGGCGAGCACCTCCCGCGTGGCTGGCGTCGCCTGACACGAGAGCTGAAAATTACAGCCGCTTTTTCTTCTAACGAATAGTGTTCAACGCTGGCCATCACGGAGAGGAGGCAATGAAAGCATGCGGTGAAAGTGAACATGGCTTACTCCGTTATGCCTAAGTACACTGAGTTCCCGCCGAAAGGTAGTGCGGGTCATCAACGCAAGGAGATGTAAATGAAGCATAGGTCTACTCGGTGTTCACTCGAATCGCCCTTAGCTTTTTTTATTCTCGGGTGTACTTGTTTTTATGTACTGTACGATTCCCCGCTTCGCCTACTTGGTAACGAAGTCTCCTCGCCACAGCTCGCGTACCTTGTTGAGTTCAGCCGAGAGGAACACCACAGTGCCCCTACATCCACTGTGAAGAAGCAATGTACGCTTCGCTTATCTCAATTCTGCCGTGGTTATAGCTTTGGCACCTTCGTTAAACAACCGCTGCCCCCTTTGCCAGCACGGTAGTTCCTTAGTTGCAAAATAGCGAGTCAGACGGTTTCATAATCAATATACTTAATTGCCTACTGCTTTAGTTTATTCTTATTGAGACTGGAGCGTTCTACTTGGGGAATAGCGAGACCCTGGCGCTTCCCTTAGAGGCACGTCAGAGCTAGTTGAAGGACAAGATCTTTTAATTGCTGTTCAGCTGTTGTTACTGCCACGGCTGCTCGTTTTTTTGGCTGTTTTTTATGCGGTACTTTCAGGCGTTTTCATTCAGACAACACTGACGGACAGCATCGTTCAGCAATCGTAACCAAGAAGCTGCGTATATATGGTTCTGTGTTGTTCTTTCAAACGCATCCCCACGCGCAAGTTGTGAATGGTTTCTTTTATGTTTCTTTCCTCTCTTTCCTGGAGAGATTTGAGCGCTATGCTCCTAAGACGCTTATTCGCGGCACTGTTGGTGAGGCTAAGTCATTATCTGTCCGCCTAAGCTCGAAATGAACCGGTCTTTCACGTATTTCAGAGCAATGTCACTTGGGGGCACGCGCTCTGTTGGAGATTGTGGCCATTAACGTGCGCACTCTGCTACCTCGCAAATTATAAAGCCATACTCCTCACCCTCCTTTTCTCCTTTCAGGCAGTAACAGCAAAGATAAACTAGTTCCTTGTTCGTTGCTGCTCTAAAACGATTTATTTCGCATAGCAACGTGGTTTCGTTCTCGACATAAAGCCTGTCTAACGCAATTTCTCAGCAGTATTTGAAGCTTTGCAGACTATGCAACGAGCATAAAACAATCGAACATCGTTTTATTGATTGCTGTGATACGCGTCATTTCTGGGATATTCCCAAGAGGACCAACAAAAGAGAACTTCCTATAACAGCTCTAGATTTTTGGGTTACTGCCATCTAAAAAGACCACTAACCATATGAGCCATATGAGTCATATGAGACCACTAACCATATGAGCCATATGACCTAATTATATTATTGGTCTATTATGCATTATGAAAGAGCCGCACGATTGACGAACATACTGAGCCACCTCTCTCGACAAAGGCTGTTTTCGGAAAAGAAGCCGTCAATTTGCCCAGTATTTAGAGGCTTTCGACCCTGTTGTGGGGTCACTTAGACTTCCGGACATGTGTGTTTGTTTACTGGACTTTTGAAGATTTGTTGTACTGTTTGAAATTGTGTCTTCCAGATGTGTACATCCGAGCATAATTTTGACACGTATAATTGCATATCTGAGAACATTTCATTGTAATATTTCCATACAGAAAAGAAGAAAAAGCACCAGCGTGGCTCTGCGATAAAATACTGGGTCGACACGCAGGCGAACTTGGTTCAAATCTTGCTGTGTTCTTGGTGCTTTAATTTTGCTATGTTTTTTTTTCTGGGATAGCCGTTACGAGCACAGTTGGCGGCGGATTGCTATTGTGCACGCGACTCTTGAGGTGATTTCATAAGACCTCTTGCTGTAAAATGACAATTTCCCTGCCCGGTACTCACCTTAATTCAAGGCAGTTCCCTAAAACATTTTCGCGTACAATCCTGGTGATGATTGTATAGAAAGTTGGAAAACATTTCACGCGTATATTTAGTATTGTTTAAACCATGCTACCCATTACACTGAATGTAGGTATTTGCGAAAGCCTCACTGACAGAAGGAACTTTCAACTTTATTGATTACAGTGTAGTAATTAACAATTCGAACTTCCCGATTAACCTAATAAATTAACAATTATGGATTAATTGGTTGAAGTACACACTATAAGGACAGCATATCGCTATCACGTTCACCTCCTAAAGGCGAAGCTTTGGAGTCCCCCAAGCCCCGCCGTAGTGGTCAAGTGGCTAAAGTACTCGGCTGTTTACCTACAGGTCGTGGGATCGAATCCCGGCTGCGACGGCAGCGTTTCCGATAAAGGCGGAAACGCTGTATACCTGTGTGCTCAGATTAAGGTGCACGTTAAAAAGCACCAGGTGGTCGAAATTCCCGGAGCCCTTCCTTACAGCGTGTCTTGTAATCATATGGTGGTTTTGGGACGTTAAACCCCACATATCATCAATGGAGTCTCCCAAGCTATCCAGATAGATAGATAGATAGATAGATAGATAGATAGATAGATAGACAGACAGACAGACAGATAGATAGATAGATAGATAGATAGATAGATAGATAGATAGATAGATAGAAAGATAGATAGATAGATAGATAGATAGATAGATAGATAGATAGATAGACAGACATGGTCAAAGTGAGTTTGCTTTGCCAAAAATATTCCTAATATAGAATAAATGAAATACGCCTGTACCACGTAATCAGAAATCGAATGTCCTTTACAATAGAAAAACAATATATGAATAAATAATACAAAAAAGTATTATGAATTACTCTTTCAGCTAAACAGAAGGAATAGAAGAACGCAACTGCGGGGCAGAAATAACTCCTCCAAAGCTTAGGTGTTGCTTGCAGCTTTTATGTTAAGAGAAATCATCAAAGAAAGCGCACGTCATGCCGTACAATATGGCACAATTTCATTTTTTGTTCTCATGGAACCACAGTAATGTCGGACGAATCTAGAAACAAAATGCTATGAGACAAAGTACTGCTTGGAGGATGTACTGCGGCTAACGGTGAGCGTGACGAATTCTCCCACCCTCACCAGCCATCGTGACAACCGGCGCTCGTAATGATTGTCAAGACCTTGACCAGCAGGACTCGTGTACTCTCTAGGCTCAAAAATCTGGCCACAGAATTGTGGTCAAGTAGGTTTCTATGTAATATGTAGCAAGTATTTTTTCGCTCCCTATATTGTTTCACCATCAGTGAAACAAGACAGCTAGCGCAATTTCGTTTCACCATCAGTGAGATATAGAACCAAAAAAATGAGGGAGCCTGAACTTTTCCTTGCAAAAGTTGAATGCAATAGAGATGTCTCATCCTTGTAATGCGTACTTTAAACACGCATAATTGTTATTTTATGACATTACTCGAGAAGTGTACATTGTGGATTACTACAGTGTATTCAGTGTGAAGTTGAAAGTGGTTCTTGTCTTCTTCTACGTCTAAACTTTATAGTGCATCTTGTAGAGGACGCGAATGCGCCAGGCTGGCTATTCCCACGAGGGAACATGTAAGCCGGGCCTCCTGGCCTTGTCGTGGGCCTACTGTACAGCTAGGGTTTGTTGCAAGTTATGCATGTATTTACAGTTTATTCATTCCGTACCTCTCCAAGAACGCGTGAATACGCTCTGGCAGTGCTTAGGGCAGCAGTTAGACATGTGCAGTAAAGGTGGTCATGCCACACACCGGAATGAACCGTGCTGTAGAATGCTTCCTATCTAATGACTCGTCCGAGCCTCCATCGATTGAGCTACCCCGGCAGCTGTCCCCTCGCCCACTTCATAGGGTATATATCTGCATTTCGACGTGAGAGCGGCAGTCAGCGCCGCCAGTAGCTATGACGGCAAGTGTGGCACATCTCCTATAATTTGCTTGACAGTGTTGTGTGTGAAAACTCATCAATATTGTGCCCAATAAAAAAATGAACCATAAAATGTCCCCTTATTTTCCCTATTTATTTTCCACACTCTTTTCTTTCTGCATATTTACATTACAATGATCTCTAGTAACATCCTATTTACTTTCCTTGGCTGTGTTTTCTGTTAGTGCTCAATAAAACTGTGTCTAAAAAATGAAAAATTTTCACAAAAGTCAATTACAACGAGTTGGCGAAACTAGGTCGTAAGGTGCGTAAGGTCAAGGTTGAAGTCACTCATTTCTATATTGGGTGAACGGATGGACATACGGATGCACGCACGAGTAGATACGTGGCCAGGCGAACGTACGCACGGACGGACATCCGAATGGACGAGTCAACAGATGAGCAGATGCATCCACAGATTGGCAGATGGATGAAGAGCCGGATGGCGTGGTTGATCATATACTGTGTCGTCATGTATTTGATTCGTGTACGCATAAAATCAATTTTCACTGAGATGTTATTGATTACATGTGTGCAGTTTCGGTTTCAATTTTGAAGAGTGTGACGGACGTCAAGAACGCTCGATCCTAAGGAGCTTCACCCTAAAATACAACCCCTGAAATTTTCACTTCACTTTATTCGTATTCGTTAGGCAGTTAGGGTGCCTCAGAAAGCGTATTATCTTGAAGCTGCCTTGGCATGGTTAAAGGAGCCAGCACATGAGATTTATTTTTAGAGCCTTTTAAGTATACATCTCTATATAAGCGATAAAGTGTTATTTCTTACAGCAGAGCGGCCGGTACACGCATGCGTTGCGATGGAGTACCATGGAGAAAAACGTGCACTTTGTGGCACTGCATTGGTAAGGTGGCATTCAATTCAAAAGCTGTTATGAACTATAGTGTGAAAAATCACGATAGTAAAGCTTCGAAACAGGAAAGAAACGAATTCTGGCAATAATACCCTGTCATCATCATGTCTTAGTTAAGGAGAAAATGGTTAAGAGAAAATGTACTGCACTATCTTTAAAACAAAAAAAAAGCTGATCCCGTAGTCCCCAGCAACGAGCTAAAGAAGACGAGCGAGAAACGGGTCATAGCGGAAGTCATGACACTCCAAAGCACAATAGAAGAAAATGTATGCAAAGAAAACCCGGAAGTTATCTGCCATGATGGGGGCTTTCTTAACGACATACGACCAACGACCACAGAAAAAAAAAAGCAAGGAGTGCTGCAGTTGGCCGGACGATGGTCAGCACAAGCTAAGCTGACACCTGTTCTAGTGCGGGCAAGTTTTTGAACCCATTTAGCGAAGAAATATTGGTGGCAAAAGGAAAAACAGGGGAGCTGAATGATGGCGTCGTGGGCAGCTGCCTTGAATTGCCCAGGGGGCCACTTTTTTCAGCACGTTTCAGACGTCATCTTCCGCAGGCGTCTCACATTCCCTCGACTGCTACTGTCGGTCTTCCCTTTCTATATCACTCTGCAAATATGCCTCTGTGCGAGCACATTTTCTGTCTGCCAGTCCGCTGATGTACTTTCTACGTGGTCGAGCTCAGCTGGAGCAGGCAGCACGTAATTGCGTTGAGCCGGCTTCCAACTTTTAAAGACATATCTGCAAACGCGCTATTTGGTGGTTATTTTTTATTCTCTTTTGCTGTACTTATTCTTGCTCACACAGAGTCGTTTTCGTGTTTTACCTGCACCTGCCATTTTCGGAGGAGGTGATGTGTAAACAGGTTCCTAGGCTCTCTTCTAAAGCGCGCTGTTTCAGCAGCGCGCTTCATTTATTTCCCAGAATACATAAACCTGTGACACAATTTCGAAATCTATGACATAGCACGATGACTCATCATATTTTGACCAACACAAAGGAAAATAGAGGCAGGGATTGCAGCTAAAGTTACAAAATTACTTGGCTCATTATCCTGGAAGCAACATCCTTGCGACAGATGCATCCGTAATAAAAGAAACGGCTGGATTAAAACCTTCTGTCGTTTTTTTGACTGGTTTTCTTGAGCATGACTACCAGATGTGGCTCGTATATTCATTTCTGAAACATTCGCTACTATTCTCGCACTTCATAAAGTTCCTGCAAGCAAATCAGAAGTAGTAATACTTACTGATTTTCTCGAAGTATGTATTGCACTGTCTGAAGCCAAAAAAAAATGAACACTCGTTAACATGTTTTGAGGTTTATATCAGAAAAACATGAATAAAGTTTACTTCCTAAGGATACCTGTATATCACAAAAATTATCTGAACGAGATGGCGCACTTATTAGCGACAGCATCTTCGAGCGGACCCCTCTTTCCAATTTTGCCTAATACGGCTCCCGTGACAGCACTAAGTCTTAAAAATATCTAGGTGTTTGCATAAAGAATATACAAAGTATTGTATTAAACTAGAAACTTGGTACATTTAAAATTTTCCTGGAGTAAATAGTGGTATGTATCTCAGCATGCAGTTAGAAGTTGCAGTCACCCAATCACACTGTGTAACTCTGCATCTGATTTATTACTTACGTAAAGCTGGGCTCACAGCGTCTTCGTTATGTCTTTTAGGCTAGGAAACAGAAATAGGAGGACACTTCTTTATATTTTGTCACCAACATTCTCATAAAAGGAAATGATACCTAGTCGATACAATCGACAAGTTAGGTTTAGAAATAAACATTACAGTATTTTGATCATTTGAAGGGAGAACATTAGGTCATACTCACTGGAAGGTTGGATGTTCTGCACTTGCGTATATATTGGAAACAAAAAAATCACCTAGTTAGTTTAGTGTTATTATTCTTGAACCTATCTGAGTGCCTGACCGTTTGCTCATGCACAGTTTTCATTAGAAATTTACAATTTGATTTTACAAACTTAACTTTCGTAGGATGTCTTCTGATCAACATCTTACTAAGATTAAGATCCTGCTCCCCGGTACATAGCCCATCCCCCCTTTCGGGCAACTGCCGGAAATTCGAGAGGAGACCTCATCATCATTATGTGAAATTCACGACTCTACACGGGAAATAAAACAAAAGGAAATGGTGAAAAGGCAGACGGGAAAAGGTCGGAACTGTGCGAGCATGTACGGTTATCATAATGCGGCGAAGTAATTTCACACTTACAGAGTTGGAGAGTATGCTTTAGCATGCGAAATATCTGACGGGACTAGTGACGGTGCGTTGTCGCGCATCAAATTTGGTTCATTTTACATAAGACCCGCTCTATTAGAGCCAGACAGTACTGTTAAGTTTGGTGACTATGTGAAAGCTTCCATTATGACATGTAAACCAGGGGAACCTCGTAAGGACTACGCAAAGAAAATATTTTAACCGAGCAACGCATGACATCAGCTTCTCTGAAGAGACCTGAGGTAAGGAAAGCCCGCTTACTATCATTTCATCATCATGATCATCATCATCATCAGCCTGAACACGTCCACTGCAGGACAAAGGCCTCTCCCATGTTCCACCAGTCAAACCAGTCCTGTGCTTGCTGCTGCCAATTTATACCCGCAAACTTCTTAATCTCATCTGCCCACCTAACCTTCTGTCTCCCCGTAACCCGCTTGCCTTCTCTGGAAATCTAGTCTGGGAATCCTTCTCTCGGAATACCCTTAATGACTAGCGGTTATCCTGTCTACGCACTACATGCCTGGCCCATGTCGATTTTCTCTTCTTGATTTCAACAAGATATTCTTAACCCTCGTTTAATCCCTAATCCACTCTGCTCTCTTTTTGTCTCTTAAGGTTACACCAACCATTTTTCTTTCCACTGCTGGCTGTGTCATCCTCAATTTAAGCTGAACCCTCTTCGTAAGCCTCCAGGTTTCTGCTCCGTAGCTGAGTACAGGCAAGATACAGCTGTTATATACCTTCCATTTGAGGGATAGTGGAAGTCTACCTGTCATAAATTGAGAGTTCTTGCCAAATGTGCTCCATCCCATCCTTATTCTTCTTGTTACTTCAATCTCGTGGTTCGGCTCCCCGGTTAATTATTACTTGCCCTAAACATAGTCTTTTACAACTTGAAGTTCACTATTACCTATCTCGAAGCGCTGCTCTCTTCCGAGGTTGTTGTACATTACTTTCGTTTTCTGCAGATTAATTTTAGGATCCACCTTTCTGCTCCCCTTATCTAACTCCATAATCATGAGTTGTAGTTCGTTCCCTGAGTTACTCAGCAATGCAATTTCACCGGCGAAGCGCAGGTTACTAAGGTACTCTCCATTAACTCTTATTTCTAACTGTTTCCATTCTAGGCCTCTGAAAACTTTCTATAAGCACGCGCTAAATAACATTGGGTAGATTGTATACCTCTGCCTTACACACTTCTTGATTGGTATTCAGTTGCTTTCTTTATTGAGCAATAGTATAGCAGTTGATCTCCTGTAGATATAATCCAGGAAGTTTACATATATTTCAACTACGCCCTCATTTTGCATTGTCTGCATGACTGCTGATATTTCTACTCAATCAAACGCCATCTCGTAATCTGTGTAGGCTATGTATAGTGGTTGGCAATATTTTGAGCATTCCTCTATTACCTTATTGATAGTACGAATGTGGTCGATTGTTAAATAGTGTGTTCGAAATCCTGCTTGTTCCTTTGGTTGATTGAATTCTAATAATTTCCTAACTGTGTTAGCAATTACCTTTGTAAATAGCTTGTAAATAGGAGAGCAAGCTGACCAGCCTGTAACTTTTCACGTCCTTGTCTTCTCCTTCCTAACGAATTAAGATGATGTCAGCATTCTTCCAAGACTTGGGTACTTTTCGCGCCAGTAGGCACCTCGTAAACAGGGTGGCTAGTTTTTCTAACACAATCTGTTCTGCATCTTTGAGTAGACCTGCTGTTACCCGGTCCTCACCAGCATCTATGCCTCTATGCATGCTCTCCAAGACTTTTCTGACTTCGTCTATTACTACTTGTGGGGTGTCATTTGGGTTACTGTTAGTTCTTGTAGTATTAAGGTTCGAGTTGTCCTGGTTACTGTGCAGGTCTGTGTAAAACTCCTTCGCTATTTTAACTATCCTATTCATATTGGTAGTTATTTTGCCTTCGTTGTCCCTTAGTGCATACATCTGATTTCTGCCTATCCAAAGTTTCCTCTTCACTGCTTTGACGCTTCCTCCGTTTTTTAGAGCGTGTTCGATTCTCTCAAAGTTATACCTTTTTACATCGGATACCTTACGCCTGTTAATGAACTTAGAAAAACTCTGCGAGTTCTATTTTGTCTGTTCAACTAGAGACTTTCTTTATTGGACGCTTTTTAATAAGGCTTTTCGTCTCTTGGGACCGCTTGCAAGTGTCCTGCCAAAGTACCGTACCTCAAACTTTCACTACACACTCCGTGATGATACTCGTAAGATTATCATTCATTGTATTTACGCTAAGGTTGGTTTCCTCACTAAGAGCTGAGTACCTGTTCTGCAGCGACAATCTGAATACCTCTACTTTCCCTCTCTGTGGTAGCTCATTCATTCGCTTCTTGCGTATCAGTTTCCATCGTTCCTTCTTAAAGTATAGTCAAATTCGCCACCGTACCATTATATGGTCCCTGCATCGTAACTTGCCAAGCACTTCCACATCCTGCATAATGCCTAGGTGTGCACTCATTAAAAAGTCTATTTCGTTCTTATTTTCGCCACTAGAGCTCCTCTATGTCTACTTAAGGTTTCCTCGTTTTCGGTAGAAGGTATTCAAAGTCCGTAAATTATTGCGTTCTGCAAAGTCCACTAGTACTTTTCCTCTGGCATTTCTAGTACCAATGCCATTATATCCCTCTGCCTGGTCTCTAGCCTGCTTCTTTCCTACCTTTGCATTAAAGTTCAAAGTCTCCCATGAGTATAGTGTACTGTGCTTTTATCTTACTCATTGCCGATTCCACGTCTTTATAGAAGCTTTCAACTGAAGTGTCATCACGGCTGAATGTAGGCACGTAAGCCTGTACTACTTTTACCTTGTATCTTTTATTGAGTTTAATTATAATACCTACAGCCATTTCATTAATGCTATAGAATTCCTCTATTTTGCCAGCTATGTTTCTGTGAATAAGGAACCACACTTCCAGTTCTCTTCTGTCAGGCAAGCCTCGGGAGCAAAGAACGTGCCTATTCTGTATTACCGTATAAGCCACACCTGTCCTCCTAACCTCACTGAGGCCTGTTAGATCGCATTTAACACCCTCTAGCTCCTCGAATAGTACAGCTAGATTTGCCCCACCAGATAAGGTTCTAGCGTTAAACGTTGCCAAGTTCAGGTTCCAATTTTGGCCTGTCCGGATTCAGAGATTCATAGCACCCTCTGCTGCGTTGCTGATCTGACTGCCACCGTAGTCAGTTGCTTCGCAGCTGCTCGGGACTACCATTTAAGATGACGAAAATGAAGAAAACACATTCCTAAACAACTACCTTAATTATAGGTAATTATATAGTGCGTTGGGGCAAGGCATTTACGGGAAAACTTCTGTGATATGTGAGCCTGCGAGCACCCAAGAGGCGCCTTAGAGCATACACAACAAAACACAACCGCGGAATATTACTAGATGCATGTAATATAGTTTCCCGTCGTTTAATACCGCACACAAGCATGCAATATTATGGAGGTAAAGAACGCAAATCTCCAGCCACACTCTCATGACCAATTCTACCAATAAGATGCCCTTTTTGCAAACCAAATGAACTCCTTGAAGCTATTGAGACCAGTCCTGAAAGGCCTAATCTGGAACCACTGCCAAAGCTGTGAAACGACGTCACGTGCAGTACCACATAGTGGGTAAACAAATGTGTGAATGGGGTGGAGGGAGGAGTCAGTGCACTCTACTGCGAAGAAGCAAGAGGTGTTCGCCTTGGGGTAGTCTGAGCCAAATGCGGGAGGGAGCCAATGATCGTCGACACTAGGCAGACAACAAGTTGTAACGACGAGAAATAAGAGACAACGCCTTTGCTGCAGGCCGGCTGTTCTTATTCTGCTTCGTCTTCCTCGGCTTCCGTCACCCTGCCTGCGCCCTTGCCTGAGCCCCACTATTTATTATCATTACACTCGGCCCCGACTGCGAGCCTCGTGGGTTACCGACAATGTCTCCGGTGGGCGGCATTGACTATTCCGGGGTGGCCGGGCTCGGCCAAGCTGATATTTCACATGGAAGTTTGTTGAAGGAGATTCCGGAGGACGACACTGGCTGTGACGTGATGGTCGGTGCAGGCGTCGTCCACGATGGGGCCAACGCTGTTGACTTGGACAAGATGCCGCTAGCAGGAGATACAGACTCCTGCAAAGTGGCCGCGTTGGTTTAATCTCGTCGGTTTGAGCATCCTGTCGCAGTCGTGTTACAAATGCTGGAAATAGTCCACGCTGCACCGTCACCTGCTGCACTGAGCGTCGACGCCTGCGTTGCTTGCGGTGTGGCAAGGGGCGTCGGGGTGTCTTTGTAGTCATCTGAGAGCCGAGTTCAGGTTGCAGCTTGAGAGGCAACGCGTGCTCTTGCAGCACTGCCTTTGTCGGACTCATGCTCAAGCTGCTTATTCCTATAGTTTCACGTGCAGTAGAGCCTTCATTGTCAGATGACCTGTCACTAACCGGAAGTATTACCTTCTCTGGTAGGTCTTTGCTGACAGTGACTTTGAAGGAGGCGGCGCTTAGCGTGTGGCAGACGTCCGCACACTCGGCCACAGACTGACGTGATATCAGGAGATGTCGCTTCGAAGTGAGGGTCAACACTGTAGGGTTGTTCGTCCCAGGGTAGGTGGTTAAATTGGCTGTCGGGAAGCTGCAAAATACAGCTGAAGCCGCGAGGGTGGTCTCCTTCTGGGATCTATTCTCGGTAGCGGTCGCGTAAGACTGGGTGGTCGTGGAGAGGTGATGGTGACTCCGTCCAAAAGCAGCTATGAGCTTGTCACTCCAGTCCACCCAGGATGTCTGCCGCACGCCTTCGTATCGATGCCAAGCCGCGGCAGCATTCCGAAGGCGGTCTATGGCCATGCCCCACTTCTTTTGGTCCGTCCACGCTGCGTGATCTCCGACAGCGTTGACGGTTGCCACCCATTCCTTGGCATCGTCCTGGAAGCCGCGAAACTCCGGTAGCTCGAAGGAAATCGGCGATGGCGGGACTGCGGGCAAAACTCCGAAATGTGCCCACGCCAAGCAGTTCACTTGCTCTGATACCTCCGTGAGAGAACGCCCGAGATTGCGACGGTTCTCGGGCGAGCTTACCTCGAAGTTTTGTGAGGCGGCCGCAGCCAACATGGCATTGAGTGCGCACAATGTTGGCAAGATGGCAGGACATAGCTGGGAGCTCGACGCTATGAGGGCGTTGGTCGTGACGCGGAGTTGCGCGATGGTATGCTGCAGCTCCGCTGCGCTGTCGTGTGATCCGCACGAAGAGCCAAGGCCCGCCTCTGCGGAGGATACAGTGACTGCGGTACTCGAGGTGGTACAATTGCTGACCAAGGACGCGTGGACGGCGTCCCTTGGAAATCCAGCTGTGGTAGGAATCGTGGACATGGGTTCCATGGCGCTGGAAGCGTCAACGACGTTCCCAGGCAAGCGGAACCCGTGTGATGAGTTGTGACCTGGTACTGTGGCGTAGATGAAGCGGTCTTGCGCCGCCGGGTAGGCCTCGACGCCGTACACGGTGGGTGCTTGAAGCGCCGACAGGTTGCCAGGTATGGAGGAGGCATGTACGCCATCCCTAGGTGAGAGAGGCCCGTGCGCATGGTTGCCGCGACGTGTCGCGTCCCAGGACAAGTTTCCCGGAACCACAACGGAGGCCTGGACGCCATCCGTCGGTGCTGGGATCGATGCTGGCCGCGACGGACGCCTTGCGGGTTCCATCAGCGAAGAAGCGTGACGGTCCTCAAGCGACGCTTACCGCGGCTGCACGTCGGCGGGCGTTCTGGATGACGAAACCGAGACGTAAGCCGTTTTCTTCGTCGACTGCGCCATTGTAACGCGGAGAAATAAGAGACAACGCCTTTGCTGCAGGCCGGCTGTTCTTATTCTGCTTCCTCTTCGTCGTCCTCCGTAACCCTGCCTGCGCCCTTGCCTGAGCCCCACTATTTATTATCATTACACGTGTGCGGACGTCTGCCACACGCTAAGCGCCGCCTCCTTCAAAGTCACTGTCAGCAAAGACCTACCAGAGAAGGTAATACTTCCGGTTAGTGACAGGTCATCTGACAATGAAGGCTCTACTGCACGTGAAACTATAGGAATAAGCAGCTTGAGCATGAGTCCGACAAAGGCAGTGCTGCAAGAGCACGCGTTGCCTCTCAAGCTGCAACCTGAACTCGGCTCTCAGATGACTACCAAGACACCCCGACGCCCCTTGCCACACCGCAAGCAACGCAGGCGTCGACGCTCAGTGCAGCAGGTGACGGTGCAGCGTGGACTATTTCCAGCATTTGTAACACGACTGCGACGGGATGCTCAAACCGACGAGATTAAACCAACGCGGCCACTTTGCAGGAGTCTGTATCTCCTGCTAGCGGCATCTTGTCCAAGTCAACAGCGTTGGCCCCATCGTGGACGACGCCTGCACCGACCATCACGTCACAGCCAGTGTCGTCCTCCGGAATCTCCTTCAACAAACTTCCATGTGAAATATCAGCTTGGCCGAGCCCGGCCACCCCGGAATAGTCAATGCCGCCCACCGGAGACATTGTCGGTAGCCCACGAGGCTCGCAGTCGGGGCCGAGTGTAATGATAATAAATAGTGGGGCTCAGGCAAGGGCGCAGGCAGGGTTACGGAGGACGACGAAGAGGAAGCAGAATAAGAACAGCCGGCCTGCAGCAAAGGCGTTGTCTCTTATTTCTCCGCGTTACAAAGTATACTTCTTACAAATATGCAGACGCACCATAATTACCTAAGACTGACGGCAAGGATTATTCGCAGTTATCTCAAACGAGCTGAGTGCTAAGCGTTTTACCAGTGCAGGAAAGTTGAATCTGCGTTCGTTTTTTTTTTAATGTAGAAGAATTCACACTGTTCAAGTGTAGTTTCAAACGAGAAAAACAGGATATTTTCATACTTCGTGCTGGCTCTATCGTATAAGCAGTTAAGAATAAAGCCATACTTCGGGCCCCGCCGCGGTGGTCTAGTGGCTATGGTACTCGGCTGCTGACCCGCAGGTTGCGGGCTCGAATCCCGGCTGCGGTGGCTGCATTTCCGATGGAGGCGGAAATGTTGTAGGCCCGTGTACTCAGATTTGGGTGCACGTTAAAGAACCCCAGGTGGTCGAAATTTCCGGATCCCTCCACTAGGGCGTCTTTCATAATCATATGGTGGTTTTGGGACGTTAAACCCCACTTATCAATCATCAATCAGCCATACTTCAACTCTGAGCTGTATGATGCCGGGAAGTTATCTCGTCATCAAAGATGAACAGTTGGCCGGTTGGTACTACTCACTGTGACGCACCCGGAAGTGAGCTGCACGTTTGGCCGCAGCATGCGAGCACCACAGTCGCATGGCTGTGGGCTAGAGGTCAATTTTGTGAAAAGATAGTGCAACTTCACCAGCATTGCGCTGAGCAAGATGACCTGCAACGTCAGCTGTATGGTGACGCCATTCACTGCAGTATTGGTATCAAGCTACATGACTCATGCTCGGTGGTAGGCCGGATTGAACTGTGACATTGGCCAGCACAGTCGTGAAAGCATGGCAGGGTCCACTAGTCGATTGGGGGTGTTGTCTGGGTCACCAGTGTAGCCAAGAATGTGAAAAAGCTGTTAAGGCGGCCGACGTGACGGCGCGTATCTCTTTTTTTCCAAGAGCGAAGTATTTATTTCCTAGACCGAAGCAGAGCGGCAGTGGCTGCAGGTGTGCGAATCACCCGGAGCATGAGCGTGGTCTTTTATCCGACTCTTATGCCGAGCTGTAGAATGATCTATGCGAAAAGTGACGCGCTGGTCACAAACTGACGATGATGAATAACGATGAAGCTAGCACTACATCTACGTTTACTGTTTTAGCCGTGTCTGTGGTCTTTGAATTGTACTTGAGCCAGCCTCTTTCATCTTCCAGGAAGTCTTCTCGCAAGACCAATACATGTCATTGATTTGAGAGGGGCGTTCACGCGTATGGAGCAGCAGGTGGTAGCGCTGAACACGCAAGTTTCAAAAGCACAGCTTACCTAAAAGTATGCCTTTTATTATTAGCCTATAGAAGAACCAACGTTCTTTCATACATATGCACAGAAAACTGAAAATTCATTGACATCATTTATATTGCCACATTCCTTCCTCAAGTCTTCTTATCTCATAATCATATGGTGGTTTTGGGACGTTAAACCCCACATATCATCAAGTTTTCTTATCACCTTTTTACGCTCTACGCGATTCTATGCGCAAACCATGCCTACAGTGTCCAGAAGCTTCAGGGCTGCCGAAGATCATTTTGTTGAGATCACGCCCACGTCTTGGACATTTTAGATTATTCTGAAATCCACGTCACCGCTAGCGACAACGCTAGAATGTTCGATGGCGAGTGTATAAATGCCGATGCGCTTCAGCGCTTGTCAGTTGATAGACGGCCGGCGCTCTGCTTGCTGCTATCAGTGCCATTGTCTTGGTGTAAGCTGACTTTCTTTTTAAATGCGAAGAATTTCTTCGCGAAGGTCGGCGACTTTGAGCACATCTATCTATCTATCTATCTATCTATCTATGTATCTATCTATCTATCTATCTATCTATCTATCTATCTATCTATCTATCTATCTATCTCTCTATCTATCTATCTATCTATCTATCCATCTATCTATCTACCTATCTATCTATCTATCTAGCCACTTACGACTTTTAGCTCTCCTGGCCATTTAAATAGTGGTATCGATACCAAGCTTAGTATGGCATAACATGACTATATGAACAGCATATTTGACTACTCATAACTTGAAAATCATGATATGTATGTGAAGAATGTCATGATACACATTTCATGGTCCTGCAGTGCTTGAGGTGGTTTTGTTCACAAGGCAGAAAAGAACAAGGTGGCCGACCGAAGGGATGGAAACCTGTCGAAGAAAGCGATATACACATTTACACATGTGACGGGGAGGAAATCCCGAGGGTAGACACCATCCGGATCCTCAGCATGTTTATTGAAGCAAAGGGTAGCAACGGCACCGCTCTGCGGAAGATTGTCGCCAAGACCGACAACACTTTTCGACTCATCAAAAGAGTCTACGGGAGACATAGAGGCCTTAAGAAAGACAATTTGTTAAGGCTAATCAATGCGTTTGTGCTCTGCTACTTTACCTACACCATTTCCATGCAAAACTGGCTTAGGTCGGAGAGGGACACGCTCGACGTGATGATCAGAAAGATCGTCAAGAAAGCACTGGGGCTTCCTGTACGCATGCACACCGAGCACTTGCTCGCGCTCGGTGTGCACAACTCTGCTTCCGAGATAGCAGAAGCACAGCAATGCTCGCAGCTGGCTCGCTTGTCTACTACGGTGGCTGGTGGGCAAATACTTGGCGATCTAGGTTTTAACGCTACGAATCTGGAAACAAATAGCGTGCCTATACCAGAAAATATACAGAAAGCGTCATTGTTGCCCCAATACCCCGCAACACTCACGCTGTACACAATAAGGAACGTCACCGGGCAAGGGCGACGGCTCTACTGAAGCAACTGCGAAAAGGTGGCGTAAATGCAAGTTTTGTTGACGTTGCAGCATATCGAGACGGCAAAAAGTTCGCAGTCATGGTCGTAGACCAGACGGGATTGACTACAAACTGCGCCACGGTACCCACAACGAACCCGCAGGTGGCTAAACAAGTGGCCATCGCACTCGCTCTGCTAGATGGTCGGTGCGAAGAGGTGTACAGCGACTCCGAATCTGCAGTCAGAGTCTTTCAAAAGGGCCGCATATCAACACAGGCAGCCAGGATTTCTAACAGCTCAACCAGCGATACCATTGTCCCTCACACCCTACATTGGTTCCCCGCGCATGTCGGCTCCGTAAACGGCGTTGCACTGATCCCGAACGAGTCACCCACACAGCAGCGCGCGCGCTCACTGACCACGCTGCTCTCGAGCGACGGCTTTAGGGCCGACGACGTGACACATAAAGACACATCTACTACACACAACGAGATTACAAAGTGTTACTACATGGGGAGGCAGGCATTTTCAATGCAACATTCAAAACTGAATAGAGCACAGGCCGTCTCTTTGCCCTTAGTTAAATTCCATTCGTACCCGTCGTTAGCATATCTAAATACAATTTATCCTCACAAATTCCCCGATGCCGCCTGCGCCACTTGCGGGCAGACCGCTAAAATAGCACACATGCTCTGGGAGTGCGGGTCGCTTGCACTTATAGCAAACTCGAGTGGGATGCGTTTCTGCACAGCCCAAAACTTCAGGACCAAGTCCTGGGCGTCCAGTGTGCCCGCGACAGAACCGTCAGGCTAGACCTGCCGGTCTCCACGTGGGAGTAGCCGGGTGACGCGTGGCAACCTCAGCGTCTGCTCTGGACCGTAATAAAGTTCTTCTCACTCACTCACTCACATGGCATGTTGCAAAACTGGTATGGTATGGGATGATTGTATGGCGAACACAAGCGACAGACCCCAACATGAAAATCATGGCGTGCGGGTCATGCAACAACATGACTACATGTCACGCTCAAGATGCACTCCCAGCCGTTTCGCTAGTGTCACATATACCAAATTTGGTATTACAGTACGTAAATGTAGGACGAAGGTATGTGACTGGTGCAAGCCTGATCATCATTAGATGAAAATTAATGAAAAGAGGTTGCCCAGACGCGGACTAAGTCGCTCTCCTCGGAACGCGTCCTTGTCGTCAAACCCTGTGAGTCTTTGTTCACCGCACCTCGTGCTGGCGAGTTCCGCACGGCGGTAGCGCTCTTACGGTGAGCCAGACTGAAAAATGAGTGGTCGCTGTCGCGACACGGCTCCTGACAAGATAATGTGGTGCCATGCTGTAACAATACATGTGAATATGCGGCAGAATTGTGTGTACTAACGCCAAACAACCGACCGGCCGTCTAGACAAGCTTGTTGTTGCACGAAAGTATCATTTAAGCTGTACGTGTTTGAAATGAAGTTCTTCTTAGCCGATGCTCGGAGGATAGAGAAGTGTGGGAACGCAGAGGCGGAGACCCATCTCTGAGGAAAGGGCAGTTGTTTACTCCACTGGTGGAGCATCGAGTAGGGGTTCGTCCCACGAGGCTGTCTCAGATGAGACAGGAGGTATTTAATGAAAAGAAACGGAGAGAAGTGGAACTTGGTGCTCGGGAATGAGATAGGGAAGCGGCGATAGAGGCCGTGCTTAGCGCAAACTCTGATCCAAGGTTGATACTACGTTGAGGGGGACAGAGTTCATGCTTAGTGCAAACTCTGATCCAAGGTTGACACTACATCGAGAAGTTGGTGTTGATGTGGGGAGTATACAAGGACTTGGCAAGTAACGCTGACGTTAATATTATTACAGCCCAGTGCTTACTGTGCGTTTGGTTCAGTGGCCACCCCGGCTTTTTTTTTGAAAATGAGAGTCAGTGTGTGAATGAACTGAAACTTGCCAGGAAGGGAGCAAGCATTCCAGTCCTTCAACGTGTCGTCGTCATCATCTGAACCATCGGGATTACATCCATCATCCCAATCTTAACTGGCACAGTCGAGCAGGGTGTCGCAGCGTCTTGCTGGAAGACAATCAGACATCCTGCCTTTCTGACACACACACACACACACACACACACACACACACACACACACACACACACACACACACACACACACACACCGAAAGCCAAAAATGGCGGCAAAAAAGATCATAAGGTAACGCTAGAGCAGAGAGAAAGATATGCAGTCAAGAAACCTGAACTCGGCGCGACATCGATCGTGACGACCAGCTCAGCCTGAATTTAGAGTGACGGCTTTTTACGCTCGGACATTGGCTTCTCACCCAGAGCGGCTGGTGATTACTGGAGTTATGGAAAGAACCAGCGCGTGACCGGCGACCAGCACACCTATTGAGACAGAGACTAAGTGGTGCACGTATATCAAACTACAGCTAAAAATTGGTTCCGCTATTTGCTGATTGGAACGCCTACCCTGAGATGGTGTGGCGATTCGTCTACGCACAGTGAACCACAGGTGAGTCCCTGTTCTGTTTCCTCCGGAAGCACCATGGCGACTAGGGTGACGAGATATCAGAGGGCAGATGGTACTACTGAGGACCAGGAGTCAGATTGTATTGAGGCATCGGCGGGTACGGCAGGCGCAAATATGGTTGATAGTGAAAGCTCGGATACTGCTGTTCAAGTTAGAATGAAGGAACTAGAAATAGACGGTTTAAAGCTCCAAATTGAGCTTTAAAAATTAAAGATTCACTGTCAGACAGAAGTTGAGGTTGAGCGGAGTGACAGGTCTGGTTTGGCACGGTAAGCAGTTCAGTGGCGAGAAGTTCTTCCTCCAATGCCGGTTTCCAGTAAGCTTGTGCCTGCGTGGTTCCGCACTGCTGAAAATATGTTCAGAAGCTGCGCCATCTATGAAGATGTAAATGGCGCTGTGATCGTGCCATCTCTAAGCGAAAATAGCCGCAGATTGGTGGAAAATAGAGCTGAGGACCGAGTACTTTCACACGAGGAGGTTCGCGATCCGATCCTGCATGAACTAAATCTTATACCTGTGGAGTACCAACGCCACCTTTACATCTGTCTGAAGGTGATGAGACATGGGGACAGTTCACCACGAGACTCCAGATTTCGCTTGATTATTGTCTCCGCAGTAGAGAAAGAAGCAGTGTTCAGTAGCTGCGGGCAGTGTAACCAACTTGTATTATCTTGCTCGTTTCAGACCGAGTCGAGCAGCTGATGCGCAAAGACATGCTCACATACGTGCTTCAGCATGAGACAGAAGAATGGCTAAGACCTCATAAACTCACGAAGTTGGCGTAGAAATATGATGAGAGCAGGAGTTATAGAAAGACACGAAATCCAGCTACTGAACGATCGAAGAATGGTGCACGTTCAATCACCACTCGACAGAAAGGCTAGTTCAGCTAAACGAGAGAACGGGCTTTCAATGCTACGCTTGCAGAGAGATCAGATACAATCAGTGGCAGTGCTCGCAAACAACATAGCCCGCAGCGGAAGAGGGAAAAGACCATTCGTCTCCGGATAGACTAACCACGCGGGTGGTATGTAAAGAGGTGGAGGAGAGGTTAATGCCTGGGCAAGGTGGTTCTGGCATATCAAGTTTAATATGGATAGAATTGATAAGTGCGGATCACAAGATTCACGCGTGTTTAGAATCAGGGGCGGTTAATACAGTGATCAGAGAAACGTTAGTCCCGCAATCAGCGAGACTTCAGGGAGTAGGCCAAGCACGCTTGAGAGGAGCGTTTGCGCAGGCAGTTGCAGCTGACCTAATGTACGTGTATATTCCAGGCGTAGGCTCAGCTCTGGAGCTGATGGAACAGTTCGCGGTCACAGATGAACTCGCGGAAACAGTAGACACTCTACGTACGTCGGACACGCTGGAAAAGCTTAAAGCGACGCGAAGCGTATCGCAGGCACTGGAGCTACATATAGTGTGAGCAGAGCAGAACGCTGCTGAGGAAATTGATCGTGAAGATAAGGCCAGTGTTAAGAAGAAGCCGGAGCAGCGGTCAGATCCAGCGGGATCGTGAGTAGTTTCTTTGACAGGGCAAATAACGGCTAATGAGGTGTATAATGAAATTTTCGCAAAAGACCAACGTGAGGACAGATCATTGCTTTCGCCGTTGGAGCGGGCGCGTGAGGGAACACACGGAATGTTCATATTGGGGGGGGCTATTATTCCACCAGGAACTCTTGAACAGCAGGCAGTGTAACCAACTTGCACTACCTGAAGCACGCCGCGAAGAAGCGCTGGCTCTCGCTCAAGATGCATCTTTTGGCGGAAATTTTTAAGCAAAGAAAACGAGAGAGCGCGTTTGTAGCGCATTGTTTTGACCGAAAATGACGTCGGACATCAAAAAGCATTGTTAGTCTTGCCATACATGCCAGAAACTTGCCAGTAGGAAGGTGGCCGATCGAGGGCGAATCACTCCCCTCACGCGACCACAAACATCATTTCAAGTTGTGTATCTTGACTGTGTTGGTCCCATAGAACCTGCACCATCGCGTGGCCATCAGTACGCTTTGTGCTTGATTGACTTATGCACGAGGTGGCCTGAAGGCATCCCGTTTCAATTTTGACCGCGAGCGCAACTTTTCAGGCGTTGTTGGATATTTTCTTGCGGTATGGGGTCCGAGAATTCATATGTAGCGACCAGGGAACTAACTTTACAGCCGCGTTGACTCGAGAGCTGACAGAAAGGCTAGGAGTGGAGGTACGCTTTTCAACACTTGAACACCCACATAGTAACGGCCTAGTAGAGAGGTGGAACGGGGCATTTAAGGAGATGCTAAAACATGTCATACACGATCATGCGCGAGATGGGGACCGTTAGATACCATGTGTTCTGTGGGCATATCGTGAGATACCCCATGAGATAACAGTGGTGCTACCATTTGAGCTAATCTACGGTCGTGTAGCCCAAGGCCCGTTAAACATACTACAAAAAAACTGGGCGGGAGATTGGAAAACCTACAATAGGTCTAAATAAATCTGCGACTGCTTACTCGACGGAGCTACGTGCTCGAATGGCAGAAGCAGCTTGCGCAGTTGACGGCCGCGCAAAACGAATACAGCAGATGTAATCGCAGAACTACAATCTTCGGGTCAGACCTAAACAGTTTGACCCGGGGGAGCAAGCACTCGTCCTTGAAACAGGACACGTAGGGAAGATGCAGCCTAAATGGAATGGACCGGCAGAGGTAGTGCGGCATGGTTGGACAAGACAGCTGCATCTAATAGGTTTCCGGAGGGTGCTGATAAATAGGTTCACGCTAATTACCTCAGGAAGTATTATGTCTGGGTACATAACACAGCAGTGGTGTTTGAGACAGACGAAGAGTTTGGTCAGTTAGAAACAACACCACAGTGTAGAAAAACAAACAAATGTGTAGTTATAGCGTTTCAGGGAAGCACACACCTGTCGATTTCTCAGGCACGGTAATTGAAAAAAGTAGGGAAAAAGTATAAAAACACTTTTCAGAAAAGCCTGGAACATCTAAAGTTGCAAAACATAGAATCGATTCGCTCCCAGGTGTGACGCCGGTGAAGTCCTATCTCTACCGAGTGCCGGTAGCACTGAGAGGAGAAGTGGAAAGACAGGTATCCAAGTTGAAGAAATGGGGCTTGATATACCCGGATGAAAGCAGCTTTGCGCACCTGGTGGTGTGCGTTGCGAATAAAGAAGGTACGGTGAGAATGTGCATTGAATGCCACCAACAGAATGCCGTCCCAGAACCAGACAACTTTCCAATGGACAAAATGGCGGAACTGCTTTATGAAGTGGCAAAGGCTAACTACATAACGCTACTTCATATGAGTACAAGATACTGACAGATACCGGTCGAAGAGAGCTCGCAGAAGCTTGCCGCAATCGCGAACACGAGTGGCCTCTACGCATGGCGCGTAATGCTGTATGGGCTGCGGAACTTAGCTGCGACTTTCCAGAGGATTAATAATGAGGTACTTCAAAGGCATAAAGGCGATTCGTGCGCTTACATAGATGACATAGCAGTGTACTCGGAGAGCTAGAATCACATGTACGTCACTTGGATGCGGTGTTGGCCGCTATAGTGGAGGTGGGTTAAACGATTACCTTGCAAAAGTGCCAGCTCGCACAAGCGAAGGTTAAGTACTTGGGCCATGTCGTTGCTTCCAGGTCTAACTACCCCGACCCTAATAGGTTTAGTGCGATAGCGCTACTGAAAATACCACGCACAAAGGGAGATCTGCGAAGTCCGCTAGGACTTTTTAATTATTATCGAGAATACATCCCCGCGTACTCAAAGATAGTGCGCTCGTTGACTGACCTCACCAACCGCCGTGTACTTAACGCCATCCCGTTGAGCGTAGAAAAGGAAAGCGCTTTCAATGCTATTAAGCAGGCCCTGAAGGTTGTGCCTTCGTTGAGTGCTCCCCACCTGGACAAGAAGTTTGTGCTAACTACTGATGCTTCTGAAAGGGGTGTAGGGGCCTGTTTGGCTCAGGAGACATATGGCGATCAGAAACCTATTGCCTTCCTCAGAGAGAAGCTCACTCCTCAGCAGGCAAAGCGGTCTGCAATTGAAAGAGAGGCATTCGCTGTGATGTGAGCGCTAGGTCGATTGAACACCTGGCTATTTGGCGCCAGAGTAAAGGTTGTGACTAATCAAGACCCGCTCACCTGCCTGACCCGCTTCATGTCATCTAGTGCTCGCTTTACCTGCTAGGCCTTGGCATTACAGAAGTACGACGTTTTATTTTCTCACATAAAGGGATCTCTAAATAAGTGTGCCGATGCTTTGTCGCAATTGGACAGCGGGGATCAGTAGAGTAAGCCTAGGGAGGCGGGTGGAAGGTAATTGTTTTCTCCTTATTTTTCGACTACTACTACAAAATGGGCATGTTGTTAAAAAGTAGTAGTACTGTAAAAGAACTCCGCAAGCATATTTGGCACAAATATAGACGTGGAAGACCACCATAAAAGACAATGTCACAAATGCATGACAGGAGCCGAAATTGAGCCAATCTTGCAAATAGAGAGGTATTCATCTTACGGATGGCTTGTAAGAGTGACAGCATGGGTGTTCATATTCATAGACAACACTATAGAATAGAAAATCACAAAGGGTCGTTGACAAGAAAAGAGGTGAAAAATGCAGAAAATAATTGGATTAGAAAGACCCAAATATCACTGAAACAAACAAAGGGTGAGGCTTTTTCAAAAACTCAATCATTTGAAATTAATAGACACGAAGTCTACCTAGATGACGACGCAATTATCAGACAAAAGGGACGACTGCAGTGCACTCAAGAATTCAACAAGCGCGTTATAGTAATTCCGATGGACGGGCATATCACAGAACTGCTAATACGTCACGTGCATAAAATGGTGCTACACGGAGGAGTTAAAGTGACGCTAGCACAAATTCTAACTAAGATCGGGATATTGCAGGGTAGACAAGCAGTCAAGAGAGTTCTGAAGAGATGTGTCGTCTGCAAGAGGCATAACTCCAGACCGGCGATTCAAAACATACCTCCACTCCCGGCTGACAGAGTCACCGAAGCAGAGGCATTCGAAGTTGCGGGAATTGACTTCACAGGACTTCTTTACGCAAAGGACAAGTACCAGATAGTTAAGCAATATGTAATGATATTCACCTGCGTGGTAACGAGAGGAGTACGCTTGAAGGTTACCAACTATTTGTCATCGTCAAGTTTTTTACAAGCATTCCGACGATTTTTCGACGGAGAATTCCAGCAGTAATCTGCTCGCACAACGCCAAAACATTTATAAAAGCTGAAAAGCAAATCAACAAAATGCTGAAAACAACAAAACACGAGGTGTTAAAGGATTACTGCAGTGACTAACAAATTCAGTGGAAAACGATAGCCGAAAGCGCCCCATGGTGGGGAGGATTTTACGAGCGCCTCATAAGAAGCTTGAAGACGTCGATGCGAAAGATAATATTGAAAAGTACAGCCTTGGTAGAGGATCTACGCACTATTGTAGCAGAAGTTGAAGGAGCACTCAACAATCGAACGTTGACTTACGTGTGGCAGAACCTGACAAGCCAATGCCACTAACACCGGCAGACGTCATAAGGGGACGTCGACGGCTTCAAGACGGACACACAAGACTGTACAACGCTGACATCGAAGATGTATGGCGAATCAGATGCAAAACAGTGTAAGCTTGGTGGAAAAGATGGCATCGAGATTACATCAAGGAAATAGGAGCTACGGTCAAAGCTAAGACGCGGCAAGCAAGACCAATCTCACAGGATGACATCGTGTTGGTTGAAGACGAGGTTCCAAGCACCTTTTCAAAAATGGGCCGGATTTAAAAACTCTACCCTTAGCGAGACGGCATAAGAAGAGCTTGTCTCCTTCACACAGGCAAAAAAGAACTTCAATAAGATCGGTGAACCACATATACCCTACAAAAGGTTGTGTTAAATTGGCCGCGAGAGCTGATGCTATTTCAACTTGGGCGGGAGGAAGCCTATAAACTAGCATCATCAAACGCCAGAAAAGAAGACTGCTGCCTGGAGCGAGTATGTGCTACTTCACTTCTTCTAATAAACCGTATTTCATTCGAAGCCGTCCCTGGTCTCAATCGTCTTAATACTCACCGAGGCCACGACAATCGAGAAGGCACTTGAGATAAGCACAAGGCACTATAAACGCCGCTCTTTAACTGTAAACTTCTCTGAGGCTCATGCCCTTAGAACCGACGACCTGCATGACACAGTATCAGAATCACGGGGGAGGATCAGCGCAACCACATCCCTTCGTCGCAGCCGCATGTGGATTCAATCCCCAACATTGGCCTCGAGGACGCTCGGCAGTCCCTTGTAATCTCTCAAGCACCGCAGTCTGAGCCAGATGGTCTGAGATGCAGTTCGTCGTGATGCTCCTCAAAATGTCGCTTCAGAAGGCTTGCCCGCAGTAGTTCCACCACTACACTCTGCTGTCACCACGACTGACGCCTTAGCGCCCACCGGCCGGCTAGCGTTACGCTCCTCTAAGAAGACTGATGTCTGGCAGGCCACTGATCACCACCCGCTGTGACACAACTGCGGTGAAGCCGGGCGCGCTGCCAGTACCGGAAAATGGGGCTACGCAGTATGGGCATGAACGCGCCGTAGGAACGACTCCAAAATATTGCCTATTACCACACAGGAGTGAAACAGACACCCCTACGGACCTTACAGTGCACCGCCGCCAGTCCGCAACATGTCAACGCAACAGCGCCAGTACGACAGCCCTACTCGGTGCCGTTCCCCGATCCGATATTAGGGAAACTAATACCAACAACTGATAAAAGTATGGTTGCTGACGACGACGACGCCACAACGAAACCGAAAGCACCCGCCACAATACGCGACGTAATTTACGAGTAAGCTAAAAAAGCAAAAATGATTCCCGTGTTAAACAAGGAGACGAAGCTTGCTTTTCAAGTTGTTATCCTATCGCTATTTTCCTCTTTTTTAGCAATGTCAATGAAAAGTGCTTTGAAAATCGCCTTACCACATACCTCTCTGAGTTTAATATTTTTTCCTCAAATCAACTCAGCTTCAGGAATGATTGTTCGACTGACTATGCTATACTTTCTTTCACAGGTTAAATGAAAAAGCACCATCTATAGATGCTGCTTTCTACACAGGATCAGTTTTCATAGATCTATCGAAAGCATTAGACTCCATAAGTCTTGACATCCTCATTTAAAAACCACGGGAAGTTGTTGTCGACGGGCCCGTGCTGAAGCCTATAAAGAGTAATTTACCAGGCAGACAACAGGCTGTGTGTGTGTTTGTTGCTCGCTTTCTAACTGCAAAAATACAAAAAGGGTGTTCCATAGGAATCTATACTTGGCCCACTAGTATTCTTGCTTTACGTGAATGACTTGCCTAACCACCTATCACAAACAGACGCTTTCCTTTGCGCAGATGACACGACATTGCTTGCTAGCAATCGATCACTAACTGCTCTTACAACGAAGTTGAATACTGATCTTAACATTCATTTAGCACGGTACCACCTTAATTAGCTGAAAATAAACCCTTCCAAGACTTCCTTTATGCTTTTTCATACCACTCACAATGCATAAGAAATCCTTCCCACTGTCATTTTTTATTCTCATGTCATTAGTGCAGTTGATGATGCTCATTTCTTGGTCTAACTTCAGATTGAAACTTAAAATTTACAAAACACATCACCCACCTAAAGCGCAAAGTTGTTCCTGGTGTTAGAATTTTGTTAAAAGCCAGGTATTATTTCAGCTAACCTACACTATTAACCCTGTATTTTGTTTCATTCACAATCACCTGAACTACTGCTTCACGTCATAGGGTACCACATATCCCATACATATAGCACCGCTACAACATCACAAAATCGGGCCATCCATACACTGATGTTCAGCTCATTCAGGTGCTGTCTGCACAGACAGTCCTTAAATTAACATAATCGTTTCACCAGACAGACTTGTTAAATAAAATTTATGCATAGTGTTATTTAAAATAATGAAGAATTCTTCAGTAAGTACATTTTCAGAAGCTGTTCTAGTAAACACCAACGGAACAGTATTCGCAGCTAACAACAATTCATTATTGCCATCAGTTCAGACTAGTTATGGAAAACACTCCTGTCATTTCACATGGTTATTAACCTGGAACAGTCTTTCTCTTAACGTTAAGCAGCCTTTATCACTACCTTTTTTCAAAAACACATTATTCACTTTCTTCCAAAATACTTTATAATTATAGGATGTGTAATGTTATCTACACCTGTTCCTCTTCTTGTAATGTTAATTGTGTCACAGCTACTTATCTTTTTCTTGATTTTTTCATTCGCTTGTTCATTTTGTCAATATTTTTAGAGATTCTTTCTCTTTTTAAATGTTCTAAGTAGTGTTTTTGTATTTATGACTGCTAAAATGGACTATTAGTCTGTGTTACATTTATTTGTTTAACCTTTTCCATTTTGTTGCATTTCAGTCGTACATATTTACCACATTTTTTGACACAAGGTCCTTCTTGAGCCAACTGCTCTGGGACTTCCTTTTGTAGGCTTTTGTAAGCATGCATGTTTTTATGAAGCTTAATGAACTAAAACTGAATACAAGAATGGCCTTGAAGTAAAAACTTCTCAGCCTGCAGAATACGTCACGATGCAACGTAGAAGCAGCGGAACAAACCGTCATAAACATGATTCGACGCAATGACCCATTCGCCACGCACAACTACGAACCAGCGACCTCGACGTAATACTCACTGGCCCTCACGTCACTGCTCTCGTTGACTCTGGACTTGACTATTCCGTCGCCAGTGGGCATTCCGTAAGGAAGTTGAAGAAAATGAAGACTGAGTGGCAAGGCCCCGAAATCAAATTCGCATTTCTGGAAAACACTCAATAATGCCGACTGGGTTCTGCACAGCAATAGTCACCACCAATATCCAGACTTATCCTGCGAGCTTTGTAATCCTACAACATTGCTCGAGGGATGTAATACTTCGGATATAATTCTTCAGTCAACACGGCGCTGTCATCCACCAGTGGTCTGAGTCAATAACAGACGCTCAGAAAACAGGCTGCCGACCCCGGTAGCACCAAAAAATCACGCAGTGAGTTTCATGGATCTTGATGTTGCCATTCCGTTTTGCCCAAACATCATCAGAGAGTTTGAGAATAGCGCACCGCGAGCCCTTGCGGTGCGGTTGCTACCACTACACTTGCGTCGTAACGTGAGTGGGCGTTCGCGTTCGCGGACTGCACGCAAAAAAAATCTGAAATATCGTGCGGTGATGGCGGCCCGCATGTAGCCCGCAAGCGCTGGTTTCGAGGCTACGGTATCGCTGTGATCGTGCGTTGCGGTTCGCAGCAGGGCAGAATCTATTATAAAGTTCTTATGGCGCCCGCTTCGCCCGCAACGCCCGCAGCGCTTGCGAACGGTATTCTAAAGCTCCCTATCGTTTCCGTTGGCAAACGAAAGCACCAAAAATTTTGTAGGCGTCATCGAGGGCAACAAGCACTTCTTCCTTAGCTGTCAGGAATGCTTTGCGAGAGGCATTGCCGAGCTGAATCATTCATTGGAAAGCGAAAATATTGGTGACATACCTATTCCAGCAATTCCTTCACCTTCTCTAATACTTCCAAACTTGATGAATCAGCGTTTGCCACCCTATTTCTACGTCACGCCAAACCTTCAGAAGCACAAGCAAGACCAGCTCAAGCCTCTGGTCCTGCAATTCAAGAATTTTTTCTCGTCGTCGTCAAGTATTCTACAGCCTGAAGCAACGAGACATTGAATCATGGCAGAGGAAAGTACCACACCTCTACGCCAGAGCATATACCGAGTTTTTACGTGAGAGCGTGCGGCTGTAAAAAGAGAAGACAACGAAATGCTATGCAATGACAATATTCGGCCTTCAAAAAGTCCCCATGTGTTTCCCGTGGTGTTATTCAAGAAGGACGGAACGCGACGTTTCTGCGTCGATAATTGTTGCGTAAACAAAGCCGCAGGAACGAACGTAATACTTTATTTGTAAGAACGTTTACGAGACCAGCGCCTTTCTCTATGTTGTAATTACGCATCATTGCCGATGTTTGTTTGGTCACCCTTTCACAATTGTTCCCAATTCCCAATTGTTCCCAAGACTGGAATGGTTTCAAGCCACCATTCCAGTCTACTCTGTTTTTCGCTAACAGACTCATCATCATCATCATCAGCAGCAGCAGCAGCAGCAGCGGCGGCGGCGGCCGCGCCGGCGGTGGCAGCAGCCTGGCTATGCCCACTTCAGGACGAAGGCCTCTCTCATGTTCCACTAGTCAACAAGTTTTCGTACTTGCTACTGCCGCTATATACCCATGAACTTCCTAATCACATCTGCTCCTCCAACTTTATGACTCCCCCTCACTGGCTTATATATGTTCTCGCTAACAATCTGTCCACTAAAGCTCGCTTCCCAGCTAGCTCGCTCACTCACTCACTCACTCACTCAAGCAATTACTCACGCCTTCGTTCAGTCGCTCACTAATTCTCCCACTCACTCACTAACTCACTCACCCACTTACTCATACAAACGAAGAGCGCCAGCACACCCACCCGCTTGTTTTACATTGCCGTGACACAATGCCAAAAAAAAGGATTGCGACATTGCCCCAACAGCCGCTCCAACGAGAAACCGCCCCGAATAGCGCTGAGTCGCCATTCAAGAGAAATGACCACAGAAAGCATGTACGACCCCTGAGTGTGAACATACGAGTTAAACAATCGCAGAAGATAAAGCGCTCTCTCGTCGTTAACTCTTGCGCAGGCCTTTATGTTGCCATCGGAGAGCGTGCCGTCATATACAGAGAAAAAAGCTGATGCATCCAAGGCAAGCGGAATCAAAAAGTCAAACACCCTGATAGAAGCTGGTCGATCGACATGGTGGCCCGCTCTGCTCCCGTTTCACAAATCGCGAAGCCCATCTGGCACAATGGGCATCGCGCCCTCTAGGGGCTAGACCAAAAATAAACACACACACACACACACACACACACGCACACAAACACACACACACACACACCCATAAACACACACACACACAAAAGAAACATGGATGGTCACTAGTGAGACTCGCCAATGCCATCCTTATCTTTGTAACCACTGTTTTCAAATCCCCGTCGCTTGGTGATATTAAGTCTGTTTTCTTTCATTGCTTGTGCCACTAGATCCGAAGCAACTATTCAGCCGTGAGTTTAAGTGTGTCTGCTCAATTTACAACGCAGTATTGATTTGACCAAATGGCTAGGAGCGCAACCCAATATGCAACAGTTGCGTGAACGAAGTTTCCTAAAATTATCTAGAGGGGGTTCTGGCTCTGCAATCGTTAAGCGACCATGGGGCCCTACTGGAAAAATCCTAGTTACTGTCATAATAGATCCGTAGTCTTGTACATGCTTCACGGGTTGAATATAGAACTGTATGAGAGCTGTATAAAGGTGAACAGGACCTATACAGAATCTAAATGACGGTACATAGGAGCTAAATGGGACTCAAACAGGACCTACGCAGGACCTATTATGTGGTATACGGAACTTAAGAAGGAATTGTGCAATCGGTATGTTGGCCTCATCTAGCACTAGATAGGATCTAATGGATCTGAATGGAGGCCACATATAGGACATGCATAGCGCTCTATGACAACCTTAACAGCCAGTGCAAAACATAAATAGGACTTATTAGACTGAAAGTCTAGGGCTGTATAACATTTTTTTTACATTGAAGGGCCTATAATACTAAGCTTTTCCGCTCCATTAGCTGACGGTACAGAACTGAAGAAATCTCCCATTTTAATTAGAATACATAACGAGACGCATTTTGTTCTCAATTATATTGCATAAGTATATCGCATGATTACCACAGTATTCCGGTTTCATTTGTGATTACCTCAGTTGTACCTGTTACATTTGTGCCACCGAAATCTGTTCCACCTAAACTTCGCCGTAATTACGAGCTCCCTACATCGTATAGCCCTCAAAACATCGCCGAAACGCCTAAAGACTTCTTTAAGCCATCATGCCGTTCCCTCCAAGTGAAGTGAAACATAGTCATAACGTATACATGGTCCATCATATAAATGTCAATGTCGCATGAGTCGCGCAGTTTGGCACGTTGCGCAAAAGAGGCCAGGTTGTGCCATTGAGCTGCAGAAAATATTGACCCACACTGTTTGCCCTTGTGGGTGAATCAAGAGGAGCGGACTTAAGAACGTGAGCAGGCTGGATAGGAGTGTTGTGAGTGCGTGTTAGTGGTGAGGCCGAGTTCAAAAAGAAAGCCTGCCAAAAAGGTAAAACCAGAAAAACCGATTGAGTACGCTATTCACCCTCCCTGATTCATTTTTACTTTTAAATCTTTTTCTTCCATTTCGCGCTTCATTCGCCGCCGAACCTTATCACCCGAGAAGAAACCACACCTCTTGCACATGCACAGACACAAAAACGCGATTCTGACAACCCCGGGGCGGATATAGAGCAGGGCAGAGAGCAGAGGAGGATGGGGTTGGCATCAAAGGCGGTGGGAAAGCAACCGACTCGCTAACAGGCACATTAGGGCATCGCATATGTGTAAATCTGCTATTTGACGACAATAGACAGCACCTATTGACGAGAATCGACAGACACAAGGTAAGAAAGAAACACAGGTGCTACCTAACAAATGAAAGTTGTTAGTTGTTAGCGCCTTTGTCTCTCTCACTTTATGCCTGTCTGTTTTCGCAATGTTTTCGCCTTGGTGTATAAGTCTGGCGCTTTTTTCTGCAATGAACGCTTCTTGCTGTGTACTTCCTCAAGTTTCATGCTGTGTACTTCCTCAGGTTTCACAGTAGTGCCACTGCATTTAGGATTTTGGACTACGTTGCCACTACAGAAGTTGTTCTTTTTGAGCTAAAGCTCGACTGGCTTAGTGAAGCGAGCTTCACCATGTATCACCACTTGACCTTGCAGTGATACCACATATTTCACGATGATCATCACTACTCTGAGCTCTGCTAGGATGACTGCCACAGCCGCAAAGTTGCGTGAACGTAACTGGCTAGTCTACCGGCTCTCTTTACACTGCTAGACCAGTCCCACTTCTTTTTCTGTGTCCTGGTCGGGATTGGAAGGGACACTATAGGCAACTAGTAGGTGGACGTAGGTTGTTGAAATGGCAGTCGAGGAACCTCGTAGTGGTATTTTTGTGCAAACTAAGTGCTTATTTTGAAATAAAAGTACGTATTAGTGGTCCACATCGGGTTGGCGCACCTCAGAAACCCACCCAAATAGAACGTCTCATGTCATTGTTGTCGTGCACAACGTTGTCCAGCTTTACTGCACGACCGCCGACACTAGTAGAAGCAGAACCAAAGAAGCGGGAGCGACAGCAACAACAACGGCGATTCAACAATTTCCTCCCTTTGTTGAGACATGGCAGACGCACTTGGCTCAACTGAGCCCCGCTAGATGGCACGACCTGTTCAGTTTAACCATGCGAAAATTGAACTTTTTTTACAGACTGCCATTCTCCATACTAATTTCCAGAGGTTTTTTTCATGAATCAAACAGAAACAAACAAGCAGCGTTTTATTATGGCTCTTGATGCGCGGAAGATAATTTAGTTCAGCTAGTATAATTGCGAGTGATTATTAGTAGGTGGCTCATTTGACTTCATTAGGATCATTTTGAGAATGTCCTACCGCTGCGCTTGTAATTTTGTGTATTCATCCTTATTTCTCCGGTGTCAGAAAAACCCATTAACACTAATTGGGAAATCGAGTTTGACTCAACTGGCTCCAGTTGATGTGGCCCATTATTTGTTAGGTTTCCATGAATTGCTGTGATGTGTCCAATTGAAATGTTGCCACATTGATACTTCTCCAATTTATCTTTCCAACTCAGTAATAAAAAGTCACCTTGTCTAATTGTCCATGACCAATAGTCCCCAACAGTAAAAAATAAAGGAAATTGGGGCATTGAACTTCAACAGGAAAACTAAATTGGAAATAATAGTTCAAAGACAATTTATGTAATTTTTTTAATTCGCCACCCCAATAGAATCTTCAATAGGTGAAATGCTTGTTCAGTTCTTAGTCAGTTAATTTTGGAAGATTTTATTCTGACCGGATTATTTCGATATCAATATACATGTCGATGTGATATAAGGCCTTTGATTCGGCAGTTTTATAGAAGACCATTTGGAGATTATCCTAGGTCCAATTGGTGCTTTATATAAGACAGTACCCGGTAAGACTAAATACGTACACCAATTCGATAAGGTCTCTGTATATTTTCTAGTTGAGAGAAATGCACCAAGGTTTAGGTGTTTTAATGATTAATCAAGTGTTTCATAGTGAAACTTATAAATGGCAATGAGCTGAGGGCCCGATACAACATATATGGTTATAATGGGGATTCTGTAAATTGGACGCGCGTGTGCTGTTGAATGTGCTGTGTTTCTCTCTTCCCTCTCTGCTCACTATCTTTCATCTCCCCCAACCCTCTCCCATGCGCAGGGTAGCAAACCGGCTGCCTATAGGCTGGTGAACCTCCCTGCCATTCTTTTCCTCTATTTTCCTTCCTTCCTTCTTGTAAATTGGAGCCAATTGGAGTTCACTTATTGAAAATCGGTTTCATTTAGACATCAGAGAACTTAGTAAAGCTGTAAAACGAATAAGTTCATAGAAATATGTTTGCAATTACATTACTCCTGAAATAAAGTGGCTTTACATTTGAACATGATATACAAGGTATGTCGTTTATTTCATCTTTTCACTTTAAAGTCGGCCAAAAAGATTGCTCTATTATTCTTGGTACGTGGCAAAACTCACTAGGCTGAATTACTAACAAGTTGGGTGAGGTTATTTTGGAGATGAGCATTAAATATATGGAGTAGCCCAAACTAAGGCTAAGTTCATACAATCTAATAACATGGTTTCATACGTCTCCAAAGAGATTAGCAGATCAGACCCTTTTCAAAGCGACACGTTATATACAATTGGCGAGATTGGTCGGAACAATCAACCTAATTGGTCAAATCATTTGGATTAGGTTTTTTATGCTACTGATGGTTTGGGTAGCTAAGACCTCTCAACAAAATTGATAAATCCAATAGAACTTCGATGTTCTTTCTAATGGGTGAACTGTGATAACTTGCTAGTCTCATTCGTCAATTTATTTGGATAATAATTGTGTTACCGAATGGTTATATTATTCAGACCCATTCAAACCTAACAGCATGACTCATTGAACCCTTAGAATTTTCCAATCGGTATCCCAAAGCACAACTGGAAACTTCTATTTGGTTCCATTTGGATATGCCCAGTCTGTTTCAATGGTATCCATTGGGAAATTTCCAATTGGTCAGGGGATCTTTTTTTGCACTGGGTTGCTAAGTAAGGCACTGATGTTGATAATATTGTCAATTTAGACGGTGACATTTATTTAGCATTTACTGTGATCGAAATTGTTATTTGACTTTAGTGTGCCGATAAAAGAAGGGAGTTAACACGTGTGTCTAATTGTAGGCGCACTTGAAAAGCAAGATTGGTGGCGTATACCAGGAACGCTCACATGTTCGGTAACTTCTATAGGGCGATGCTGTATTTTCTTCTCGATTCGTAAGTGGTAATTCGAGTTTCGCGGAATGCGCGTTTTTTCTCCCCCGAGTAAGGAAACGTGCGTGTCTTCTCGAACGACGTCAATGGCATTGATCATTGCACTTGAGTGCCTCTCGGAACTTGAAACACAGGAGATGCAGGAAGCCCAGTTAAGGCACCCAGGAGGCTGGCGCGTGCTGTCTCGCACGTTGGTTTTTCTTTGTGCTCGACAATAGGACGTGCCTTAGCCTGACATTAGCCTATAAATGGGCTCCCTTGGAGCAAACGGCGGGTTTGCCTGTGTACTGCTAACAAAACAAAGATGCACATCGTTTGCAGTAAAAGGGGTTTGATTAACGTTCACATGTTTCTTGTTCTCATCACGAGGTATAACACAGTACTGGAACATTAAAACTGTTTCTTTTTCATAAATGCGAAGCATGTCCTCGTGACCATCTATCTACCTATCTATCTATCTACCTATCTATCTATCTATCTATCTATCTATCTATCTATCTATCTATCTATCTATCTATCTATCTATCTATCTATCTATCTATCTATCTGTCTATCTATCTATCTATCTATCTATCTATCTATCTATCTATCTATCTATCTGTGTATCCATATATTTATCTATCTATCTATCTATCTACTTATCTATCTATCTATCTATCTTTTTATCTATCTATCTATCTATGTATTCATCTATCTATCTATCTATCTATCTATCTATTCATCTCTCTATTTATCTATCTATCTTAAAGCCTGCAAGTTGGTGGGCTCCTGGCCTCTTCAATAACGAGATGTATAAGAAAATTAGTAGGACATACTACTGTATGACAAACGCAAATGACAGTTCATAACATAAAAGTGATGACATGGATGCATGATCTATATGACCGATGTTTGCGCTCTTGCGGCCATTTCGTTCACGTGACACATAGAAAACTGCTTTATTGCGACATGACTGTATACGACGAGCATAAGTTACATGTCCTAGCATGCAAACCACTTCTTTCATTTCGCAAACAGCATAAATTACAAGACATAATAGTGGATGCTTACGGATGATCAAGTAGATGAGTATGCACGAAATAGGGTAAGACAAGAAGTTTTTATATGAACAACATAAACGGCTACTCGTAACATGAAAATGATTGCATGCATACTTTGTGGGGCATGACTTATGAGCCACACTGATGGTGCCGTTGCACTTGTTTAAGTAACAAGCACCAAATGTGTTATTGCGTGGCGTGATGACGGACATAAACGACAAGTGTTAACGTGAAAATCTGGACATGCTTTTTGCATGGTTTACATGTCATACTAATGGTACGCTCACGGCCGGTTCGCTATCTCGATATAGCTAAACATAGGTGATGGGGCTGCATGATGAACATGGCAGCTGTTAAAATGAAGTAAATATTGACATGACCTAATTGACACGTTCGTGGTGCGCTCGCAGCTCTTCCTCTAGCTTGATATGAACGAAAATTGGTGCCGCATGCCGGGACTATATGGCAAGCACATTTTATTGGTGTTATGTCAATGTAGCAGCGTGAGTGTCAAACAGGGCAGGGCAAACATACTTTGAAAATGCATCATGATACAATGCAAGATAACCAGGCAAAAGTATTGGAGATTTAGATACAAGATACTACCGCAAAAACTGTATCCAACACGATACTTACTAATTGTATCTTAACATACTTCAATACATTCGCAAATTGCCCCGCCGTGGTGGTCTAGTGGCTAAGGTACTCGGCTGCTGACCAGCAAGTCGCGGGATCGAATCCCGGCTGCGGCGGCTGCATTTCCGATGGAGGCGGAAATGTTGCATGCTTGTGTGCTCAGATTTGTGTTCACGTTAAAGAACCCCAGGTGGTAAAAATTTTCGGAGCCCTCCACTACGGCGTCTCTCATAGTTATATGGTGGTTTTGGGACGTTAAACCCCATATATCATTATTACACTCGCAAATTTGATGTTTTAGACCCCCAACGTTAAGTAGCGATAGCCTACGCACAAAAAAAATGTCTGCTTAGAATATTTTAAAAGCTAGTACTGTGCACGGCTACAGGCGTGGTGACAACCTAAAACATCCGGCCGAAGCTCTAGACATCAATATATCCAGCAAGATCAATTGCCGCTACCGACAGAAAAGCACTAAAGCATGGTGGTGGTTTGAAAATAAGTTTGCAGATGACGTCATGAGTACTTTGAGACAAATTGTCGACAAAAACTGTTCATTTATTTTAAGGCAGATAAAGACGCCCCGGAGAAAAATATATCTGGAGTAACAATCACTAAAAGCACAGTCGATCACATGCTGGATACCCATAGCAACTCAATGAAGCCGGAGTCACAGAGGCCCGCTAAGATGGTAACCTTAATGACGTCACGCACAGCCACAAGCTTTACGCCCAAAGTGGCTACACTCCGATGAACCACATGTTTGCCGCTTCTACTTGAATGAAACTAACTGCAATATCTGGTCTTGCTGGAAGTTTGGCAGTACACCTCAAGTAAAACCAGCTGTGTACATGAGCACGACGGCAAAGGGAGCGAACTTCTTTATGTCATGCATGTTCGCAGTTACACAGTGAAATGCGGTGGACAAAGTTCACTGGGCTATTTTCAATGATTTTCGGAGCGTTGTATTGGTCCGCATAGAACTTGATAAGCAAAACACGAGAGCTGTATTCATTTTCGATGGCACTCCTGCAGAAGCTCGAGCAGAGCTGGAGGCTTTGGCTAACTCCATGCACTCCATTAAGCATCTGCCAGCGTACAGTCTCTTCCTTAACCCTATAAAAGAAGCTTTATCGAAATCCAAGCCACACGTTAGTGTCTACCTGAGCAAACGCCCCGCTTTAGTATTGGCGACACCGGAAGGCATGACCAAAAAGAGCACAGGCGTTCTTTCTTGCTGGATGCTGCTCGGCACTCTATGCAGCAAATACAATGCACAGACTGCGCGGCCTTTGATGACACTTTTTCTCTTTTGTGACAGCAATATATATATATATATATATATATAACTATATATATATATATATATATATATATATATATATATATATATATATATATATATATATATATATATATATATATATATATATTGTTACGGAGCTCGCAAACACACGGAAGAGAGGAATGAGCGTATTTCCTATATTTACATGCCAAAGTGACGCTTCAGAGCTGCCAGTCTCTCGCGCGGCGAGTCCACTTCTTTTTCATCGAACTGTTGTCCACGACGGTAGAGCCATGCCCACTGCCTCGTAATATCACCCCCGGCGAACAAAGCGCCGTCACGGCGCCCCTAAGTCAATCAGGACTGGCAGTATAGTAGGGCTTTAGGCGCGACACATGAACAACATCAGTAGATGGTGTAGCAGAGGATGAGTGCGGTTGAACGGGAGTGATGAGGTAGTCGACGTCGGTGACCTTGCGGAGAACTTTGTAGGGTCCTGTGTATCGTGGGAGGAGCTTCTCGCACAAACCTTCACGTCGATACGGCGTCCAGAGTAGGACAAGAGAGTCATCAGGGTAGTCAACGTCGCGGTGCGAGTCATCGTAGCGGACTTTTTGTGCGGCCTGAGAAGCACTGAGCCGAGTGTGCGCGATTTGGCGAGCGACGCGGGCTCGAGAAGCAGCGTCCTGCGCATACACCGTTGGTTGGATAGTAGCAGAAGGAAGGAGTGTGTCGAATGGCAACGCAGGGTTGCAGCCGTACAAAAGAAAGAATGGAGAGTAGCCGGCGGTGTCATGTCTTGACGAATTATATGCAAATGTAACGTAGGGGAGCATTGCGTCCCAGTCACGGTGGTCAGCAGAGACGTACATAGACAACATGTCTGTAAGAGTTCGGTTGAGACGCTCCGTGAGACCGTTAGTCTGGGGATGGTAGGCAGTAGTAAGGTGATGTTCGGTAGAGCAGCTCCGGAGGATTTCGTCGATAACTTTTGCGAGGAAGCAGCGGCCCCGATCCGTCAAAAGCTGGCGCGGAGCTCCATGCCGCAGAATGACGTCATTTAGGAGAAAGTCTGCGACGTCTGTAGCGCAGCTAGTTGGCAATGCACGAGTTATCGCGTATCTGGTCGCATAGTCGGTTGCGACAGCGATCCACTTGTTGCCTGACACGGACGTCGGGAAAGGTCCGAGCAAGTCGAGGCCGATGCGGAAGAATGGTTCCGGGGGAATGTCGATAGGTTGGAGCAGGCCAGCCGGACGGAGAGCAGGACGTTTCCGACGCTGGCAGCGCTCGCAAGCAGCGACATAACGGCGCACAAATTTATACATGCCAGGCCAAAAGAACCGTTGCCGCACGCGGTGATAGGTGCGTGAAAAACCCAGGTGTCCCGCCGTCGGTGCGTCATGCAGATGTTGAAGAATAGTGGCACGCATGTGTTGGGGAATAACTAACAAATATTCCGGGCCATCAGACTTCATGTTGCGACGATACAGAATGTCGTTGCGAAGGACATATTGACGGAGAGAAGGGTCGGAATGTCCTGAAGATACTCGCTGAATGACCTTCTTGAGGGTTGCGTCCCGGCGCTGCTCTGTGCCGATGTCGTGCAAATCAGATATGGCGAGCACACAAGAATCGCCTTCATGGACAGCGAGGCTAGCAGGGTCCACCGGATAACGCGAGAGACAATCAGCATCTTGGTGCAACCTGCCCGACTTATAAATTACGTCGAAGTTATACTCCTGGAGACGTAGAGCCCAGCGACCTAGGCGACCAGTTGGGTCCTTGAGCGACGACAGCCAACACAGAGCGTGGTGGTCCGTAATAACTGAAAACTCGCGGCCATACAAGTAGGGGCGAAATTTCGCTACAGCCCAGACCAACGCAAGACACTCGCGCTCTGTTATCGAATAGTTTCGCTCAGATGTGGAGAGAAGGCGGCTGGCATACGCAATAACACGCGTTTGGCCTCCCTGGTGTTGAGCGAGGACGGCGCCGATTCCGTGAGCACTGGCGTCTGTGCGTACTTCAGTCGTCGCAGACGGGTCAAAGTGAGCCAGTATTGGTGGTGAAATGAGCAGGTCGATCAGCGTGGAAAACGCAGCTGCTTGGTCTTGGCCCCACGAGAAGGGCACGTTCTTTTTGAGAAGATCAGTTAGTGGTCGTGCAATTGTAGCGAAATCGCGTATAAAGCGGCGGAAGTACGAGCATAAGCCCACAAAACTCCGAACATCTTTGGTTGAAGAAGGCAGAGGGAAATTCTTGACAGCGCTAATCTTGTCAGGGTCAGGTCGGACGCCAGCAGCACTTACAAGATGACCAAGGATCGTGATTTGTTGTCGGCCGAAATTGCACTTTTTCGAGTTCAGCTGGAGTCCTGCTCGACGAAAAACGGCTAAAATGGTCGACAAACGAGTTAAGTGAGTTTCAAATGTTGGGGAAAAAACAATCACATCGTCGAGGTAGCAAAGACAGATGGACCATTTATAACCACGAAGAAGAGAGTCCATCATGCGTTCGAACGTTGCCGGGGCGTTGCACAGCCCAAAAGGCATAACCTTGAACTGATAAAGGCCGTCCGGTGTGATGAAGGCAGTCTTTTCTCGGTCTAAGTCGTCGACAGAAATTTGCCAGTAGCCCGAACGCAGATCAATAGATGAGAAGTATCGCGCGCCATGAAGGCAATCAAGGGCGTCGTCGATTCGTGGCAGCGGATATACGTCTTTGCGGGTTATCTTGTTCAAGGCACGGTAGTCAACGCAAAATCTCCAGCTGCCATCCTTCTTTTTCACTAAAACAACAGGTGACGCCCATGGACTTGAAGAGGCCTCTATGACTCCTTTGGAGAGCATTTTCTCGACTTCTCGTTGTATGACCTGGCGTTCGGACTGGGAAACACGATACGGTCGCCGTCTAACAGGATTAGCATCGCCGGTATGTATTTGATGACGCACGAAGGACGTTTGCCCTAAAGGGCGGTCATCGAAGTCGAAAATATCTCGGTAGGTAGTCAGAACGTGGTGAAGTTGCGCCAATTGACAGGGCAGAAGATCAGGGGCGATCATCATCGTGATTTCGTCGCTAGGTGCGTTTGCTCGGCTGGCTGCAGTAGGGGACGAACAGTCTTCAGGGTCCAATGCCACGATGCTACATGCATCAAGTGGGGAAACGTGGGCTAACGAAATGCCTTGCGGGAGAACTTGGGTCGAACTACTGAAGTTAAGGAGCGGAAGCTGAACGTAGTTGTCCACAATAGTCACGATTGTATGCGGCACAGCAACACTTCGAGCCAAGAGCACATCCACCAATGGAGACACTATGTAGTCACCGTCAGGAAGAGCTGGTGATATCGTTAAGGCAACACACGTGGTGGCTTGCGGTGACAGCCGAACATAATCAACAGCGCACAAGCGGTGTGACGGTGAGGACGGCACAGGTCCAAGTCGAGGCAGTTCAAGTTGAAGAACGCCGGTTGCACAGTCGATGAGAGCAGCATGGGTGGACAAGAAATCTAAACCAAGAATTAGGTCATTTGGGCACTGCTCAATAACTGCAAAGAGAACAGATGTGGGGTGATCGGCGATAGTGATGCGTGCTGTGCACATTCCTGTGATGGCAAGACTTCTTCCGTCGGCGACACGAATAACGCCAGGGGCAGCCGGTGTGAGCACTTTCTTCAGGCGGCGACGAAGTCGGGCACTCATCACAGAAATATGCGCCCCAGTGTCAACAAGTGCAGAAACAGTCAGGCCGTCAACGTCGACGTCGATCAAATTTCGTCGTGTCGGCAGTACAAGGAGAGGATTTGAGGTCGGTACCGAGGATGCAGCTTCACCTCCAAGAGCTGCACCGCTTAGTTTCCCTGGTGAGAATTGAGCGGGGAGGTCGGGCGTCGTCGTAGAGGAGAAGGGGACGACGGGCGACGTCCTGGCGGCGAACGAGACTGGTGACGTCGAGGCGACGGTGAGCGGCTGTGCTGCGTATCAGGGGCATCGCAGGCGTAGGAATCGACGGGCAGAGGCCGGCGGTAGTTGTCGGCGATCGGCTCAGGAGGTTGGAAACGACGGTAGCTATCGGTGCGGCGAGCAGTGTTATACTGGTTTCGGGACGAAGACCAATGGTTGTGGCAATACCGTGCGACGTGACCTATGCGGCGGCAGTTAAAGCAGATCGGCCGATCATCCGCAGTTCTCCATTCGGCCGGATTGCGAGAGCGTGGATAAGACCTTTCTTGGGGTGGTGACCTGGGGCGAGGCGGCGACCTTGAACGGAAGCCAATTGGTCGAGACTGAGCAACGGCGCAGACATCGAAGCCCAAATTGCTCAGTTCTTCCCGCACAATCGACTGTACCAAGCAAACCTGAGGTACTTGCAAATCGACGTGGCCGTTGGCGGGAAGAGTAGGTGTAATTGCTTCGATTTCCCGCCGGACAATTCGCGTAATTTCAGACGCTGGTGAAGACTGCCGATGGGAGGACAGTCCATCTTCGCAGGAGGACGTCGCTGCGGTGTTCGGCAGTCGAGTAAATGATCTTGAAATCCGCCTGCTTTTGGCCAGTTCAAAACGCCGGCATTCCTCAATAATTTCGTCGACGGTCGCACAGTTCCGGCACATTAGCAGGTTGAACGCGTCGTCCGCTATGCCCTTGAGGACGTGGCCAACCTTGTCAGACTCCGACATGTCGTTGTCAACTTTACGACATAGAGCCAGCACGTCCTGTATATATGAGATATACGGCTCTGTGGACGTCTGAGCACGTATAGACAACTCCTTCTTTGCAGCCGCCTTTCGACCGATGGGCTTCCCAAATAAGTCGCGAAGCTTTTCCTTGAAGGTGTCCCAACTGCCGATCTCCTCCTCATGGTTCTCGTACCAGACTTTGGCCGTGCCTTTCAGGTAAAACAGCACATTGGCCAGCATAAGAGTCGGATCATACCGGTTGAGAGCACTGGTGCGTTCGTAGTCGGCTATCCAGTCGTCGACATCAACTTGGTCCGTACCGCAGAACGTTCCAGGATGCTTCGGATGCGTCAGCACGTACGTGGGTGGGGGTGGGGCCAGTGGAGGCGTTGCCGTGGATGGTGCGGGCGTCGCCGAAGCCGATGGAGAGGTGGCCGTGGGATCAGTCCCGTGTTCCATCACGGAAACTCCGATTTGACGACCACTGCGGAGCTCCGTTGTATGGCGCTTCGTTACCCAGCACCTCCACCAATTTGTTACGGAGCTCGCAAACACACGGAAGAGAGGAATGAGCGTATTTCCTATATTTACATGCCAAAGTGACGCTTCAGAGCTGCCAGTCTCTCGCGCGGCGAGTCCACTTCTTTTTCATCGAACTGTTGTCCACGACGGTAGAGCCATGCCCACTGCCTCGTAATAATATATATATATATATATATGACGTCTGGGGTCTGGGTTCAGACAGCGTTTATTCAGCCCAAGGGCTCAGCAGTGAATGGGCAGTCTGAGACCAAGCGTGCACGCACACGATGATGATTGTGGTGACACCCAGCAGTGAAGATGAGGAGAGAGACCCTAGCGGATAGTGATGATTATGATAATGCATATATAAAAAGAAGTGCATGACGAATGCCCACACTACTTCCCCCCACATCGAGGTCGCCAACCTGGCTGTAGAAAGTCAATGTGACAAAGAACATCACCTGAAAGCCTTTATGCGAGACACGTGCACGATCTCTGTGGTGCGGTGACGAAGAATATTTTAAAAGTGGCCATTTTCATTTTATTGAAATATCTGTTCGTATCTGAAAAGCTTTTTTTCTTTTTGATCAAGGTAAATTATTTTACTTCCGAAGAACTTATTCGGGTTTAGAATTGTTTGCTTAAGAGAGGAGCTCTGTATTCACTGACACAGGTTCTTGCTTGTCATTCCTGTAATTGATGAAAGTGGCTGCTGACATTGTCGATCAGGCAGCAGTTTTCGGTCCAACACATGAGCTTCAAAAAGCCGTCACGCAATGGCACAAACACGGGCGCACAGTTTACCTTGTCTATAACTGTTTTGCAATACCAAATCACCAGCGACAGCCGCAACAAAGCTTGTAGCGGCATTTTTTTGATGCATTGTGTATATGCTCCTTTTACTTTTTATAATATTCTTTTCTGCTGACGCGAAGCGTTCGTTATCTCTACGCTACATTTAAAGTGCAGGTCAATTTTTTTCGAGCGAGAGAACAAGTGCACCTCAGAAACACCCCAGACATACTGAATTTCGACGTGGGGGCGGCTATGAAGAAAGCAGCAGTCACTGTGTTAAAGACAAAACTATTTATTTGGCCAACTTGTCCAAGAAAACTTATTGCTTCAATGTACGAGCAAAGCGGGCTGTACCCTAAGAGTTGACACAAATGTCGGATTTCGCTAATCTGATCTTAGGCATAGCGCGTCCTCTCTTAAACAACAGTCATCTCACTATCCAGCGTTATCACTGGTGATGGCACAAGCTGGCAAATCAACAAGAGCACGCACATGCTTCGTGCAGTTCAAATATTAGTTGTTGAGGTTTGGACTCCTAAAAAATTGCTATGATTATCAGAAACGCAGGAATGAAGAGCTTAGAAATTTGGATATTTTGGAGTTTTTTAACGGGCAATCAAATCTAAGTGCTACATGCATCTCAAGCATTTCACCTCCATTGACATGCTGCCACAGCAGCACCTATTCCACGTAATCATAGCAGAACGAATCGAGACAATCTCGAAGATTTTTAATGTTTAGACACAATCAACAGCAAAATTTAAAACAAAAGTATAATAATGAAAGTGCGCATCGACATAGAAGCACAAATAAACCGAAGACAACGCCGCTATTGAAGTGATTGCCGCCTATAGCTAAAATTATCCGACAGTTGGTGGTAGCAAAAAAACAAATAAGGAGGCCTAGAAAGCAAATAGTTATTACTAAAATAATATACCATTTCGTTTCAGGCATTTATAGTCAACACAATCAGATACACGGTGTAGGTTGTTTTTCTAGTAGCAATGACAATTATGAATTATGGTCACGTTACCTTGTAATGCACACCTATAAAAACGTCAGTGCGTATGAAAAATTGCTAAATTGTTTTTTAAGACGTTGTTCAGAAACGCATCATTTCATATAACAATGCTCCTTGAATTCTCTTCACAAGAATTTTAAAATGGCTCCTAAATAATCAAAATTTTATAATGCAAACTCAGTTTGGTGATTTAGCAAAGCAGTAAGCAGATTGTTCGGTTCTGTATAATGAAAGCCCACCTACGTATTGACTTGATTGTTTCCAAAATATTCTTCACAGAAAAATGAACTGAAGTGAATATGAATGTATGAACAGCAGAAGAAATAAGGCAGACAGTTATACTCTGTAAGCAAAAATTAGCTGAGATGGGAGTTTCTCCAGCATATGAGCCCCCAAAACCCCTGCGCCAGTTATTTACTCCTTAGTACGGAGTGAACTCGGCACATGTCGTCATAAAACGCCCCCCTGCTTAATGACAGTGTTTATGAACGACGCGACCTTGTTAATTTCAACATTGGACTTTCAGGTCACGTGGTTACAAGCTCCCTATGGGAGTTTTAAAAACCCTTTTTGGTCCTCACCTGTGGGACTGTGTGTGTGTGTGTGTGTGTGTGTTCGTATGCGTGTGCGTGTGCGTGTGCGTGTGTGCGTGCGTGTGTGTGTGTGTGTGTGTGTGTGTGTGTGTGTGCGTGCGTGCGTGAGTGCGTGTGGGAGGGATCATTTTCGCACTTTTGTTGAAACGCCAGTGCTTTTTGTGGCTGACCGTGTGAGCATCTGTCGACAGGGAACGAAATTATTAGTGCAGCGAAGATTTCCAATGACCCCTTGATGCTTAGTGGGAACATTTCTCAAGATATTTTGCACCATTAAACCACGCTGGACATCGGTTCGATTCCTTGACGAAACGCCCCAAATGTCGCGCTTCGAAGCGCTGAGTTGCAAAAAATTTCGAGGAATGATTTAATGGTAACAAAAGTAAGCTGTTATGATCTCCAGCGATTGGTAAATGTTTCACCATTTAAAACTTTGAAGCGGTTCGAAGTAGTAGTCGCTTGACCACGGCAGGCTGGCCCGCAGCTGGTGTGAGAGTTGCGTCAGCGACGTGCTCACCCCGTCTCCGCCTATGGTGGCTTTTCGGAGTGTGACCGATATTTCACTGGCTGCAACATCTAAGCGATAAGAAAGCCTCGCTATGCCGTCGATATCAAGCCTGCATTGTAGCGAGCTCGCTTTGTGTGCCGGCCACCCTGGGGAGCTCTACGAGCTAGCACCGACCACCGATGAGGCAAAGAATGTGTTTCACAAAGTATAAAGGCTGCTGGGCTGAATAACAGTCTTCTGCGCCTTGTGACCGCAGCTGTCAAATGACTAGCACAAGTTTGAGCGCCGAACGAGGCGGATAAACTTAGAAACGGCGTACAGCATGCATGTCCATGCAACGCATGAGAGCAACAGGACCCACGGCTGCGAACCATCTCGTTCGTTTAAGTCCATCGCTCCGAAGCTTAGACCGCGTAAATAGCGCACACCTATTTCTGTGTATGAGAAAAAGAACGAGATGAAAACGGCACATCAGCAAGCATTTTGTGATCGTTAGCTTTCATTCATCGAATCACCGTGCCGTACTCGGGAGTGAGGCCTAGTCGTCGAACGCGGTAGCGACGCTGTACCTCGGTTCATTGCTGGAGCTGCTGAATGTTCGTCGTTGATAAATTCATGCAAGGCCTCTCGGGCTTTGTGTATGATTCACTGCATTTTACAGATTCACACACAGTACTGCTAATACAAATTCACACATACGACATACGACAGAGCACAAAGTGATAAAACCCTTTCGTTGTAGTTAAAGACTTATTGAATATTAGGCAGCCTTAGGATAGAAGGCATGTGTTACATTAGGCCACCGCAGCTTCATAGCGACGCCGGGCATGTTTATTGTTTAATTATTAGGAAAAGAGGTTCCCTCCAGAGCTACATGGTAGTTCAGAGTAAGGTGCCTATATATACCTGTTGACTGAAGTGTAGGTGTGCAGCGCGAGTGGCAAGCTGTGGTGAGTGTGAGTGGTGTAACATTACGTTTACGTTTTGTGCAAGTTTGTGTACTGTGATGAATATTGTGTGCTTCGAAAGTAATAAAATTGAAGTTACGCTACCCTATGGTACGGCTTCTGACGTGATTTCTTTTTATCAGTTGATGTAAAAATTTACTCCCATACTGACCTGAAAAACTTCCCCGATGAATGTAAATAAAAACTGCCCTAAATTCATACAAAATATCCTTCTGTTGGGGAGTGAAATATATATTCCCTTCGGACGGTGTTTATAAAACTTCCATCAGGGCATGCGCTGGAAGATAAGTCGTTTACACCCATCTCGGCCTATTTTTGTTTACAGTGAAGAAACAAAACAAAGACCCTATCTGAGCTTCACTTTTCAAAAAGTATCATGCATTCATCAGAATAAAAAAAAAACTGTTCAGATGCCTACCTGAACCCCAGGTGGTCAAAATTTGCAGAGCCCTTCACTACGGCGTCTCTCATAATTATATGGTGGTTTTCGGACGTTAAACCTCACATATATATAAATTAATCCATAATCGTGATTCATCGCATGTCCATGGGGCGGAAACACCCTGTACATCCCGTATATGCGCTCTCGGCAGCGGCAGCGCTGCTTTTACCACTGGCGGTAGGCGGGCGTCCTCTTACAAATAAATCACGAACAGAAAATTTCTTCACATCACTGGTGGCGTCCTCAAATAAAAGAAAATGGCAAAAAAAAAACGCGAGAAGGTGTCTTGCTGCAGAAGCGCTCCTGAAAGAAGGCAGGAGTGGAATGCGCTCGTGCCATATTCCAGGTCCGCTGGCCACTTCGGCGTTGTGAGCATTCATGAAACTTTGATTCTTTGTTTCTTTCTTTTTCATTTGGTTGGTGTTTTTCAAGAAGGATAAAGTTAAGCTGACTGATTTCTAAGTAAGACAAAACTCGATCTGCACAAATAAAATGAACTTTTTCATTGCACGTTCTTCATAAAAATTACAGACATACACGTAGTGTGAAAATGTCAGTCTATGAAAAGAGCATCAACTTGCAAATCACATACGGACATACTGAGCAAAGGTTGAACCAAGAAATCCATACCAATGCAAAAATTATCAACAATCGCGAGTAAAATACGTCGTATTCGACTCAATCACCTGTTTTTATTTTCGTGACAACGCACACAGTTTTCTTACAAAACTTGAGTACCAAACGAGACGGAATTTTAGAGGGTCGGAGAGGATTCAACTGATCAGAGGTTTTTCTTAAACAAAGTCCCTTCACAGGAAACAATATTTTGACAAGTTGACTTGTCTTCATCAAGGCAACGGCACGGCCTTGACGAAAACAAGTTCACTTGTTCAAACGTTGGCTCTATCGACATTCTCTGTAATAATATGTAGAGCATTTAATTCACCACGTGTATTTGAGTAACAGTATTAGATGTAAAGACTGACATATTTCCAAACCGTGGTTACAAGAACTGAATAAGCAGGAAGCAGCCTATAAATACTTGAAATCATATCAACTGCATGCTGAAATAAAAGAAACTAAAGACAATGCAGCCAAGCTAACTCGAATTTCAACCTTTGAATAAACTCATTTTACCGAGAGGAGCTTGACTGCCCTCTTCACCATTTGGCCAAGCGGTACTGCACTTCTTTCAGTCCAGTCACGCTTACAGTGAACTATGTTTACTCATATGTACTCATGCAAAATAAATACTTGCTCAAATATAGAGTCCGAAGTTTCGTGCTCACCTGTTGTTTTTAGTAAACGCTGAAAAACCTTCGCAGAACTAGAAATCCTCGGGTTAGTTAGTGCACGCAAAAAAACCCCAAGTGGTCAAAATTTCCGGAGCCCTCCACTATGGCGTCTCTCATATACATATGGTGGTATTGGGACGGTAAACACCACATATCAATCAATCAAATGGTCGGGTTAGCACACCGCAGAGCAGTGAATATCATGTGCTGCCTGATTATTCCATCTGCGACGAATGCATGGTAGCTCTCTGGGGCTTTTGTTTTCAAACCACCACAGCTTGGTGTCTTTATCATTCCCGTCGTTGACAAGCCAAGCAAGTGAGATAACTGAGTGCGATGAAACATCTGATGGCGCTGAACTAGAGGCGAGAAGAAGCGCAGGCAAACGCTACGAACGCACGTCAATCACTTCCCGCGCTTCGCCTGCTCTAATATTCACAAAATAAGGAATACAAAAAGGTATATAAACAAAGGTTCTTTGCAGGGGTATCAAATTTTTATTAGTAAAAACTTGTGAAAGCCTATAATTGTGAACAGCCACATTAACCTCAATACGTTCAACCGAATCTTAGAATACCCGCACCCACTTTGAGCGTGCATGATGCTTGAAACCGAAACTAGCGATGTTTTTCTGTGCCTGGTGCCCACTAGAGTCTGTGCGGAGCTTTGATCTTCCTGGGCAGGCTCCACTGCTAAATGGTTGAATGCGAGTTTCTTTTGTCTGTACCTGTCTTTTCGTCTATATTAATTATGCATAACGTTGTGAAACAGTGGCGAAAAAAAGAAATAACAAACACTTTCTACCTTGTGTGTTATGCTGACGCGCGTGCACGCACACACGTACACATGACAGCATGGACAGACCATTGGTGTTTCACGCAATAGTGTGGTTCAATATCCTTCGATGGTGCCGGATTAGATGCAGAACCGCGTAATTGACTGTTGCAGAAACATCAATTACAATACATCTAGCTCGCAGGATGGTATCGACTCCGAACTGTTTATTGCTTATGGAGAACTTGTACTATTGTAAAAAGTTTGCAGTGTTATAGTACAACCCTTCATGTTCGCCTTTTTTAACACATCAGGATTTGTTTTATCCCAGTTGACAGCTATTTAGATTATATGAATGTGATATTCTTGATTCCATTACAAGTTGTAATTGCTAAAATTTTATCTTGCTTACATTAGAACACCGTCGCCAGTATGCCGATTGCAACGGGATGTTGTCGAAAGTCACAACCCGATAGAAAAGCCTAAAGTGCAAGATGTCTCTAGCGGTAACTGGTACTATAGATGAACAATGCGAATATGCCACGATCAGGCGCATTAATTCCAGACTTTGCAAGCGCTGGACATAAACGGCCGCTGTGGTCTAGGGGCTGTGATGCTGTGCTGCTGACGCAATAGTCGCGGCATAAAATCCTTGCCGCGACGGCCGCATTTTTGATAAGCATGAGAACCTCACCACTTTGAACCTGGCTACAGTGGACGCATTTTGATAGCGGTAAAAGGATAGAGGCACGTGTACTGTGCGATATGAGTGCACGTTAAGACCACCACATGGTCAGAACTTCCGCAGCTCGTCACTAAGGCGCATAATCGTGTCTTGGTTTTGGGACGTAAAACCGGACCTACTTTATTAATTATCTATATTATGGTAGATAATTAATATGGCGTCTCTGATATTATTATCCTGGTTTTTGGACGTTAAAACCCAAGAGTTAATATTAAGAATAAAGTGTTGTAAACATTTAAGTGCCATTCTGCACGAATTTCTGGGCAACTCCTTGCTTACTAGGTCTTGTTGTCAAGAGGTAAGCCTAATTCCTGGATTTTTATGAGAGAAAGGACCAGATAACGGCTAGAAAACATTTTTAATGAGGGAATTTCATCTCTGTTGTTTTATAAAGAAACATTTCAACATTATATTCACTCACGGCTGCGATAAAGCAATTGTTGATAGGAATGTCACGCGTTGTTTTTGTAATGTTTTCCGGCAAAATAGGGCGTATAAAAATAACCTTTGTGCGTCCCACTCTCCATCGTTAATGACGGCTGGGGCTAGGCTGACGGCTCAAAGTCTATGAACCCGGGTGGCTTCTTCGGCATGCTGGACGGCCAAAAGCTTGTTGGCCAGCTCATTGCCGATGTAGGTCGCCTCCCAGTGGTAGCGACGCCGGCGCAAATGATTCGCAGCGCCGACTTTCACCGCGGTGGTGGTTAGACCCTGCTACCTCGAGGCAGCAACTATTGATCTCGGAGTTCATCTTTGCCTAACACTTGTTGCGAAGTGAGGGGCCGCAACTACAGTAGGTTTGGCTTAAATCTTTTTGAGGCACCCGCATCGAACATGCTAAAATGGACTATACTTAATATAGCAATTACACCTACAGGCCAACATGGCCAGATTTGTGTCTCCAGAAACATCTATTCTTGCTGTTGATGCAGAACTCAGCGATGGCTCAATCTACGGTCATCAGCAGTAATGAAAACGTTAATATGAACCAGTGAAAATAGTAAAGATAGTAACAATAAATGGTTATTTTTCTGAAAATCCCGAAATAACTCTAAGAGCTGCACGCATGTGCACTTACAATTACTAGAACAGTACAAGTGCTCTATTTTGCTTGTATAAACAACATTCATGCCATAAAGCACTATTCATACAACTCAGCATGTGACCACGTAATATAATTCAGTTGAGGCCTGCATATTGTGGTATATAGGGTCTTGGACGTATATGTATATCGATAGGTCCGACATTGTTTATGCAATGCCTTTGAGATAACCAGCTCAATCATCCACTGTAAGCTCTTTTAATTAATGGTTTATATTTAGTATACGAATGAACTGAGGGAAGTCGAGAATTTCGCAAATATAAATATGCATGACAACTAAAAGAAGAGAACAATGATTATCTCTTCACTAACGGTAACAACTGCTACGAAAAAAACTTCAGCGCCCAAGCATTTCCTTATCGGCGAACGCAGTAGTGTTTTGATATTTTACTGCAAGTCGAGCGTGTAAGCAGATTCCGATCCCAATTAGAAAACATTCGCACTTCTGCAGTTAAAATTAAAATAAAAGCCACTGTTTTACACGGAGCTTAATTTATTTCGGCAGTATTTCAATCTATATGGATTTATTTGCACAATGCTTCTTCCATTTTTCCGACAGGAAGAATTCGCGTTTGATGACGCAAATCAGCGTAATAAGAACGTTGTCAACATTGCATGTAAACAAGGTAGATCAGTCTTCTCTTCTCTTAAAGGAAACGCAAGAAGAGCAATCCCGCAAAAAGTACCCACGATAGTGTCCACTGAAGAGCGACACCAAAGGGAACACAAATACGGCATTTTTTCTCCATCGCCAAACCTTTGCTGTCATCTGGGAAATGGTAATGGCTCCCTGCATTGGCGCCTGTCCCCCTCCAACATCAGCACTGACTACTGAGTGCGCACTAGAGGGGAAAATCACTCCCCAGTTTCACTTGGCTTTTCACTGGTTCGGCGATGCATCTGGTGAGATAAAAATGCGTCCCTTGAGAACGGCAGTAGGAGGCTGCAAAGGAGACACATTTGCGTCGCCGTTGGCACGTCCACCTAATTGTCTTATTCTCGTGATACGCGTTTCTTTTTCTTGTTTTTTGATGCGAACGTGTTTGGTACCGGGGCTCATCAAGACTTCTTTAACAACACTTTCATCACGGAAGTGATGTCGTTGAAGTGCAGACAGTTACCCAAACAGGCCCTTTACACAGCGTGCTACTGACGCTCCTGCAAGAAGCCTTACAAATTCACCTCTTATCACACACACCATCACCCTTTTTAGTGACCTTGCGTGGTAGGCAGCGGTGCAGCCATCTTGAATTGCTGAATTAAATTACTGCACATTGACACTGCGTCCTGGCACCAACGTACTGCGTGACGACTGATCATGTCTGTACCGCATTAAAACATTAAACAGCACCGACAGGTCGGCTTCGGTACTTCAGCTTTCAGTACACCGAGATGATGATAATAATGATGATGATGATTATCATGAAGATGATGATGAAAACATTTTATTAGGAATATCTAAAAACACGGCGAGGCTTCTTATTCCAGGACACCTATGGTAACCTAGGCGACACCCAGGGCTTGAGATTGAGGGCCCGGCAGATATCGGGGGTGCAGTCGCAAAGAATGCCTTCCCACTGCTCTGGGGTACGCGTGGACCGAAAGATTGGAGGGAGGGAAGGGAAGTAGGCGGCTTTGTACTTTAAGGTAACGTGATAAGTTGAGGGAATAGCGCAACAGTTTTGGACAGGCATCAGTATAACGAGTCGGTTAGATTTTACGCATGAAGTGGAGAATTGGAAAAATTCTGGACTGCAGTTGATGAAGTGCTACAGCCTCTTCGCGTGTGAAGGAGTCTGGTGGGAGTTGATATTGCTGTCGTTGGCGTATGTAATGTTGTGTGACTCTGTCACATGTGAAAAGTGGGCAACCTCAATCTGTATTGCCCGCCTCACTGCATGGGGCTGCTCAGAGGTTGAGCTCTCGAGCGGCTGGATAACCCGACCGTGAGGCATGACCACGAGCCAGAGAAGGTGTATAATGTGGCTGCTGTGTGGAGCGACCTTGTGTGTGCGTAAGAGAATAGAATGGGAGCTTTTGGGAATGCAGCGACCTGTTAGGAAAGCCGGACATGCTACCTGCGAATCGGTGAGTGTGTAGTATGGTTCCGCGCCGAGGCACAAGGTGTGTTCGATCGCCATGGTGACCACCAGGATTTTGCCCGGGTTGGTGTCTTAGAGGAACGGCCGGATAGGTAGGATATATCAATCTGTCTGCGTAGGTTATCCAACGAAACCTATCATTAGGCATCGCATACTTTGATGCTGCTCTCTATATATGACAATTATTTTAATGAGAGCTATCGACTAGCACTGTTCATTAGAATCTTGTTGACGCCATCTATCTGTGTGATTCAGTATATGCTGTGTCCAGGTGTGTGTTTATTACTTCAGCAACAAAGCGGGATAAAGAATCATCTTTCGTGTGAGACAAAACCACTACAGTTTTTCCTGCTTACATTTCTCCAGGTGCCCCGCCGCGGTGGTCTAGTGGCTAAGGTACTCGGCTACTGACCCGCAGGTCGCGTGTTGCGGCGGCTGCATTTCCGATGAAGGCGGAAATGTTGTAAGCCCGTGTGCTCAGATTTCGGCGTACGTTAAAGAACCCCAGGGTGTCAAAATTTTGGAGCCCTCCACTATGGCGTCTCTCATAATCATATGGTGGTTTTGGGACGTTAAACCACACATATCAATCAATCATCAAACCGTTCTCCAGGTGCCAGCAAAAGTAATCCGCACGCCATTCAATTATTCTCAGCGCAAAGCGATTTATTCATGTGCCAAACATTTATTCTAAGCGCCAAATCATTTACGCCACGTGCCAGTGAGTTTAATTCAAGTGACATCATGTTTGGTCCGATTGCCAACAGCTGTCCCTCAAGTGCCGTAAAGCTTAGTCCATGCAAAAAAACACATGGTTCTCCACTTCATATATTCTAAATGTCGAAATAGTTTAACAATTAGGTGACAAGAATAACTTTTCACCGCTTCTACATGCGAACGCTTATGAAAGACGGTGCAGTGTATTGTTTCCTAAACGTTTTTGTGTCATAGCTTTATATAAAGAAAACACTGTGTAATATGTAAACATAAGGGTAATAAATGTATTCGCTTATAAAGCCCATGCTAAATTATGCTTCATCACTATTGCATAATTCCGGCTAATAACGTTTTCCATTGTGCTCATATCGCAGTGACTCACTGATATCGTCTGCCCAGCACGGAGCAGTTGGCTATTCGCAGAGGCATTCGCTGTCGTCCGCTCAACCTGGTGAGAGCTACATTCATTTTTTCTTGAAATATGAAACAAGCATTTAACAAACAAATCTTGCTTTTTATTAGGTACGTGTGCAATTATGTTTTTCTACAAAACATCAAAAGAGATGACCTTCTTCGTATAACTTACGACGCTAGTGTTTCTGAGGCACGTTTGCTTGAAAGACGCGTTTGCTTGAGTAACTTTCGAAGGTGAATTAACATTTCCAGACAACAAGAGAGCTTTGCTTGAAGTCATGGCTGGACACAAATGAAGAGCACACTTTAAAAACCCAGACGAACCTCATAGAAAAAAAGAAAAAAAAATTGCCCGCAGCTTCCCTCGGGGGAACACTGAGGAGGATGCGGACCATATAATTGGTTAACGGGGTGTTAAAGTGCGACTTAGTTGGGTCGATGGCTAAATTGGTTAACGTGGTTGTGAAATGGGGTGTTAAATTGCGACTTACTTGGGTCGATGGCTAAATTGGTTAACGTGGTTGTAGGAGGGGGTGTTAAATGAGTGAACACGTACACACGTATGCGAAAGGGCGGCGCTGGTCGAAGGGACGTCGATCATTGTGTTTGTGGATTCGTTGGAATTCATTTCACCGCGACCTTGGACGTCGACGCGCCGTACAAACCAACCGACGAGCGGCAACTGAGCGAGCGAGCGCCGACCTTGAGTATATATACAGCACGACGGCGCATGCACTGTCAGCTGTTGAATGTTCTCGAAGCGCGACGCCACATGCGCGTCCACTGGAGAATCAGGAGAATTGTAGATGTCGAACGCGGTGTGTAGAGGAGGAAGGGTGCACAGATGGTGGAGGAGTGAAGCGCGCGCGGTGTGTAGAGGAGGAAGGGATGCACAGATGGTGGAAGAGTGGGTGACGGCGCGACAGCGCATGCGCGCGCGTCAGCTGTCGAATGTTCGAGAAGCGGTGCGGACGGCGCACTACAAGGCGCGAGTATAAGATGCTCCGCATCTAAAAAGAACAGTAGAGTATTTCTGGTCGACAAGGCTAGTACTGTGGACGGCTACAGGCATGGTGACAACCTAAAGCAACTAGCCTATGCTCTAGACATCTATATATATCCAGCAAAATCAATTGCCATTACCGACAGAAAAGCACTAAGTCATGGTGGTGGTTCGAAAAAAACGTTTGTAGATGACGTCATGAGTACTTTGAGACGAATTGTCGACGAAAACTGTTTATTTATTTTAATATCTTAAATATCAGTTTATTTATTTAATATTTTAAAACTGTTTATTTATTTTATTGCAGATAAAGGACGCCCCCGAGGAAAAAAATGCCTGGAGTAACAATCAGTGAAAGTACAGTCGATTGCTTGCTGGATACCCACAGCTACTCGATGAAGCTGGTGGCACAGAGGCCCGCCAATACGGTAACCTTGTTGACGTCACGCACAGCCGCAAGATGTACGCCCAAAGTGGCTGCACCCCGATGAACCACGTGTTTGCCGCTTCTATTTGAACGAGACAAACTACAACATCTGGTGTTCCCCGAAGTTCAGCAGCAGAGCTCAAGTAAAACCAGCTGAGCACATGACCACGACGACAAAGGGAGCGAACTTCAACATTATGTCTTGCATGTTCGCAGTTATTCACTGGAAAGCGGTGGACAAAGTTCACTGGGCTATTTTCAATGATTTTCTGAACGTTGTATTGGTCCGCGAGGAACGTGATAAGCAAAACACGAAAGCTGTATTCATTTTCGATGGTGCACCTGCACAAGTGCGAGCAAAGATGGAGGCTTTGGCTAACTTCCAGCACTCCAATAGCTTCTGCCAGCGTACAGTCCCTTCCTTTACGCTATAAAAGGACCTTTCTCGGAATCCCAGCCACACGTGAATGTCCAGCTGAGCAAACGCCGTGCTTTAGTATTGGCGACACCAGAAGGCATGACGAAAAACAGCACAGGCGTTCTTTGCTGCTGGATTCAGCTCGGCAATATATGCAGCAAATACAATGCACAGACTGCGCAGCCTTTGACTGGAACATTTTCTCTTTTGTGGCTGCAACGTCGCGTATAGACGGCTTGTGAACGTTCATCTTCTAGCCTAGGAGACAGTGCTATTTTATTAAGTACACTCGCCTGTGCCTACGTTGCATTTCTCGAATTTGGAGTAAGCACAATATATATATATATAAATATATATATATATATATATATATATATATATATATATATATATATATATATATATATATATATATATATATATATATATATACATATATATATATATATATATAACACAATATTATTGAGATCTAACAGACAGTAATGCCAAGGAATGTACAGGGGAAGTTATTAGAACCAATGAAATGTAAATAAGAAAAAAGAAGAAAGAAAAGTGGATGAAAAAGGAACCAGCCGTGAGCAGGAATCGAACCTACGACCTTCGAATAACGCGTTCGATGCTCTCGAACGCGTTAGCATTAAACACGCTATTCGAAGGTCGTAGGTTCTATTCCTGCTCACGGCTGGTTCCTTTTTCACACAGCATACGCATCTTCTCTGTACGCCCAACTACAGTGTCTATTTTGGCTCCCTAGCGTTCCGCGTACGAACTATGCGCTTCCCTCACTTCAGTTAATGACAGCAATAAGCAGTCACCATGGTCATGGCTTTTATGGCCGATGGCTAAATGTGTGCATCGCAAAGGCTCCCACCTGTCAGACAGTGGGTGATGTCATCTGCGTATATGCTATGTCTGAGGCCCTCAGTCTGGTCAAGTTTTGCGGGTAGGCCAATCATCGCCACATTAAAGAACAGGTGAGACAGCACCAAACCTTGTGGCGTCCCCCTACTGCCCAATTCAATCTCTTCAGACCTTGCCTGTTCGAACACGATTCTTGCAGTGTGGTCGGATAGGAAGTCTCTCACATATGCGTAGGTGAGCTGTTCTATCCCCAGTCCCTGAAGATTCTCTAATATGGCTCTTTGTGTGATAGTATAGGAGGCCTTAGTGAGATAAATGCCAAGGATAGCCTTACAGTCTAAAGATCTGGTCCCCACGTCGAGTATTTGATGCTTAATCTGTAACATGATGTCCTGAATTGATAGTTTAGGTCTGAAACCGATCATGGTATGTGAGAACAGTCCCTTTTTCTCCATGTAGGTAGTGAGACGCGTAAGGATGACGTGCTCTATGAATTTGCCTATACATGAAATCAGTGAAATTGGTCTAAGGTTATCCAACTGTGCTTTCTTTCGCGGCTTCGGAATCATAATGACCTGAGCAGTCTTCCATTGGCGTGAGATAGTCCCACTCTTCCAACACTTATTCATGTACTCAGTGAGCGCCTTAATGAATTCGTAGTCGAAGTTTCTAAGCGTCTTATTAGTTATTTTATCAGGTCCCGGAGCAGACCTCGGGTTTAGTCGAGCGAGCTCGAATATAATCTCAGCCTCCGTTATATCAGCATCGAGTATAAGGTTGTCCTGCCCCTTGTAACCGGAAAGTGGTTCTTTTGTTGCGTCTACGAAGTACTTTTTTTCGTAGCTCGTAGAACAACTCCTCCTCTGTTCCTGCATAGTTATGTATTACGTGTCGCACCTTATGCCTCTGTGCAGTCTTTGTACTTTGCGGGTCCAGGAGACTTCGGAGAGTGTTTCAAGTCTTTTACATCTTCATTTCTCTATCCATCTAGTTACACGTGGCTTCCCACTGTTGTTGGGTCAGCCGATTCGCATGGAGCTCTATCTCCTTGTCTAATGCAGCTACTTTCTTTCTTAAATTACGATTGTACTTTTGTCTTTTCCAGCGCTTTTGGAAGCTATCTCTCGCCTCTCACAGATGCAACAGTTTGCTGTCCATCTCTGCCATTCCCGCTTCTTCGGGAACAATTTTAGTGGCTTTCTTGACACTTTGTTGGAGCTTCTCTACCCATTTTTCTATATCTACTACGGTATCATCCAAATCCTCTTCTCGAATCTTGCGGAAATAGTCCCATTCTACAAGTGCCAGTTTTCTGCCTTGCTTTTTTTTGAGTGCCCGCGGGCACCGTTGTAACTACTATATAATAATCGCTGGCAAAATTCTGTTGCGTGTTTACCCATCGCGAGTCTGCTACGTTCTTCGTAAAAGTTAGGTCCGGTGTTGTGTCATTAGTAACGCTGTTGCCTATTCTTGTGGGCTCCTCGGGATTCATTATCAGCGTAAGGCCCCCGTGTTGAGCGTCTGCCCATAAGTTGCGTCCCTTTATATTCTCAACAGTGTATCCCCAAGCAGCGTGCGGTGCGTTAAAGTCGCCGACTATGACGAGAGCCTGTCTCTCAGCTATGCTCAAGGATTTGTGAAAAAGTGGACCAAACTTGAGCTTCTGTAAGGGTGGGCTATAAATGTTAAGCACGTAGAGGCTTCCTTCTTTCTTACGGGAGGGTATTATTTCTATAAGGACGTGGTTTATGCTGAACACCTCGGTATCATGCTCTACAGCCGTGAGGTTTTTATGTACCAGAGTTGTTACAGTCGCCTTCTTACAAGAAGTAGTATACGACGTATACCCCGATAACTTTGCCGTCCTCCCGGTCTACTGAAGGGCGATGACATCTGGCGCCTCCCTGTTTATCACGGATTGCTGCAGGTTCCCTCGTTTCCTATAGTACCCGCGGCAATTCCACTGCTGAATAGTGTAATGGTTACGTGGTGCCATGTTTATTTATGTCATCCTTCCCGGTGACCTTGCTGGTTTCTGCTGTTGGTGTTCTGCTATACGGTTTTAGTTTAACCGGCCCCGCACCAGACGACATAATGTCCTTCAGCGTGCTCTCTATCGCTAATACCATGTGCTCGATTCCATCAAATCTCTGCGTTATTTCGAAGTACATGCAAGTAATGTGGTTTTGTATTTCATCAAACATTTCTTTGAACAACCCATTAACCTCGCTAATCGAAAAATTACCGGCTTTTTCTGCTTCTTCCTGCGCCCTCCTTTTTCGTGGCGGTGAATTCATTTTCGTTTGCGATGGAACATATGTTGGGGCTCGATTAAGCGTTGGTATTTTGTTAACAGAGGGAGTGTTAGGCGTCGCACTCGCGTTGCGCACCTCCTAAAACTTCGCATTTTCTTCTTTCAGTTGCTTAATCTCTTCTTTAAGCGTTAGGTTCTCTCTAGTGATTTGCTCTGCAACTTTAATCTGCATCATTTCCTTTTCAAAGGCGGACCCTGTAACATTAATTGGAGAGGCAGTGCCGGAGACCACACTTGCAAAGCTCACCTGCGTGCTGCCGCTCCCTCGAGTGGCTCTTGAGTGGGACTTTGGCCTTGATTTTGATCTCGGTTTGGAGCGGGACCTAGACTGTCTTAGACTGTTTCCCCCAGTAAGCGTTGAGAATGATGCGGAGTTGTCTCGTGCGTGGCTGTTCGCACTGTTTTGCCTGTTAGTGTCCTTTTCCGACGGCTGGCTGGTTGTTGTGTTGTGGTCCTCGTCATGGTATACGCCGACTTCCTTGTACTGGTAGCAGGCTTCAGCGCACGCTGCCCGTGCTTCCTCCTCGTCTCGCCTCGTCCGTTCCCACTGACGCCTCCTAACCAGGTATGATATCTTGTATCTTGCCTTACATCTCTTGTCTCCAGTGGGGTGTTCTTTGCCACATAACTTGCATTCCACTTCACAACGGTGATCTTGCACTGGATTACTGCTTCCACATCCCCTGCACACCTTGTCGTTGGGGTAAAGACACACATCTGCTCTATGTCCAAGTCTCCCACAACCGTAGCAGACCTCGAAACGTTTTCTGTAGAGCGTGCACTTAACGAGCATTGCTCCATACCTCACATATCTCGGAGCACGAAACCCTTCAAACAGCACAATAATATTGTCCGTGTTTCTCATTCTTTTCGCATGAAGGACTCCGGGGTTGCGTGAAGTGACCAAGTTGCTGAGGATGTTTTCTGGGCTCTCTTCCTTGGACACTCCTCGTATAAGTCTCTTTGACGTATTCTCCGGAGCTGCCCTGTACACACAGGTCTCAAATTTCTGCTCACCTATTCGTAATTTGGTAATGTCTTCATACGGCCGGGCTCGATGGTGTACTGATGACGAGTATGTTCTACGTGTTGTTGATGCACATACTGTCTTCTAAAGCCACCTCCCGGCCGACCCCTGCGACATTGCGCAGGCAGCAATATATGCTATCCATCTGTATTCTGAGACGTTAATTCCACCAGGCGGACGCATATTGACCTTATAATCTTCCGTCGGCAGATTAGGCAGTCGACTTGCCTTGATGATTTGTTGAGCATTCCGCTCATTCTTCTATTTGTTTACTGGCGCCTTTTCTGCGAGGGGCGTCTCTCGCTGCGTAATTCCCGCTGAGCCGGGCTCCCGGTAGACCTGCGTCTTGGCGCCTTTTCGTACTTCGCACCAGCCTGACTCTTTTTCGAACTCTTCTGGTGATAAGTCTTCTGCATCCACAGTTATGACCTCTATTTCGGCATAAATCGGGCCTTCTAAGGGCAACGGGAGGCTCCAAACAGCTCCGACGGTGCGTTCAGCCGAGCTCTCCACACCGTCGTGGTGGTGGAGACACTGGCGTCCAGTTAGCGTCCCTGAGCTTAGCTGCCGCGTTTACGTGGCGACCCAGAAAACACGGTTGTTGCACCAAAAAAAATGCAGCCCACCTGTCAGATTGTGGTGTCCAGAAGATCTCCAGAACTTCCGTCGTCCAATGGTGTGAAAATGGTGCTAGGAACTTCGATATTGTGCCGATAATCATAAAAAAACTGCGGAGCTGGTACGACGTGCGTCCGCACTCTGTGGCCCCGAAGCGGCGACCTCTGGGCTGATATGAATGTAAAATATAACTTTCATTGTGCACGTCATATTCTTCAGTTTACATTTTTTGTGCACAGCAGGACAAACAGCACTTTGAATCATTTCTATATTGCTCTGTTTTGTAAGGGCCTCCTAATTTAAACGATATTGTGAGCTTTATTAGGAAACAGTGAATTTTATTGCGTAAAAATATTCGTTAATTTGTTTAGGCTTTTTCTTATTAATGAACTTCTACATAGCAAAGTATCAGCACTCATCGACGAACTTGTACATAGTGAAGTATAGGTGCTCCAAACCCAGCTCAAGCGAACTACGGCATCACTTTGTTTTTTTCAGAAATACTAGCGGTAGACAAAAATATAATTATCTTTTTCTGCTTTGCCGCTATTTTTTTAAAACGTAGGAACATTTCGACTGCCCTACCGTACTAACGCCCCTTATTCCTGCTTTTTGCGCTGGAATAAACTGATTGGCCCTAGAGCCAGAGCCGCAGGCAATTAGAATAAACACGGACTCCAATGACTTGACCATGACCAACCCTGCAAACACAGCCGCTCTCAGCGCCGACGACTTTCCCGACCGCACCGATCTCGCCGATAGGACGAATGCCATTTAGCCAAAATGTGAAGCCCACAACGTGGTTCACTAGTGAGTCCCTGCTTACCTACTAGCGTCGAAAAACCGATTTGTGGCGTACAGCTCACCGTCGATCGGTATGCTTTTATTGTGGCGAAGCGTGGCGCGTTTACATAGTTTGCCTTTATCGCGACGCTCAGTACCCAATATTTCCTCGCTACCATGATGACGCTACGTACGACAATTGACGCACGTACAACGACACTTCTATGAACACGCCGCCACAAAATCCAATGAGGCCCGGGTCACGTTCTTCATCTCCTGCGCGGAGCACTTCACCTGATCGTCGCAGTTTTGCCGACGTCACCAGGAACAGGTCACCTAGCCCGCGACGAGGAAACTAGGCGCAGCAACCTCGGGGGTGGGGTTGCTAATAATTGAACTTCCGAACAGCCCCCATTGCAGACATATGACAGCTCGAAGCCACCGATGCCGAAGACAACGACAACAACGACTAATCCGACGAATGAAATGACTACCCACATAACGGACGTTATCAGCGCTGACCTCGTCGTTCACATTGACGGCCACCAAGTGACGGCTCTTCAGGACACTGGCACCCACTTTTCTATAATAATCCTGCAGCTAGTCGACAAACCAAGGAAGTTGAAGATGCCATGGCACGGACCCAATAATTAGAACTGCAGGAGGTCAGTTGATGATACCGGTTGGAAAGTGCACGGCCCGATTCTTCATCGCTGGTTCCACCTTTGTCACCCCCCTCGTAATTCTTGACGAGTGCCGTAAACAGCTCATATTGGGAATGAATTTCTCGCGTGAATACGGACTGGGATTGACATCCGTGACAGAAGCGTAACGTTCGCTATAAGCTCGGAGACTGCTACAGATGAGGAACACCAGCCACCTCGCTTCCGTATTGCCGATGACGACGTCTTACTGCCACCACGAAGTTGTTTCCCCGTACCCGTGCACTGTGACATCTTACAAAACGGTACTGGCATCGCTGAACATATCAAGGAGCTCGCATTCACTAGCATCATTTCTGTTGCCGGGGCTGTCATCACTGTTATAGACGGATGCGCTGAAAGTGGACGAGAGAGATCGTGACAAGACCACCTTTAATACACCCGATGGACTTTATGAATTTCAGGTACTTCCTTTCGGTTCGTGCTCGGTGCCAGCAACATTCCAGCGTCTCATGTACACGGTTGTGTCGGCACTTAAGTGGCAAACCTGCTTGGCGTACCTCGACGACGTGATTGTCTTTTCGGTGACTTTCGAGGAACACTTACAAAGGCTCGAAGCAGTTTTTGAAGAAATACGCTTGGCCGGTCTTACTCTAAAACCTGAAAAGTGCCACTTTGGCTTCCACGAACTTCAATTCCTCGGTCACGCCGTGAGAATCCAAGAGATCCGACCCACCCAGATAAAATTGCCGCCGTGGCGAACATCCCGACACCATCAGACGAAAAATCAGTGCGACGTTTTTTGGGACTTTGGGACTATTACCGGCGGTTTATTGCTAATTTTTCGCGCATCGCATGGCCATTGACACAGCTTACTCGGAAGATACCCCCTTTAGATATGGAGAAGACCAACAGAAGGCGTTTCGCAAGCTTCGTACGCGCATGCAAACACCCTCTGTGCTGGCCCACATCGATGAAGACGCGCCTACAATACTTTATACAGACGCTAGTAATGTGGGTCTTGGAGCAGTGCTCGTACAGTCGAAGGACAACAACGAAAAAGTGATCACCTACGCCAGCAGGACGCTGTCCCGAGCGGAAGCTAACTACACTTCGATGGAGAATGAATGTCTTGCAATGGTATGGGCAGTTCTGAAGTATCGCCCTTATTTGTACGGCCGCCTATTCACCGTTATCAGCAATCACCACTGTCTCTGTTGGTTAGTCAACTTGAAAGATCCGTATAGCCGTCTTGCACGATGGAGTCTTCGGCTCCAATAATTTGACTCCACTGTTGACTACAAGTCGGGAAAACGAAACACCGATGCTGACTGTCTTTCTCGGTCTCCTGTTGAGACGGCATTCCCTGACAACGACGCTGACGATACGGCCTTTCTGGGAATTGTGTACACTGCCGCCTTTTCTCATCAGCAGCGTGACGATGCTGAACTGCTAGCACTCATAAATTACCTACAAGGGCGAAAGAATAGCGTGTCGAAGTTATTTGCGTGAGGGCTGCCGTCGTACTGCTTGCGAAATGACGTTCTTTATAAGAGGAACTTTTCTCCCGCCGGCAGCAGCTACTTGTTCGTCCTTCCTTCTCCGCTTCGCCGTGAGGTACTGTGAGCCTGCCACGACAAACCTAGCACTGGTGATTTGGGTTACGCAAGAACATTGGCGAGAATAAGGCAGAACTATTACTGGCAAAGACTTGCCGAAGTTGTGAAAACTTACGTACAGGCATGTCTAGATTACTAGCGTCGCAAGCCACCATCCACCAAACCAGCTGGCCTGCTGCCGCCTATCCGAGTGCCAGTGACACCATTCGGACAAATTGGCATGGATGTTCTGGGCCCCTTCCCAAAATCTGCCACTGGAAACAGGTGGGTAATCGTCGCCGTGGATTACCAGCACCGATACGCAGAGACAGGCCCTCTGCCACGGGCAACGACAGCTGGAGCGGCGCAATTTTTCATCGAAGTCATCGTCTTAAGACACGGTGCTCCCGCAATAGTAATCACCGACAGATGTACTGCGTTCATGGCCGAGCTTTTAGACACCATTTTCCGACTAAGCGGTACAGCTCACAGGACGACAACGGCGTATCATCCTCAGATGAACGAGCTCACCGAACGCCTCAACAAGATCCTGGCTGACATGCTTAGCATGTACGTAGATGTGGAGCACAAGAACTGGGACGTCATTTTGCCCTACGTCACGCTTGTGTACAACACGGCTCGTCAGGAGACCAATCGGAAGAGACCCTTCGGTCTCCTTTACGGGCGCGAGGATACGACAACGTTAGACGCAATGCTCCCTCATGAAAATGTTGGCAATGAAACGGACACCGAACAGTTTACCCAGCTAGCAGAAGAAGCCAGACAACTTGCCCGGTTTCAAATCACCAAACAACAAGACGACAATGCCAAACATTCCAACCTCCGGCACAGACCCGTCATATACATCGTGCACGACGAAGTATGGGTCTGGACACCTATTTGTCAGCGTGGACTCTCTGAAAAGCTGTTGCGAAGATACTTTGGACTCTACAAGTTTCTGTGACGCATCAGTGACGTCAACTACGAGGTTGTTCCGGACGGCGTGCAGTGTTCGAAGCACCGCAGACATTCACCAGGAATCATCCACGTGTTTTGAAGGAAACCTTACTTTCAGTGACTAATTGTGCAGTTTTGGATTCACCTTGCTTCTCGAACGTTCAACATTGGGGCGATGTTTTTTAAGGGGAATAATGCCACGCGAATGTGCCAGTGGTGGCGACAACGAAGCAGCACGAGTGTCTTTGGCTGAGGGCAAAAAAGAAAGAAATTGTTGCAGTCTTTTTTCTGCGATCGATAAAGCGTATTTGTTTGAGGCGGTTTGTCTGCTCGTCGATCCCGCGTCGTCAAAATATTGTGTTCCCAGTTCCGCTTTATCGGGCTATGTACAGTGGAGGACTAGGAAGCATCGTTTTAAAAATGATTAAAAAGGTTCATGTGCGGCCGAGAACCAAAACATTCTTCTTTAAACTGCACTCGGGCACATTGCCAGCGAAAGTGTCCTTGGAGGCAAAGGGATGTTTTCCCCTTGAGGACCGTATTGCATAATTCGTAAGGCAACCGAAACAGATGACCACGTCTTGCATTGTCGGGAGGGCGTGTACTTTTGGAACGTGCTGCAGAGAGCTATTGAAAAAGACCCTCCCTTTGACCCGTATGCAATCAGGTTCCTGATTATTGAAAACGCAGACGGGGTGCCCTATGATGCAATTATGCTCCTGGGCCTCAACTTTTTGTGGAGAGCGAGAATGGCGAGCTACCATTTCGACAAAGATGCGCGCCCGCCCGAGCCTATCTTCCTAAGAGCTACTGACTGGTTTCTCTCTGTTCATAAAGCTGCACCGAATTGGCTCCCGTGGGTAGAGCATCTTGTGACTCTGCCCGAATTTTAACTCGACGGCACCAGCACTATGCTGGTTGACCAAACATACTTCCTTTGTGCATTGTACATTGCGTGGTTTTACTGTTTGTGTCTTTTGTGAGCTATATGTTCTGTTACAAAAACCAGGTAATAAAGAAAGAAAAATTGGCAGCATATCCACGGAGTGAATGATGGAGAGTGGGGCGAAGCATTCATTTGTCTATTCGTTCTTGCTTCCGTCCGTCCATGCATCCGTCTGTGTGACCATTCACATGTCCATCCGCCCGTCCATGCGTGCGTCTGTTCGGGCGTCCGTCCCTGCGTTCGTCCATGCAGCCGCCCCTGCGTCCATTCATGCGTCCATCCATGCATGTATCTGTCTGTGTGTCCGTCCGTCCATCTATTCGACACTCCAAGCACCACCATCTCGCATCTTTTCATCATGTAATTTCTATATAGAAGCACCGCCATCCTGCGGACATTCAACTCGAGTTCGTGGTATATACTAGTTCACTGTATTCATGGCACTGCGGCGCAACACGCTCGCTAAACCTTTCTAAAACCAAGCAGGTTACGCCCAGCGAGTATAACGTAGCAACCTTTTCCTCTCAGATAGGGCTCAATGTACATGCCAATGGCTGCTAATGGGAAATAAGTGACAGGAGAATTCTGCTTTAGTTTCTTACGGCTTGCGCTTCGTATCTACTTCCCACATTTAACCACCTCGAGTTCATTAATAGTATATACTAGTTCATTGTATTCATGGCACTGTGGCTCAACGCTTGCTAAACCTTTCTAACACTGGGGAGGTTACACCCAGCGAGTATAACGTAGCAACCCTTTCTTGTCAGATAGTGCTCAATATACATGCCAATGGCTGCTAATTGGGATCGCAGCGTGCGCAAGAATTAAAAGCCGAATGCTCCTGTCTCTTATTCCTCTGTAGCAGGCATTGGCATGTTTATTGAGCACTATTTTTATTGTTCAACAACGCAAAGAAGAAATCTATCACCAGCACCACCTCGTAAGTCAAAATGTTATGGTTGTTACATACTACAATGGTTAACAGGGACGAACGGGTGCCGCTATAAGAAGCTGCGCCCCTAAAATCTATCGAGGAAGCACGATAAGGTGCGAGAGAGTGCAAAACGTTTTCCGTACATCCATTGGGGATTCGATGAAAGGCCGGCGCACAGAATACGTCGCTTGAATTTCCGATTCAATCCGCCGATATCAGTGGAGCAAGAACTCTTGCTCTACGGAGCAATCCATGATGTGCAGTTGCTCTATATCTGCCATTGAAACACACAATTCGCGCTTTGAATCTGCCATTGTAATTTGATTGCTCCAATCAGAGCAGAAAATGGCAGATCCCACGTAAAGTGGGAATCAATGATATGCGAAGCACAAATGAGAAAGATTGATAAGTCACTTTTAAAGCAGCACAACGTTAAGCTGGAGGTGAATGATGCCGTACATGACTTCCGTGTCATAATTATTATGTTTGGATGTGTTGTTTACCTTCGTCATCTATTCAGGTCACGTGATACTAAATTTAGTATGTGTGGAGCTAGCGAAACGCCCGCGAGCATGCTATGAGCCTGGTATGTTGTTATGTTCTGACATGACACGCGGGTCAGGATTATCATGTTTGCACCAGTCATATATTTCATCGTCCATTGACGTCAGGTAACACCGAATTCGGTATATGTGGATCTAGCAAAACGGCCGCGAGCACATAATGAAGGGCCCAATATACTTCAAAGTAGCGTTGACGCGCGCGCACGCAGCGCACAGTGACTCTACTTTAGCAAAACGCGAGCACTCTATAGTCTGACGCTAAGGAGTGACTGGGAGACCAGCGTTCGCCGGCGCAGCCTCACGGCAACCGACGCAAAATGCGGCATGCTGCCTTTCATGCCGATGCGTTACCCAGACAACACTGCGTCTCCATCTCTTCATGGCGGAGGAACGCCGGACGCGCTGAAACGCGCATGCGTCAAAACAACGCAGCGCGGAGCGTGCCTGCGATTAAGCGGCAGGACCGGTGCCTGGCGTGGCAACGCCGGCGTGACGCAACGAAATGAACGCCGGCGAGCGCACACACTGCGTCACGTCGAAATGTATTGGTGCCTTCACTGTGTCATGTAATTCTGTTTAGCATGTTTGCACCAATATCATACTTTCGTCATGCATTCACGTCCCGTAATATACCTAATTTGGTATAAGTGAAGCTAGCGAAACGGCCGCGAGTGTCTTCATGACCAACCATAAGTGTGTCACGTAGTCAAGTTGTTACATGATACGCATGTGTTGATTATCGTGTTTGGATGTGTCACTTACATATGTCATCCGTTCGCGTCGCGTAATATTGAGTTTGGCACATGTGAAGCTAGCCAAACGGCCGCAAGCGCATCATGAGCGTAGCATGCAGTCATGTTGATACAGGACACGCATCTCACGTTCATCACGTTTGCACCAGTATCATACCTGCTTCATCCATTCACGTCCCATGATACCTTGTCTGGTATAAGTGAAGCTATCGAAACAGCCGCCAGCACAACATGAGCGTGGCATGCAGTCATGTTGTTACATAACACGCATCGTATGATTATCATCTTTGCACCAGTCACATATCTTCGCCATCCATTCACGTACCGTAATACCAAATTTCGTATATGTGACGCTAGCAAAACCGCGGCGAGCGCATCATGAGCGTGAAATGTAGTCTAATTGTTACGTGACACACACGTCATAATTTTCATGTTAGCTTCTGTCGCTTGTGTTCGCCATGAAATCATGTCATACCATAACAGTTTTGCAACATACAATGTAAACAAAACCACCGCACGAGCTGGAGGACCATGAAATGCAAAGCATGACATTCATGACATACATATCAAGATTTTCATGTTAGGACTAGTCAAATATGTTCTTCATACAGTCATATTATGCCATACTAAGTTTGGTATCGATACCGTTTTCGAAACGGCCCGGAGAGCTAAAAGTGGTAGATAGATAGATAGATAGATAGATAGATAGATAGATAGATAGATAGATAGATAGATAGATAGATAGATGGATAGATAGATAGATAGATAGATAGATAGATAGATAGATAGATAGATAGATAGATAGATAGATAGATAGATAGATAGATAGATAGATAGATAGATAGATAGATAGATAGATAGATAGATACACTCAAGGTCGCCAAAGTTTGCTCAGAAATGCTTCAGATTTAAAACATTATCTGCATCTTCTGTTGGAATTCAACAATAGCCAATCCGCCAATAAAATGGACTTGTTCCGCACGGAGCAGAAGTATTAGCGGTAGTGCTTCGAATATGCCCATGGATGGCACATAAAGGTAAATGCGAAAGCTTTTATGGATATTTCAGCGTTTCATGAGAGAGGCTTGAAAAGTTGTGCAGCGAACATTACTCTCGCTCTCACTTACCGTCATAAGTCTTGTTAGTCCTAAAAATACAAAAGAATGAACAAAGATGTCATTTAACGTATGGGCTTAGAGAATTAGTTCAAGTGGCGGGCATTCGGGAGGATGATGCTTCGCACTAACAGTAGAGCCCCTTCAGACTAAACCTTGAGCAAACAATTAACCAAACTATATACAACAACCATAAGTTTATATGGTTGTTGTATACCGTAAACTATATACAACAACCATCTGTGGATAGTTTTGATCTATATGCTACAATGAAAGAAGAAAATTTAAATAACGAAAGCCACGGGTAAGGCGCTACGCGGCGTCTTTGCTTTACTTTTTTTTTCAGCGAAGTTTTTTGCAGCCACTTTCTGCATTGAATTTGCAGTTCAAGCGCTGTGGCTGGAGTTGTCCATGTGTGTATTCCATGAAATTTCGGCATGCAAAAACTCAAGAAATAAGGCACGCATATGTGGCAGTTTTCAGCCTCGCAACAATAGTCACCAGTTATCCTGGTGCCTTTCTTTGCGTTCCTGCCGTGCAGGCTTGGTCCTTTAAGGTCATCAAGTGCTTGCATGCTTTGGGTGTAAGTAGTTTCCGCTGGCAGATAGGTAGGGAGCTCGTAGTTTCAGAAAAGGGACATGCTTGAATAAAGGCAGACAAATTGCGAATATACTTGCACGACATGAAAGGTGCCCCTAGCAAGGTGTAAAGTTACGCGTAATATTACTAGTGCTATAGAGTCGCTAATTATATCACTTTATAACGGCAAGCGTAATTGATGACCACAGTGACGAGCCCTACGAAAAATTGAATATTTCGAAAACAAATAAAAAATTGCGCTGATGATGCCACCTGGCACAGTGCTTGCCGCAGTGATGGTACAAGCTAATATTGTGTGCAATAAGCACTTATCTTTTGTAGCATTTGTACATTTGTTTATCAAAACCGCGGAATATTTGCGACAACAAGCCAGTACAAACGCAAGCCAACTAGCCCAGCTCTCCCATTCGTAGCAGGTCTGCCTCTTGCAGAGGTATGAGAGCAGGTATACTAATGAAAATGAATGTTCATGCTTGTTGACTTTGTTATTGCAGTTACTTAAATTGCAGCAAATCATTCACACGAACAGTCATGGTGACCTTTAGGAAAACGCAGCTCATATAGGGAGCGAAGCTATGAAATCTTGTGGTAACATGTCCATTGCTTAAAAAAAAAACCTTGCGCCATTCACCCAGCCGGGCTAGCACCAAGAAGCAGCAGCCTCAAAGGCACAACCACGGACAGTGTTAGCCTTAGAAGATTCTGCGACTTTCTTGCCCGACGTGGCGAAAGCCGAATACGAGCGACAATTAACCGTGGTCACCTCCACCAGGCTTGCACATTAGTCTCTGGCGATGTAGTTCCCATATTCTTTCTGACGGGCGGTGGTTCGGCTTTACCTAGTATCTGCTAAAGAGACGACATTGGGTCCCTCTGACCGACCAGTTTGTTTCTTAAGCTTTGCACGGAGCCCCGCCGCGGTGGTCTAGTGACTAAAGTACTCGGCTGCTGAACCACAGGTCGCGGGCTCAAATCCCGGCTGCGGTTGCTGCATTTCCGATGGAGGCGAGGCGGAAATGTTCTGGACCCGTGTGCTGAGATTTGGGTGCACGTTAAAGAACCGCAGGTGGTCGAAATAACCGGAGCCCTCCACTACGGCGTCTCTCATAATCACATGGTGGTTTTGGAACGTTAAACCCCACATATCAATCAAAGCGTTGCACGGATATACTTTCCCCTTCTGAAAGAAAAATAAATTGTGTTATAATCTTTCTTTTCTCTTTCGTTGAAAGTTTAAGCCTATAGCTATCATGCCGCTGCGCAAGGTAGCTAAATTTGTGGCTGATGGCCCGCAGTCTAATTGCCGTGCCAAATTTTTGAGCTACCCGGATGTTGGGGAAAATGCACCTTCTGCCGTAAAAGGCACTCTAGGTACACAAATAAAAAGCTGTGAGATGTAAGTGTCAAGAACATCAGCGTAACGTCTGCTATTATGGTTATTTGCGCGTCTGATAAATAGAGTGAACAAAAATCTAGAAGATGTCTATGAGGCATGAGAACATAGTCGCAATGCAGATGCTGAACAAATTAGGAATGCGTAGTTTTGAAATGTGACAAGTCACATAGCCGGGTCCAATCGTTACACAGATGATTTAAAATATAATCTAGATGGCGTGCCCATTCAGATGTTTTTACCAGAATGGCAAACGCGAAAGCGTGATCTAGGCGACATGGTGCATTTCACACGTTTGAACATGAAGGAATGCGTAGACGAGGATGACCGTCTAAAGCGGTTCACCTACCTTAACAATGTAGTGCCGTTTGAAAACAGACACGCTCATGTGTCACTAAAAGTGCAGTGCAGAGAGCTACTAATAGTGTCCCAAAGAAAACTTTTTACAAAAATTTCACAACTACTACTCAAAAGCAGCTGCCGGTGTGTCTACGTATACAGCATTGGCAATGCAAAAAAGTTTTTAGGTAAATATCTGGTACGATATTGTTTCGTTGCAAAACGGTGTTATATCGATGAAATGTGAGAGTGGGCGTGCAGTAGGTGCCTTGTACGTATTACTAAATTGAGAGTGAATATTTTTCGGGCTAATATGTTGCGAAGAAGAAACCACTGAGAAAGCATTTTGAGCTCTTGGTACACAATATTTTTGGATTTTTTATGTTTATGATTGCGTAAAATTGATGTGACAGGAAGGACTTACTGATAAAAAATCCCAACGAAAACGGGTTAAGTATTAAAGCTTCATCCATCTGTTTCTCTTATTGTAAAACTTTTTCTGTGTGCTCTGTGTACAATACCCTTCTAAAAGGAGATATTTACGTGTTTCATAGGAGTTGCTAGAAGAATAATTTTCCATTTTGCCGCACTCATAAAAGTCAATGTGGCAATTTTTTTAAAACTAATTATTGATAAAATGTAAATAATTCTTTATTCATGTTTAATCAATAGTACGGCAACATGTTTCACGCAGCATAACAACTTCATTCCGATTGAAATGCAAATATAATTATGGCAAACAGACAATTTACATAGTGGCTATATCATTGGGGAATACATTACTATCCCTAATAAACATTTCCAATGTTCATAAATATTGCCATAAATTGAAATTTTTTTGTTGTGTGTGGTGTTCATTCTTAGGTTTAATTGGTTTGTCCCTTGTCATGTTATTTCTTTTATGTTACTTAAATAACAGTTTTATTTTTAGTTGCTTATACGTGAAGCTAGCATTGTAAGTTCTTTGCATCTGTATCTCTCTCTTTGTAACTTTAAGATATTACTGTTTTTGCTACAGTTGTTGCCAATCATATACTCATGTTTACGTATCATAAGAGGTTCCATTTCAGTCCGTTCTACCGGACATCGTTCTCTATACCCTTCTTGTACATTGTGTTTTGAAACAATAAAACTTGGTTTGATTGTATTTAACATGTGTTCCCGTCATACTTGCGTCGTGTCGGGTCAAGGTTAGCTATGAGCTTATGTTCAGAAAAGTGCTCACAATGCACACAAGGACTACACATAGTCTACATAGATTAGGAGAAGGCACTTCATTCAGTAGAGATATCAGTAGTCATGCGGACATTGCGAAATGAAGACGTCGCGTAAATAAATATCCTGGATGAAATATTCAGCATACCAACTGGCCCCAAAGTGCTCCATAAAGAAAATGACCAAATACTAAAAAAAGTAGGGTGTGAGACCAGGAGATACGACCTGCTCAGTTCAATTTACCGCGTGCTTACAGGAAGTTTACAGAGGCTTAGAAAAGGAAGAGTTAGGAATACGAGTTCATGGGGAGTACCTTCGTATAGCACCCTTTGCTGACGACTTTGCACTGCTGAGTAACTCAGGATACTAATTGCAGTTCATTTATACTAAATCAGACAAGGAGAAATGAAAGGTAGATCCTAACAAAATCAATATTTCAAAATCGAAAGTAATTTGGAACAAACTCGGAAGAGAACAGGACTTCGAGATATATGTATCAGTGAACTTGAAGTTGTGAAAGAGTAAGTGTATATTTAGGGCAAGTAGTAACTGTGAAGCCAAACCACGAGAATGAATTGACTAGAAGAATATGAATGGGGTGGAGCACATTCGGCAAGCATTCTCAAATCGTGAAGGCTAGACTGCCACTATACCTCAAGAAGAAGGTATGTAACAGCTGCCTCTTAGCGGTATCTACCTAAAGAGCAGAAATTTGGAGAATTAAAAAGAGGGTTCAGCATAGGCAGAGGAAGCAGTGGCGAATGACAACAAAAATTATAGGTGTAACCTGAAGAGAAAAGAAAAGAGCAGTGTATCAGGGAACTAACGGGTGTTAAGGAAATCATAGTCGAAATCAAAAAGAAGAAATGGTCATGGGCAGGGCCCGTAGCACGATGGCAAGATAACCCCTGTTCTTCAAGGGTCACATATTAGATTCTAGGGGAAGGCAGCGGTGAGGGGGAGACAGAAAGTTAGGTGGGCAGATGCGATTAGGAAGTTTCCGCCTATAAAGTGGCAGCAACCAGCACAAGAACGAGTTGACTGGCGCTACATATGAGAGGCAGTTGTCCTGCAGTGGGCGTAGTCGGGCTTTTAATTATGATGATGACGATGATATACTTATGACTCATCAATGGAAGTCAGTCTAGGTAGCGCTATCTAAGGCTATCATCCTCGCAAGCCCAAGCGCGATTTTACATGATCAGCTTGACGCTTTTGGTGTGGGTTGCTGTTCTATGTTCAGGCAGCGGTCAATATCTGTTATATGAAACATATACGAATCTTCAACATACTTCTCTGCATACAATATTTCGGTACAATTAAGGAATCTTTCAAAATTATTTGCCATCTTCACGCTATGTAATACATTCACAATGAAAACTTACGACATGTGGATATAGAAATGAAAAAAAATTAGGCCAGGCACTGACTCCAAGCATGCGCCCGATGTCGTTGCGTATTTCTGCGCTCCGCTTTAACCAGCATTATTCTTTGCAAAAATTTTCCTCGTTCGAAATTTTAAATAGCCTGCACGTGGCTTTGTATAGTTTGATTCACTTAGCGGTTCACTGATCTATGCTTTATGGCAAAGATATATCTCAGGAGATGAAGACGTATTCTTGCCATCAGAGAATGAATTCTGAATTTATGCAGATATTAATCAGTTCATATCTATGAACTTACTCAATATTATCTGCATCATGTGGCTTGCAATGGCAAAACATCCACTATATTTGTACACCAGCAAGTTATGTACACCAGCAAGCACGAGAAATATTCAGAAAGCATACGTGCATACACCGATGGTTCCACGAACCACCAGTGTTCGTCAGGGGCAGTAGTTATCCCAGCAAGAGGTGTTACCATCAGCTTTAGGACTGACCACTCCACGGCACCTACAGCAGCGGAACTAGCTGCTTTGCACGCTGCACTTTGTGTGGTGAATCGCGAACCACCGATACAATGGTCGATTTTCAGCGACTCAAGGGCTGCCCTACAATCTCTGCTCTCAGCACTGCGTCGCGGCCCGTATGAACAGCTTGTTTTCGAAATTCGATGCCTTCTCCACACTTTACTCTAGAAAGGGCATCATGTGACGCTTCAATGGCTGCCAAGTCACTGCGGCATCATAGAGAACGAGCATGCCGATACTGCCGCGTGGGCAGCCCTTGAAGGAACACGAGAAGAAGCCATACCACTTTCGCGGACTGATGCAGCCAGTAATCTTCGACGACTTGCGCGTGAAATCACGTTTTCACTATGGTGACCACCAAGCATCGATACGAATCGTCAACACCACCTGTCCTCTTTGATGGCTCTCCGCATGCCCACTGAACTCGACCGAAGAGAAGCCACCCTTCTTCATCGCTTATGGCTAGGAGTGGCATTTACAAAATCTTACTCTTTTGTCATAGGAATGGCCGACAATGCTCTCTGCGATGCCTGTCATTGCGAAGAGACGCTACACCACATCCTGTGTGACTGCCCATTGTATGAAATCCAGAGACAGTCACTGGCGTCCGCTTTTGTGCGCATCGACAACAGCCAAATGTCTGTGGTTACTATTCTGTCAAGTGCCCGAGAGAAGACATTGCAACAGAAGGCGACGAAAGCTCTGTTGAAATTCCTACGCGACACCGACTTGAACAAGCGACTGTAACAGCAATGTCACACACCTGGAAAGACTAGACTGGACTATGACCGAGTGTGCGCGCGTGTGCTGCCGAATGTGCTGTTTCTCTCTTCTCTCTCTGCTCTCTTTTATCTTCCTCATCTCTCTGCCTTGCGCAGGGTAGCACACCGGCTGCCTATAGGCTGGTTAACCTCCTTGCCTTTTTTTCCCTCTATTTTTCTTCCTTCCAGCAAGTTATGCAAAATTTCACTCTCAGCACCACATTTATCACATCAGTTTTAGTGGGAAAGCTCCTCAGGGCTTAGGCTTGTCCGGCTCTCGTCGAGAAACCGGCGTCACAGCACCCTGAAAACACCGACATTCGCGCACCTATTGATCAAAGCTTATCACAGTTGTGGCAGAACAATATAAAACACTTAAAATTACAAACCCCTTGCACCAGTCGGTGTCTTAAATTAGATATTACGGGCCTAATGACTGGTATTTCATCGACTATTAATGTTGCGTTGTCACTCAATTTACGATGTATGGCGCAGCGATTGGACGACGTGTGTGAGAAAAAAAAATTAACAATACGCTAATATAAATCCTAGTTATCAAATACCTATATGCACAAACTGTTTATTCCAGTAAGCATTCTTGTCGGGTCTCAAAAGGAGGCATGCTCTCACAACACGCGAACACAGCAGATGCGTTTGGTCCAAACCAAACAAATTTCTTTATTTACCAGATTTTTGGTCGACTACACCGTCCGTGGAATAAAATACATATTTAGTAACGAACACGCTGAACACACCGTTATAACCACAACGTACGCAATATGGACTTCACCACGTAGCTTTCCCCACTCGTCATCATTTACTTCGTGGAGATGCGTAGATTTTTTGCCCCTATCTCACACGTGATTATCTATCAGGTTTCACAATGCGCATAGAATGCATCGTCTTGATCTTGAATAACAGGGCGAATTGTTTTGACCTAGAACAAAATCCGGTCTAATAGCACACCACGTAACTATAACGTATCCGTTTCGATTGGGCTATCGCTCGCTGGAAACATTGTTTCGCCATATGGGCGAGGAATGTGGATCGCCTGCGATGGCTTCTCAAGGTTCACTGCCCCAGTAGGAAACTGAACTGAGACGACCTCGCACTGGTTGAGCAAACCCGAGGGCAGATTTGAGCGCACTTACACAAGGCCATTATAGTCGGGTATTGGGTAAAGCACAGTCTCGACACAACGTCTCGTTGATTGCTGTGCAGTGGGGTGCATGACAATGTTGTCCATTGCATACTCCTCTTAAGCAATGCTTCAATATAGAAGCTCCCTCCTCCCTCTTATTTCTTCCACCGTGACGTGCTTTCCCAGATACACCAACTAGAACTGTGGATAAAAATTAGTCCAGATTTCTCATGGATTACGCCAGGAAAAAAGCCGCTCTATAACTGCAGCTGCAGAAAGACTGAAAAAAGAATATTTCTATGATTGCGGAACTGCAATCGGTACATTTCAGTAGGATATTTTGAAGGCAATGTTTTTTTTTTGAAATTCAGAATGAAGCCATTAAAAACGTGGACGTAATACAAAGTCAATGTGTGCTTGCAACACTTCTCGTAATTTCGTGCACGTTGAATCACTTTTTAATTTAAATGTTCTTTGAGCTCCTCATGCAATTCGAGATGATCCCATCATGAGCCCTTAATTTTCTTAGCATTACGACGGCAGTTGCCTTACACGTTACGGAAAATGCCTTCTACAGAGAATGGGCAGTGAAAAAATTTGACTTGTGAGATGTTTAGAAAAATGGGCTTTTATATCAGTAGGGTACAGTGGGATTTCTCTTTTGGTAAAGTAACGATCACATATTCGTAGGTGGACAAGTCACGAAGGTTTTCACAAAACCTTAAAGAAAGAATCTACATTTGTGTCTCGCACCATTACAAAGGTATTCACATCCCTTCATAAACTCTGTCTTCGTCTAAGCGAAACTAAGTTATTGTTAATAATAATAATAATAATAATAGAAGTAGTAGTAGTAGTACTAATATTATCATGATGAACCTCGAGGTCCGCGGGCTACCTGGTTGTCGTGCAGGAACGAAAGATGGCACGTCCGAGAGGACCGCTATTTATTAGAAACAAAAAGATTAGAAAACAAACCTGATGACTTTGTGCCATCGAGCGAGCGGCAGCTCGTGAGGAGGACTCGTGAGGATGATGGACGACGTCTGCTCCGTTGGTGAAGTGGAACTTACATCTTCCCTGGCCCAACAGGTGGAGTCACTCTAAGGGAGGGAACAGGAGCCAACTTTACCCTCGCGTCCATAATGCAAATATCTTATTCTTGCCATCACTCAAACTTGCCGAGGGCGTTGCTTGGCTGTGATAAGAACTAAGTTTCTTTCATTCAACATTTCAGTGCATTTCGCTTTGTTTTCGGCGATGTTTTTTAGTTCGTCCAGATATTCCCTCTGACAACATTCGCAAAAGCTTTGCAGGTCTTCTTTTCGCTTCTGGAAGAGGCGATTCAGCTGGTATTCGCTTTTATCATCCTTTGGCATTTCGGAAGGTGGCAGAGATGTGATTCTTTGCCCCGCTAGAAAACTTGCTGGGTAAAGTGGGTAGTGCTCGTCAACATCACTGCGAACAAATGTTACAAATTATGAATTCAGCACAGCCTATACTTCTGGTAAAACCTTGCTGATCACCGTGAAACCCACAAGAAAAATCTAAGCGTTTTTCTCAAGCAGTTCTTCACAGAGCGTACTAATCCTTTGTAGAAACCTCTCCGCCAAGAAGCCCTCGTGCACAGGAACTTACACTCAATTTCCGATGCCGAAAACGAGATTGCATCTGGGCGTCGACCAGGCTTCCACAATTATTCAAGCACCCTTTATGTCCTCATAAAGGTTCGGGCGTTGCCTCCATAAATGATTTTACATATTTATCTTTTCTAAATAAATTCTCTGGAGACACAGAGAAAGTTTTCCGTAGTAAAGTCTTCTACCATTTATAAGTGTATCGCCCGAGTGAGAGCACAAGTGAATAGTGCAATATACGCACGCTGGTGTCCGCCTCCTATAATCGATAATGGACCAGCGAAAACAATCTCTGTCGCCAGAAAACTTTCAGCCTTCGTACATCTATCACTTGTAAAAAAAGGTGTTTCTTGATGAACTGGTTTTGCTTGCATTTGCTGACATATTAGGCATCGACATATGACTTTGTTGACTAGTTGTCTGGCCTGTATAACCCACAATATTTCATGAAACTGTACAAGCGTATCTCGCACGCCACAATGAAGGACCTTCATATGGGCTTGTCAGATAGTAAGCGTTGTGAAATTTTCTTTTGATAAAAAAGGTCAGATTTCGAGTTCCGCAGCTCTCGTTCTTGCTGAGTGCACCATCTTGTACACGAATCCATCCATCCTTGCCCCATAAAAGCCATAGATGTAGAATTTGTTTCTGCGCTGTAACAGGTTTGCTTTCCAAAAAGTACGTTATATCATCGCCAGACTGCGTCCTTTGCTCTATACGTATCAGAGACCATTCAGCTTGTTGTATTTCTTCAGTCAGAAGCTCCTGGGATGGCATGGTCACACCTTTAGGCTTATTTACGTATCTCAACATCTACGCTGTGACTCGTAGAAGTTTGACGCGAGAGCTGAACCTCTCCGGGTCAATAAGTCATTCTAGTAGCTTTTAGGTGCTGGCAGCATGAGTAAAGGTCATGGTGGCACATTCTTAACTCCTGTTCGCATTTTCAATAGGAGTCTTCTGGTCACCCTGAGAGATCACTGATTCATTTCGGTCCATTCCAGCACTGTTCTGTCATATGTGGTATTTCCGCTGATACACCTCTTGTCAATAAGTGGTCCGGATTTTTTTCTTTGCCCGGGCAGAAACGCCAAATTCAAATCTCGGTTAGTTTTTGGATTTCAGTCACTCGATTTCGGACGAATGTTTTTCATGTCGACGACTCTTTGCAAATATATCAGAGCGTACTTTTTCAGTCTGACCGAATTGCTACTTTCTTGAAGGTTATGTAAGAGTACTTGAAAGATAACAATAAATCCGTGCTGCCAGCAGAGCAGACATCAACTCAAGTCAAGCAGTGGGACCTTTTTGATTGGTGCAGCTCTCGTTTTTGCAAATAAATTTGCATCAGAAGCTTCGCTCTTCAAATCAAACATAGAGTCGTAAGCTACTCTCGATAAGTCAATTCATTAGCGTCGGCAAAAATGTGCAGGTGCGCCTAAAAACTTGGTATTTGCATTCCCGCTCCCAGAAACCTAGAAACGTGTATGTCTTCAAGGTGCGGACTCCATTTTAATCATGTATCCACCAGATGGGGTGACGATGGTTCATTCATTGATTGATTGATATGTGTGATTTAACGTCCCAAAACCACAATATGATTATGAGAGACGCCGTAGTGGAGGGCTCTGGAAATTTTGACCACCTGGAGCTCTTTAACGTGCAACCGAATCTCAGCACACGGGCCTACAACGTTTCCGCCTCCATCGGAAATGCAGCCGCCGTAGCCAAGATGCGAACCTGTGACCTCCAGGTCACCAGCCGAGTACCTTAGCCACTAGACCAGCGCTGCGGGCAATGATGGTTCATCCTGCTTGAGATTAGCTCACCAGCGATCTTGCAGAAATGTCTTCGTTCTCACAAGAAAGCGAGACGTGAGACCTAAGCGGTCGTAAAACCTTGTTATTGATTGCATATTGAAACGCTTCATGACATCATGTTATGAAATAAAGTGTAAGATGTTCATACGATGGAAACAGAAGATGTCATTATACATTTTCCAAAGCATCCCCAGAACTTTCAGTATTCCTGGTGGCTTACAAAGTGGTTGGTCTTGTGTTATGATGGAATGTTGAATACAGGCAGTAACTTCAGGGTCGTTGCTTCTTCACTTTCTGATGTTCATAGATGCATCCTTGAATATTCTCACGATCTTTTCATGGATCCTAATAGCGTCTTTTTTGTGTCAGCTTCTATCAGGAGGTCATCCTTGTGAACCTTTCTAAAGCAGGAGAGCCATCATCGTGTATTGGTTCTCTGCGCACCGGAAATGTTGTTACAAGGTAGTCATCAAAAAAAAGAAACTTAAGGTTGTGTCAAAACGCAAGCTCGCCATGCTCCAGATGTCTTGTTATGGCAATGGTCGACTCTCCTCGGGAGAAGTGGCGAACCACAGCAACCGGAGGGAATCTCTGTCCTCTTCATGAAGACTGATCTCAAGGAACGTCTTTTCCACATTCACTGTCATAGCTACCTTGTATCTTCGGAAACGCAGAAGAAGTTTGGCTACATTGTAGTTTAAGTTCGGACCACATTCCAAGTTGTCGTTCGGGGATTCCGCTCCGCGTTTATGTGAGGACACGTGAAAAACGATGCAAATTTTTGTTGTAGTTCCGTCTTCTTTGATCACTTCTCGATGCGGCATGTAGCACGGTCGGAGATCACGTGTAAAATTTGAAGCGGAGACTTGTTCTACTGACCTTTTTTCAAGATATACACGCATAGTCCCGTCATATTTTTCCAGAAGGCTACGGTCTTTCCTCAGCTTTCTCATCGAATTCCCTAGACGCTTAGTGGCCACAAATAAATTTCCTTCAAGCTCTACAGTTTTCTTCCAAGGAAGCCCAACTTCAAAACGACCATCTGTTCTAGTTATATTTTGCTAGAATTTTTGTAGCGTCTGTTCGTCAATTGAGATGCTTTCTTCCTCTTTCACGCTGATACTTTCAAGATTTGAAAATTGCGTAAGTGTATCTGAAACCATGCTTTTTTCAAGGCAGGTTCGAAGTTCTATGGCGGTTGAGCAGTGAATTATTTTTCCTCAGAAAAGTAGTGGACCTTGAAGAGCCCATCTCAAAATATTGTGCACAGCCTTTAGCTCTTTTCATCGGTCGCACACGCTTCTCACGTCACCAGTCACGAAACACCAGTAGTAGTCTGAATCGACAAGCAAAGTATTAGAGTTGTTTTTTGCTTCCTTGTGACAAATGGTCTGCGTGTCCAATCTAATTTCTTTTATCTTGTTTGTGACTTTATTGTCTGAAGTTGGAATGTGCTCGCTACAGATGTCCTTCAGTTCTAAATCTTCAATAACAATAGGCTCCTCCGTATGTTCTTCGAAAATGCGCAGGCCCACACTTCTCATAGTTTTCTGCGTCTGGCGACCTCTGAATACCTCTACGGTCATAGTTTTTACTTGCAACAACTAGCAGCCAAGTGGGCGAGGTGTTTCGATGGTGATGAAGCTCCGCTGACTTCCTTTGTCAAAACGTATTCTGTAGTTCCTTGATGATGCCTTCCTTGCTACTCTCGCTGTCAAAGATTCCAATAATATAACAGGGCTTCCTTGTTCCGACGGGAGGTTGACTGCTGTCACTATGGTTTTTTATGCCTTCTTCCGGAAGTCTGGGTCACGCATGGATGTTACTTGTTGTCGAGAACATCTTTCGCATTTTTGCTTTCCTCTACAATCCCCTGCCATATACCTTTGCTTGAAACATATAAAACATCGCCCTGTCTTGCTGGCCATTTTTTTTTCAGACAACCTCATTTTGCTGTCGCAAACCTCACCCCGATGCTTTGATGATTCAAAAAAGAGGCATAGGTCGGACTTGCAACACACTTTGTAGAGACGCTGTTGGTGACATAGTATGATCCCAGCTTGTCTTGACAATTTTCCAGTTTTCTGCCGGATTTCTGGCCTTCTTGTTAGCGCATATGTGGTCAGAGTTTTTCGGCAGCGCAGCTGTTGTCGGAGAAAGTCCAGAAGATCTTGTAGCTCTCCCTCAATTTTGGTGGTCATGTCATCCGAGTCCCTTTGCGCTTGCATCGTGAGTACCACAGCGATTGTTGTCGTTGTCTTGTGGCTCTCATCAAACTTCAGGGCCAAGTCTGATGGCATGATACGTAAAAGGATCTCCCGTGGCATGGAGGAGTAGGTTAACGGTTTTGTTTCAAGCGCTTTCAGACTCCTTACGCGGACTTGCTTTTCGTTATAGAGCTCTCGAAGTTTGGTGGTGCTTGAAGACAACAGAACTGGCTGGAGATCCAAGCGGCTTCGAAGTTATGATGCTCACGGTAATCTTCTCGTTTCCGAAGCGTCTCTTGACAATATTCACTGCATCTTCATAGCACTCGCCGCATGCTTGAAATCTGGATATGACTGCGGCGGCAGGTTCAGTGACAAGTGTGCTAGAATAAGTATGCTAGACAAGTGTGCTAGAAGTGTGCAATCTCCAAGCCACCGGCGTTCTGTGGACAACGTCTCTATAGAACTCTTTCTCCGTCAAACTCACTGCCAGCTGAAAACACGTTCAAGCGACCTTGTGCCATTCTTGCGATAGCCCGTTCTGAAGCTCGGCTTTCTCCTGAAGGTGAAAAAACAAAAAGTCGGCCTAGTTTGGGCCAATGATAATGTCGGCTCATTCTGTTTCTCAAAAGCCACATCGGCCGCAACGGCGAAACACCAGTTTTGTTTCAAAGCTGAGCAGGGATACCACTGCTATTGACATAGAAATACACAATTTCAATGAATCCCTCGTCCATGTCTTTCCGGCGCCTTCAGGCCATGTTTGAGACCTATTCTTCTTTCTACAACGACGTTGGCGAGGAAACATTACAACGATTTACTGGCCTTTAGAGGTGGCCTCTGGGATGCCCCTTGAAGCCTTTCAGTGGGGGGCTGCACGATGACATGCTTCATTCCTCTGAGCTAGGATCTAGTGTCAAATGCGCCATGTAGCATGAACATTCTCTACAAGAATGCTGGTGGCCTGCGTACCAAGACAAGAGAGCTTTTCGCTTATGTTCCTTCAACTTATTTTCCTATTATCGCTAATTCTAAAACCTGGCTAGGCCCTGCAATTCCGTCATTTGACTTTTTGCCCCCGATCTTCAGCACCTTTTGAGGCAACCGAGATTTTGGTGCAACCAAACAGAAAGGAGCGGAGTACGGCGGGAAAGGAGTGGAGTTCTTTAAAATGTGTTACAAAGACCTAGAATATTTCGAAGAATCGATCTGGTGTGAAATCAGCTAGGAGCGCCTAGAGAATTTATTGATAGGGTGTTCCTATTTACCACTCAGCATATCTCCTGCCTCATTTAATGATGTCATGTCTTTCATTGAACACGCTATTTTGGCTCAAAGTGTGCACGGATTTATTGTTCTTGCTCAATTTATTGTGTATGGAATATACTGATGAATGCAAACTTTTTCTAATTATAATCACTACATTAAGAAAATATTGGAATATTTCACGTAGAGTGGGACTCAATTATATGCGAAGCACGAATGAGAAATAGTGATATGTCACTCTAAAATTAGCACAATGTTACAAGATAGAGGTAAATGATGCCATACATAACTTCCGTGCCATTAGTATCATGTTTGGATATGTCGTTTACCTTCGTCATTTATTCACGCCACGTAATACCAAATTTAGTATATCTGAAACTAGCGAAATGGCTGTGAACAATCTGTAAGCTAGGTATGTTGTGATGTTCATACATGACACGAATGTCAGGATTATCATGTTTGCACCAGTCGTATCCTTCATCATCCAATAACGTGACGTAACACCAAATTTAGTATATGCGGAGCTAGCAATACGGCCGCGAGCGCATCAACAAGGGCCCAATATACTCAATGTAGCACTGACGCACGCGTGCGCTGGGCACAGCGACGTTACTTTAGCAAACGTGAGCACTCTATAGTCTGACGCCAGGCACGACAAGCGTCTTTCGGCGTGGCCCGATGCAACCGGCGCGAAATGTGACATGCTGCATTCGCGTCGGTGTGTTACCCAGACAACACTGCGTCTCCGTCTTTTGGTGACGGAGGGACGCCGGACGCGCTGAAACACGCACGCGTCAAAGCAACGCAGCGCGGCGCACGCCTGCGAGTATATACCGGCGCCTGGGGTGGCAACGCTGGCGTGAGTTGTGACACGACGAAATGAACACCGGCGAGCACGCGCACTGTGTCACGTCGAAATGCATTTGAGCCTTGACTGTGGCATGTAGTCATGTTCTCACATGACACGAATATTATGATTGTCGTGTTTGCACCAGTCACATACTTTTGTCACCCATTGGCGTCACGTAATACCGAATTTGGCATATGTGAAGCTAGCGAAACGGCCGCGAGCGCATCATTCAGTGTGGCATGTAGTCATGTGGTGATTGTCATTTTTTGGATGTGGTATTTACCTATGTCGTCAATTCGCGTCACGTAATACCGAGTTTGGTACATTTGAAGCAAGCGAAACGGCCACGAGCGCATCATTAAATGTGGCATGTAGTCAAGTTGTGACATGTCACGCATCTCATGTTTATCAGTTTGCAACAGTATCATACCTTCGTCATCCATTCACGTCCTGTAATACCAAATTTAGTACAGGTTAAGGTAGCGAAACGGCTGCCAGCAGATCATAAGCGTGGGATTAAGTCATTCTGTTGCATGACACACATATCATGATTATCACGTTTGCACCAGGCACATACCTTTGTCATCCATTAACGTACAGTAATACGAAGTTTGGTATATGTGACGCTAGCGAAATGGCCGCAATCGCATCATCATCGTGACATACAGTCATGTTGTTACACACGCATGTCATGATATTCATGTTAGTGTCGGTCACTTGTGTTCGCCATGCAATTATGCCATGTGAACAAAACCACCACAAAAGCTGTTGGACCATGAAATGTAAATTATGACTTTTATGACACACATGTCATGATTTTTATGCTCTGACTAGTCGAATATATTCTTCATACAGTCATGTTGTGCCATACCAAGTTTGGTATTGATAGCATTACCGAAACGGCCAGGAGAGGTAAAAGTCTTAGGCGGATAGATAGATAGATAGATAGATAGATAGATAGATAGATAGATAGATAGATAGATAGATAGATAGATAGATAGATAGATAGATAGATAGATAGATACGCTCGAAGTCGCCGAAGTTTGCTAAGAAACGCTTCGCATTTAAAAAGTACAGCCTGCTCTTGGATTCTCTGGAATCTCATTCTTTACTGCAAAATAACTTAGCCGTCAATTCCAAAGACAACGTCTTGAACCTCTGTCTGCCAAACGATAAACCTTTTGAACTAACAGCTCTGACATATCTCTTGTTGGTCCTGACAAATTCCACTTACCACTTGCAATATTATCTGTATGTACTGAAACCACGAGCTACAGCAGTTCAATAAATCCCCGAGATTTGCTTTCACGAGAGGTGACCATACGAGGTTTCATAATTAGTTGTCAGCCGTTCATTGGTCACACGTTAATGACGAAAATGTGTTAATGACCAAGTTCAGCAGTTTACTGAGCTTGTTTAAACAGAATATGTATATTGGTACCGCAATATACACCTAAACATTGTAACTATACCCACAAGTTCTCTCCTGAGCCTATAAGTACACTTAAGCATAAAAATCATGCGTACAAGAAGGGTGAATGTTACTCATTCTGCAACTGGAAGGAGCAGTTCAGGTTTTTTTGAACTCTCTCTAAACGTCTAATAAAACCGGACCACAGTTCGTATAGTCTATTATTAGAAAAAAATCTTTCTGGCAGGCAAGCTGAGTTTTGGAAATATGTACGCAAACTGTTCAGCTAAAGGGGTGATTCTTCAAGGCTACTGCACTCGAATGCTGTCGAAGTGAAAACTGTCGTGGAATATTTCGCCACCCATTTTTTCCCTGCTAATAGGGCTCAGACTTTAGGACCAAGAGAGGAAAACAGCACAAGGCAGTTAGCCCATCTAGAGGTCTGTCACTTAATAAAACGTCCATTTGCTCTTGCATTAGGCGCTTAAAACGGTCTTCATAGTGTTCACCAGATGATATTACTTCAGCCATACTCACGGCTTATTATAGTATATATGCCCCAGTATTGACTGCAATACTCGATAACTGTCTGTACGCTTCCAAATTTCCCAGCTTGTGAAAAATGCACAAGCTTTTCCAGTATTTAGTTCAGGCTGCAAAACTGCTGTTTTTTTTCTAATTATCACACGATGTTTCTACTGTGTACCACATAAAATTGTTTGAGGTTGCTGTTCGCAATAAATTGTATGTTAGCGCGAATTGTTAATTGATTCCTAATAAACACGGGTTTCTCCACGTAAGTGTACACTATAACATTAGTATTTATTCACGAGAGCCTCTTTTTGGCAGAATTGGTGCCTTTTGTTAGTATCGAGACATTATTGGTCAGCTGTCAGCTCGCAATAGGTTCACCTTTTTTGTGACGCCAAACAGGCTGATAAAAAATTCCGCAGTTGCCGCTATAGTTGCTGGTGGCGATGACCAACACTCTCTCGCTTATTTCAAATATATGCCCAGTCAAGAGAATGGAGGATTGCCGCCGTGGTAGCTCGGTTGGTAGAGCATCGAACATGTTATTCTAAAGTCGCAAGTTCGGTTTCTGTCATGGCAAGTTATCTTTTCATCTACTTTTATTTTTCACATCTACATTGCAATGACGTCTAATAAATTCCCCCGTGTTTCTGTTGCAGTAGTATCTGCTAAAACTCTTTATATAAATGATATGTGAGACATTTGCACCTCACAATTCTGCATTTTGCACACTGTTCTTCTGTTTAAAGCTGTCTTTTGTCTTGACCCGAGACCTGCCGCGGTGGTTTAGTGGCTAAGGCACTCGCTTCTCACCCGCAGGTCGTGGCATCGAATCCCGGCTGTGGCGGGTGCACTTTAGATGAAGGCGAAAATGCTATATACCAGCATAGTAAGATTTTGGTGCACTTAAAAAACCCCGGTGGTCGAAATTTCTGGAGCCCTCCACTGCGGCGTCTCTCATAAACATGTGGTGGTTTTGGCAAGTTAAACCTCACTTGTTTATCTGTCTTGACTCGAGTTTTTTCATTTGGTTGCATTAAAATGAGGCTAGATTCTTGAATACAATATGCAGGCACTCAATAATGAAACACAATACTATTTATTCAACAGCGCCATAGCAGATATAGCGCTAGTTCTCTGAAATTATTGCTAGCATCACGTCAGGTTAGTAGCCAGGCTTTACAGCGGCGCATTCGCTATGGCAAGTAGGAACAGGGTTTTTTACGCGAACCCTCAATGAATAGAAAATTGTGTGCGTGTATTTCAAGCGGGCTGATATAGTACCACAGAGGCGAATAAAGAAGGCGTGCGCACCGACAGTCATTTGTAGTGTTTATTCTACACTGAAGCGAAATTATTTTTTTAGATCTCCACTTTTGCCTGAAAAACCAGATACCTTTATATTTTCGCTAATAAACTAATATAGGTGTGATTTTCGTGCCACTGTAATTGTACAAATAGGCATAATGAACTCACTTCGCGACCATATTCAAGTAACGCACACTAAATAGGCCCTGATGGCCTCACTGTTGTAATCAATAGTTGTATGCAAGGTAAGCAAGGTTTCGATCTATCAACGAAGTTAACTCTTCAAATGCAGTACACAACTTAAGGTTGCTGGTTCTTCCTCTCGTAGACCCATGCGTGTAGTGTGTGGACCCCGTTTCGAAATCAATACGCAAATGCTCCACAAGCAATATAAAAAACGTACGAAGTGTATTCCATTACATAGGACCATACTTGAAGACAGCACAAAGACACAGGTCAAAGAACAAGGATTCATCTTCACCTGCAGCCGGGAGTGAAGTGATACCAAGATCAGCCTTGTCAGCTGAAAGAAGTGGAATTGACAAATCATCTCAAAGTACGTCCAGCGAGTGGAGAGGCTGTAGCTATACATAAGTAATAAAGAATAAATGAGGCTGATGTGAGCCAGCAAACATGTGCATAAGCGTAGATGTTTCTGCTGCTGTCTTTTTAACCAACCGGTGCCGTGTATATGAGTTTCGCTCCAGAATAACTTTACCTTCCCCTCCAAGTGAAATTTGGCTTAGTGTACTTATTACATGTTTTTTAGAAGACAGATTTCAGACCTCCTATGAGCCGACTTGTCACGCCCCACGTCTAACTATATATTCTGACCAAATCTTACCTAAAAATGGTGGATGTTACCCGTGTGACCTCAGTAAGCCATTAATAAGCGCTTCTACAATTGTTAAAATGGTACTTTTCAGGAAAATAAGACATACAACCCCCAATTGGTATCACTTGCAGATGCCTTTTCAGTAGACAGGGTTGCGTATTTATTGTAGATGAGTAGAGAGTTTCAGGGCACTGATCTTTACAAAAAATTCATATATTCACACGTAAAAAGTGCGGCACAAGAGAATAGCCCAAACTGATATGTCACTTTTTTTTAACCTGCTAGGGGATATATGGCGCATCAAAATGAAGGTTGACTCTAGCCCTCCTAGTGCTTGAAGGAAGGTTTATCTTTCTTACTCAGCCTGGAGAGAAAGATTGAACAAAGCTTTCTATCTTTCAACTAAACATGAAGGTTTACCCAGAATTCTGAAACAGTATTGGCTTATGTTGTGAACGGTAAGTATGCGCCCAAAAAACAATCAGCTGCACAGAACCAGAAAAACAATCACGTAGTGGGCCGCATTGCCCTGAACCCATGATTCCGTGTCAAGATGGTTAATGACCCACGATGACCTCGTCCCTCAACGCTTTCACTGGTGCCTTATGCAACACGCTGAGCTTCCAGGCTATCACGTAAAGCAGTCGCTCAACACCACCGAGTGATGCTTTCTCGTTTTCTATCTGGCGCTTCTGACAAGCGTGCTTATGGGATTCTCGGTGAGTGAAGATAGGCGAATATAGGAGGTCGTTACCCACATAAGGAACCGTGGGTACCCCGTACTGTCATCTTTTGCACTTGATGCCCTGTGGAGATAGCACTAACCGCTCTTTTTGGTGTACCATTATATTTTCTGCAAGGACAATAGTGTAATCACGGCAGTGATATGGATCATTAAAAAAACCACAAAAAGCTTTGAAATCTAGTTGAACAATACGTCTGTTGACTAGTAAGGAAGTTAATATTTAGGATTCGTTTTCCTTGTTAGACGCTATATTAATGAGATCTAACAGACAATCATGCCAGAAAAGTATAGGGGAAGTTAACTAGTAGAGTTATATGTATAGTAAATGTGATGAAAAAAAAGTGGATGAAAAGGAAACTGGCCATGCGCAGAGATCAAACCTGCTACCTTCGAATAGCGCGTCCGAGGCTCTACCAACTGAGTTACAACGGCGACCGTTTCCGGTCTACTGTATGAGATATATAGGAGAAATAAACAAAGAAGCGTCAGTCAGCGGCCCAAGTAGCCATGACGGTGAGTGTGGAACACTCCTTCTTTGCCTGGTCGGCGTCACGGAGCAATCGGTAAGCGGCATTGCCAATATTGTCACTCGCATTGTGATTCCCTCAAGTATTTAAAAATGAAGTTTTTCAGCATAACACGTTTCAAGGAACACAGGATCTGACGTTCTATAGATGACTTACAGCAAATATCCACGCACTCAATAAATTGAGGCATCTAAACACGGTTACAAGTGAAGTAATATGCAGATAGAATAGACGTGTGTTGTATGTAATGTTTTTTTTTCTGATCCGTGTGGGTGAGTCAGTAAACGCAGTCTTCTTTCTTGCATTACGAGCTTTTATTAAGCTATCTAAGGATTTGTTGTTCCACTATACATCGGTTATTTTGTTTGTCTTACCATCATGGTTACAAATCATGCACAACGTCCACCTTGCTTTAGGTGCTGTTTTTTCTGGTGCTAATAATTAAAATAAATATTTATTTTATAGATAAAGCATTTCGTAACTGACGCGTTCAATAAATAGGTAAAGGGGATGGTGAAGTCATCTACTGAAGATGATGTGCCCACTTTTTTTTTCGCAAGTATGTGAGGACGTATTGTTATTATCGTGTTTTATAGGGTTATTGCTTTTTCGTCCTGCCCCTAAGTATTTCATGATGTTATATCATTTTCCACACTCTGGAGTTCCATATATTTATTTTCCGTTGACTGTAGCTATAACGGCTTTACTCCAGAGTTAGTAGAGATTTTTCCAATGTAAACACAGACCACTGTTCCCGAAGGATTGACGTCACCTCTACTACTTTCACTAAACATCGATTGCAAACATGTATAATAGAACGTGAAGACAAACAACGATGCTGGGACGTCAGTGAAAATTCATGAATTTATACAGTGTCTCGCGCATTTCGCGGCTAGCAACGTACACGATCAATAAACTGATGCACCTGCCTGCTGTCGGGCCCTTTGCACCTCGGCTTAGCCCGTCTTCGTTCCTGTACGGCTAGCTAACACGGTCGTTCGCTTAATAGATACAAGCGCCTATGCTACTAATCTATCTCTTCCGAAGATAGAATAACCCCAGACCTTCAAGGACCCTTGCGGCTGTCGGAAATGTGCCCCAATGACGTTGCCAACATGCACAGACTGTCAGGTGAAAGAAAGGGCATAGAAAAGATGTAGGCGGAAGAGATTTTGCCAGAGGGGTGCCTTTACAGGACTTCAGTCATCCTGTTATCTAAGTCAGAGGGGACGGCCAACGCAGACATATTGCGCGGTGCCTGTTTACCTTGTATTCCTACTCGTCAGCAAACCAACCAACACTGCACGCACGCTGGCAAGCACTTTTTCTTCCTCGATCGCCATATAGCCCCACTGATTCAGCAAACTGTACAGTCGCTTTTGCTGCTGGGTATAGTACTTGGGTGGCATATTTTATGGCAAAGAGTATTGCACAGAGTTGGCAGGATTCACAAGCTGCTTCACTCCTGGCTGAATTCGACAGTGAGGGAAACGTGAGCACGCTTGCACAACACGCTTATTTTGTGGGTAATGAAAGACCCACTTTTTCCGGTGCAGTACATTATGAATAATGTAAGCGTCAAGCAACCCTCTTCAATATACGATAAAAGTAATCACCGCATAAATGAAACATCAATGATATTTAACGAATTTCATGCTACTCGTACGCTAACTGCCAGCAGCCACGTGAAAAGTTGACAGAAATATATTGTTTCATGTGTCAAATTTATTTTTACAGGTTGCCTAAACCTGTGTCACTGTACCGCCAAACACGGGATGCTGCAGATTCAATTCCTTGGGAGGACAGCTTTATTCAGGCAGGCGCGCTATGCAAAGCAGCCTGTGTATGAGCTATTCACGTTAGGCGTTTCAAAATAATTTAGGATTCTTCTATTCTTGAGTTCGTACTTAACGATGAGATTGCAGCATGCTAAATCACTAAATAAATACGGTGTTACATTCCTGACATACAAATGTGTGTACTAGAGGCGGAATAAATTGTATTATTGCCAAATCAGTATTCCCGATCCTAATTCGCGCATCAAATGTTGCCAAATTCGCTGACGACAATAAAAGATACAGGCTGTTATGAAATCTATAAAAGAGAAGCACAGTGATAACGTGTGTCTACACATCAGGTACGTATGTGAAGGCGCTTATGTCTCGTCTCTTTATAATACCCAGTTTGCCTTGGAACATCGCTCAGACGAATTGTATATAAATCCAACCCATTTATAAGAATATCGGGTAAAGAATATATTGGTTTAAGCAATGAGTAGCTGCTGCACCATAACGTTTATGTTTCACACGATATATTAGCTCACCTAAATCAGTGTCCCTATGAGGCATCGTCGGTCATTAGCATTATGTCTGGTTGTTGGTATCTGTACGGAAGGGTAATCAAACACAAGATTCTTAAGAAATTTCAGTAATAACTTCAGACTTGGAAGATTTTAAGCGTCACGAAACTTCAGACGTTGTTATGTGTTGCTGAATGAAGAATTCGGTGGCTTCACAAATAGGACTTAGTAGTCATGACCTCAAAAGTGTCACAATCTCGTCGCGTACGTCGTGAAACATTTCCTCCAGGCAGTCGCAAATACCCGCAGTACAGACATCGCGTGTCGTAAGTCAGCGCTTCGGTGCAGTCATCATCCAGCTATCGCTTTTTGATCAACGTCAGGATATACATACCTTCATAAGCCCCATTCCCAATTTGGAATACACGTGCATGATTTTTAAACTTTAGCTCATCGGTAATGGTTTTCAGAATGCGTTAGTTCATCAGCATACTTCCTAGCTGTTGCTGATTATCCACCCGTTGCCTAAATGTGACGCATCCACTTTTTTTCAGCACATTCAAGACCTAGAAACTAAACTTCTAGCATATTCCACGCGTAATAGATTCCAGTATGTTGACCCTATAAGAGTATTAAATTTTGTCTTTAGAGAGTGAACTTTACTGAAAGAATTAGGGGCCTTGTTACAACAAAACAAACGACATAAAATATACTGGTACGAATAAATTTCTCCAATATGAACCCTCTCTTAACTCCAGTATGAACCTTCTTTCATGCGTAATACTCAATTTAATTGCTAGGGAAATTCAATGACAATAAAAACCACGTTTCTCAAGATTGTAACCGACATGGCCTTCACGAGTTTTCAGAGTATGTCCCAATCGAAGGTTGCCTCTTATTCAAGATAAAAACTTCGCACCTGTCGATTGCTTCATTCTGATATGGCTGGTGATGATGACATAACAAAGACTGAAAGTGACCAGGAACGAATTAAAACAAGATTTACTACTGAAAAGTCAAATATCTCAGCCACTTCACAAATGGTGAGATATAAAAATTGGTAGCAAATGGACAGGGTAATTTCGAACGCTTGTCGCTTGGGGAGAGCCGAGTTAGATTTTAATTGAGCAGGACGCCTCTTTTTTGTTCTTGCGCTCACGTTCTTATCTTCATAGTAGCTCCACGCTCTTTAGCGCGCAGCCCTTATAAAGGCTACAGATAGCGCCACATAGTAGTCGCCGCACGAAGGCAAACCCACAGGAAGCCGCAATCTTGGCATCTACATCAACGCCCACGCAGCAACAGCAGGAACCACGGAAGGCCGTGTGCTACAAACCAAATCCCGGCCTCAGGGGAATGGCAGCCATGACACTGCCACCCTCTCGCACGCTCTGGCCGAGGTCAAGGTGAAAACCAGATCTTCCTTCTCTCCTGCCACAGCTGTTGCTTCCTCCAAGGGACAACCTTCCTCGCAGCCACACCATCTCCTCTGCTCTTCCAACCTTAGTGGCTGCCGAGCAAATGGCACCCTTCCCGAGTGTACGCGTGCCTCCGAGTAGATCTACGCGGTCTCATCTGAGTCATCTAGAACTCCAAGCAATTGTAGATTTGATTCCGAGTTACTGGGTAGCCCAATTCATCTATCGACCTGTAGAGAAGGTCAACTTTCCTCTCAATGTTGCGAGATCTCTAGACGCTTTCCTCAAAAGTTTCAGTCCCCAACGTGTACGGGTAAACTTCCAACGCAACTTGGTTGCGGTGGACACGCACACCAACACCATTCTAATTGTCCTGCTCCAGGTTGGGACAATCTGCGACATATGGGTCCGGCCCAAGCAACGGGACTTGAACACCTGTGTCTGCAAGACCTACGGGGTGGACCCATTCATCCTCTTCGAGAGCCTAGCCGACAACATTGCCTCATCAGTGACATCTTGGACCGGTTTGCGCAGAGGCAACTGCCTCACCGTCACCATTGCGGGGTCCATGATCCCCTGCCATTTTGGTGCATAAGCAAAGGCGCCCCGCCCATCCACGCCAGCCCCGCTCCCTGCAGCATTTTGGTTGCAGCTGCTTCCGGCATGCAACTTCTACTTGCTCACGAGTCGACCGGTGCCTACACTGCGGCGTCAAGCACTCGCCAGTATCATGTGAAGCGGAACGACCACGTTGCATCAACTATAACGGAAAGCAGCCCGCAATCGAGCTGTGCTACCCTTTCTTGCAGCTCCAGCGCAAAGCCTTGGTCATTATGGCATCATCTGACGGCCCCGTGACCAGCGACGAAGCTGTGGAACAAGCAGGGCAGTGTGGCTGTTTTCAAGGGCCAATGCTTTCTGAATGCGGTCACCGCTGCTGGCAGAACGACCCCCGAAGACGCCCCTCTGCTTACATCGAGTGTTCTCGTCATCTTCAAAAACACGACGACGACATCACCCCCTTCGACGACTCAGCCAGCTTTTGCTGTCGTCACTATGCGCTCTACGGTGGCACAGACACCGTGGGCTTGCTCAATTTTGCGGGCATGTGCCATCGTCGCAAAGAACTCAATAACAACACAACCGGTTTTCTCGAATCCACCAGCCTCTGACGTCTTCTCCGAGAACTCAAAGATGACACCGCCTGCTTCCTCGACTCAGCCAGTTCATAGTGTCTCACTCCCACATTTCCCGCACAGTGATGTTGGGGTGACCTTTATAGAGATAGGCAATTATGACGCCACACTTATTTCTTCCTTTTTAGAACCTCTACGGGGTAAAATCACAGAGATACAAAATTCTCCAAAGCCATACTTCGTCCTGGGAGAGAGCAGGGAGGGTCATGACAACCTGTACTGAAGTACCTCATAGCGTGCTCTCTTATCCTCTGTTATAATAATACTGCAAAAGGTCGTACACATTCAGAACAGCTTTTCGAAAAAAAACGCGTATAATGCAAGTGATTTGCATGTTCAAACCACCAGTCGAGCATAAAATGCCGCATTTTTCTTTGCGCATGAAATGATAATAACAAAATCTAAAAAATACTGACACTCAAGACCTGACATTGGAAAATTATTGCACCTTGTGGCCATTTCGGAGCTTGTTGTAGTTCCCTATGAATGGCTGTGTGCAGTGAGGGCGAAATTTTAACGAAAAAACAAAAAAAGAGAAGCCATATAAGGACTGGCTTGCGGCAAATGCCAGCAGTTCAGAAACTAAGAAAACAAAGAAGAAACAAATTTGGCACATGCCAAGAGGCCAAGGGGTGCGCTTTTCTTCTCTTTATTTTGTTCAACATGTGCCTGTCTTGCGACGATGTTCAAGGTAAGCTCTGTGCGGTATAACTGCCTTTAGTCGCACGTGCCTTTCGTGAAATGGCCTGTATTCTGCACTTAAATGAAAGGGTAGATTCCTGGCTACGGTCGGAGACAAAAAAAGCACTTGTTATTTATCTTGCTTGTTTTTCCTTGTGCTATTGCCGTGCCTGCGTAATATTTCCAGATCAACACTGGCTTGCACTCTATGAGTGTGACTTCATATTTTGGACTAGAATAAACAAAGTGCAAGGTTTCAAAAGAAATAAATCATTTCTAGGAAAGCCGAAATAATGTTGTTTCACTGTAGGGCGACACCCTAGACAACCACCGCGTGATGCTACATTTGTTACGGTGCTAGACTGTTGACCTGAAGGTCACAGGTTTGGTCTATGCTGACAAGATCGCACTTCGAAGAAGGTGAATTTCGAGAGGCCTGTGTATTGCGCCACGTACGTGCACATTCCTTTCGGCTCTGGTGTCCTATAAGTTGGACACAAAGAATTTGCGTCAAATGTGACATAATGAAGTAAAAAAATGAAAAAAGTGTCCGAGCTATCGTCCATACACCTTCACAAGCATAGGCAGTAATTTTTTGTCGTCATCGTCTTTGGAGCTCTGCAAAGAAGAAAACGAAATGGTGGATTGCCATGAGGTTGACCGTCGCCACAACCAAATAATGAAGGACACCTTACTGGTTACTATAACATCAGTTTATTGTATAAGACCTTATATAAAATATGAGATTTGTAAAGTGGGTCTTTCTTAACACTATCTCATCGCCCAAAGCAGCGGACAATCTTCACGTCCTAAATATAGGACTAGGACACCAGGGCTCAGTGGTTTTCAGAACTTGGGAAGCATTCAGGCTAGTGCAGAAGTGTAGCTCTCGTAGAAGCTCCCAATTTTTTGTTATTCTAGTTGAGAAACATGCTAACATCACTTAGATAATATGTAAGGAGTGTCTAATAGCGCGATAGTACGTAATAAATATTATTTTATATAATATGTTGTGGCGTCACAGAGTGGCTTGTGGATAAAAAATCTAGCGGACGCGGCCGTTACGTGTCCTCCAGGTGCTAGAAAGTCATCAGAGCTCACGCCCACCGCCTCACCGGTTGTTGAACGACAAAATATAATAACGATGCGTGATGAAGCTAGAAGAAGACGACGATGAGGAGTAGTAGTTCAGTCAGCTTGCCCTTTCAAACATGAACGCAATTAATTCTGGTGCCGCCAAGCTGGATACGGCAATTTTTTGTGATGTGGGATCTTCATTAGTGTTCAATATGTTGTCGGTGGCCATTCAAGTTCAATGAGGAGCTGTGTATCACGAATGCAGCGATTCGCTATTGAAAAGTTCAGGCGCTGTAACTAATACATTGTTGTTCGATGTTAGTTTCACACCAATAATTTGCACTAACTGGGTTAATTAAATAGAAGTATTCATTTTCACCATATTTCACTTTGATAGCTGAAAGCCCGAATGTCCTATATTTAGGACATAGAGCCTTTTTTGTATACTAATGGGATGCTCAGAAAAAATGTCTTCGTTTTCTTCAGGTTGTACTTACACTAAATCAATAAGAAACAAAATATCTACCAGTTAAAAATATTCAGGGCTGAAAAGGTTAAAAAAACAACAGGTGCGCGAAACTTTCTGAGCCCCGCAGTCTGGCATGCGTCACAATCGTATCGTATTTTTTGCACGTAAAACACCAGGTGTCATTATTATTAGTAATTTTCTCTCCCGTTATATACAATACTGCATTACTCCTAATGATGGCTCTAAATTCACGAGATCTATGGCGGTATTGTCGAACCAACCATGATAGATAGGACCTAAAAACGGGATCGAACACAATCGCGATGATTAGCACATCAATTCAAGTGACGCAGGTTTCATGGAAATACCAGCAACCAGCTATTGATGTTATCAAAATTCAGGAAGAGTGCGTACATTAAACGTTCCCTACAGCCTGTTGTAGAAATCAAAGGCCACTTCGGTGAGCGTGTGTGCCAATTACAGACATTTAAACATAGGCAGTTCAATATCGCCATGAGGTAAAGTCTCTTGTTAAGACTTCCCCAACTTTTATTGTGGCTACCATACCTACTGAAAGCGATCACCTCACTCCTAAACCATTTGCAATAGCAACAGTCAAGATAGTTTTAGCAAAAATAAGACTTATTTTGTTCCGCAAATGGAAGCTGATGCTTAATATGCAGTAATCCCCTGTCTCACAAAAATATTTTGAAGCTATAACTGTTTTGTGGACCTGAAGTGCTACCTGCAATACTGTTACTGTGATCGCGGATGGAGACCCGCAGCCTTAGTGCAATCAGAAAACTATGAATGTTTCTGTATATTGGGTAATTGCAGTATCTCCCAAATGGCGCTTCCCAAGTACCTAAATAAGAGGCTGTATGGGTTGTGTGCCAAGGACGTAAACGTAATGTCGGTTATTAGGGTTCGCAGCAGGTCCGATCATTAGGCTTAGTGAAAAACAAAGAGCACAAAAAGTTTTTTTTAACGAGCATATTGCCGTAGCTCGGGTGTCTAAGAACTTGGGGACGTGATATTCAGAAATGCGACAAGCGGCGTGGCTAGGCTGGATAGTTACGCAGATAAACTGAACTTTAGAAGATAACGCAGACGACGTGCACATTTGCGACGCTATCCCACGAGCGGCGAAAATGCTATGCAATGTAGGTGGCATGATACATTTCATGCTTAAAAACACGCAGGATGACGCGTCCTGAACGGGCCGCCCAAAGAGTACTACGTAACTACTTGACGTGAATGAGAGGATCATTAGGCATCTCTAATTAAAATAATTATTCTGGCAGTTATTAGGCTAAGCGAAAATTCACCGAAGACGCATACAACTTGCGGCCTTCGCACTGCTACGTTCTCTGCAAGTGTAAATAGAGTTTATCGTGCACTGAACACTATTACATCAATGAAAACGGTCTTAGTTACTTCATTTAAAGAATTCCGTGCGCGTCATTAAACAACGCCTGGGAAACTGCGTAGAATAGTGTTTAAAAGAGCGTTGTGTTGTGCAAAACGCTTAACAATCGAGAACAATAACATTTTTAAAAAGTATTTGCCTGTGTTTCAGCATGCACCATACTGCCACTGGAATTATGAAATTATGAGGCAGGCGCAAAAAAAAAACAGTTTTGGTTTTAACGGTGAGCGTGGCAAAAGTACTGGCTATAATAAAGGGATGTCAACTCACGGGTGTGCACCAGTTTCTTTATTTACTCGGGGCTAATGATTTGCAAGCACGCAATGCTGTTGGTAATTTCCATAAAAAACATGGCAGATCCCACGTACAATAGGAATAGAGGATATGCGAAGCACCAATGAGAAAAGCTGATATGTCACTTTAAAATAATCACAACATTAAGAGGTGGAGGTGAATGATGCCCTACATGACTTCCGTGTATGATTTTCATGTTTGGATGTGTCGTTTACCTTCCTCACCTGTTCGCATCATGTGATACCAAATTTAGTTTATGTGGAGCAAGCAAAGCGGCCACGAGCAGGCTATGATGGTGGTTTGTTGTCATGTTCTTACATGACATGCGTGTAGGATGATCATACTTACACCAATCATATACTTTCATTATCTATTGTCGTCACGTAACACCAAATTTGTTATATGTGTAGCTAGCAAAATGGCCACGAACGCATCATGAAGGGTCCTATATACCCCAATTTAGCATTAACGCGCGTGCACGCTGAGCGCTGCGACGCTACGTTAGCAAAACGCGAACACTCTATAGTCTGACGCCAGGCGTGACCGGCGCGACCAGCGCCCGTCGGCACGGCCTGACAGCAACCGGCCCGAAATGCGACATGCTGTATTTCATGCCAATGCGTTACCCACATAACGCTGCGTCTCCCTCATTTTGTGACAGAAGGACGCCGGACGTGCTGAAACGCGCATGCGTCAAAGCAACGCAGCGTGGCGCGTGCCGGTGAGTATGAGAAAGCAGCGGTGCCTGTCGTGGCAACGCCGGCGTGACGCACCGAAATGAACGCCGGCGAGAACGCCCAATGTGTCACGTCGAAATGTATTGGCGCCTTGACTGTGGCATAGTCGTGTTACCACATCACACGCAACTCATGATTATCATGTTTGCACCAGTCACATACCTTTGTCATCCATTGACGTCACGCAATACCAAATTTGTCATATGTGAAGCTAGCGAAACGGCCGCGAGCGCATTATGAGCGTGGCATGTAGCCATGTAACAACATGACTACATGCCACGCATGTCATGATTTTCATGTTGAGGTCTGTCGCTTGTGTTCGCCATGCAAGGTCGTCATGCCATACCAGTTTTGCAGCATGCCATGTGAACAAAACCACTGCAAGAGCTGCAGGCCATGAAATATAATCCATGACATTCATGACAAACATAACAAAAATCATGTTATGACAAATTAGATATTTCTTCATAGAGTCATGTTATTTCATACCATATTTGACCAGGCATAACATGAACATCATGTCTTGTATGTGATGAATGTCATGATTTACATTTTTTGGTGGTGCAGCTCGTGTGGTGGTTCCATTCACATGGCATGTTGCAAAACTAGAATGGTATGACATGATTGCATGGCGAACGTATGTGAGAGACCCTATCATTAAAGTCATGACATGCATGTCATGTAGCAACATGACCACATGCCACGCCCATGATGCGCTCGCGGCCGTATCGCTAGTGTCACATATACCGAATAAGATATTACGGTACGTGAATGGATGACAAAGGTATGTGACTGGTGCAAACATGATGATCATGAGATGTGTGTCATGTAAGAACATGACTACGTGCTACGCTCATGATGCGCTCGTCGCCGTTTCGCTAGCTTCACGTGTACCGAACTCGGTATTACGCGACGCGAACGGATGACATCGGTAAATGACACATTCAACTATGATAATCACGACATGCGTGTCATGTAACAACTTGACTACATGCCGCACTGATGATGTGCTCGCAGCCGTTTCTCTGGCTTCAGACATGCCAAACTCTGTATTGACTGGTGCGAACCAAATTCGGTATGTGACTGGTGGGAACATGACAATAGTGAGATGCGTGTCATGTGAGAACATGACTACATGCCACAGGCAAGGCGCCAATACATTTCGGCGGGACGCTGTGCGCGTGCTCACCGACGTTTGATTTCATCGCGTCGCGCCGGCGTTGCCACGCCAGTCACCGGTCCTGCCATATACTCGCAGGTACGCGCCGCACTGCGTTGCTTTGACGCATGCATTAAGAGTCGTCTGGACACCGCGGCGACACCGAATGATTTCTTTTGCAGGACAGGCCGCTGCCTTCCGAAGCTTCATCGTCATTGGCGAAGCCTCTATCGTTCCTGTGTAACACCTCTTGACCCCTTCACTCCAAATGCACGCAACTTTGCCGGACGCGGTAGTGTATTGGCAATATAAGAGGAAAAATTAATGCGGGCATGAGCAACAGCCATGGGCGCTCAGTTAATTCGTTGTTAGGGAAGAACGGCCATTTGGGATATTTGGTTAAATTCCTTCGTAATAAGGGTTGCAGTGCCAACACGAAAGTGCTGGAAGAAAGGCAAACAGAAGGCGAGGAATAGATGGCATGGAGGACAACATGAGCGCTGACTAACATACGACGCATTCGTCACCAAACTTCCTAACATGATACGCCTCAACAATTTCATGTGTTAATTTTTCCATATGGCGTACCGGCACAGTCACGGCCTGAAATTGAAACTGGCCCCCGCAACTTCTACAGTGCGATACAGGGTTTGAACTTATCCTTTTGCATAAATCGTTCATGTGCTCTCCCAGCCTTTTATTATGCGCCGTCCAAATTCACTTGTATAACAACGACCACATGTTAAAGGAAACATGTAGACAACACCCACTGTGCATTCTATAAATTTATTTACGTGTTTTACGACACATCAACTATTTATGGTAATTCCACCAAGGCGTTCATCTGTAAATCTGCAAGTCTGGCCTATTTTGCACGGGGCTGATAATGCCACATCCACACCATATCTCAAGCATACTTTGTCCAAGCCATGAGATATATTGTGGAAGTACGAAATAAGACCACTCTTCTTCGCTCTTTTGTTCTTTCTGGATTCTCTTGCTTTTCTAGGATTGTCGGCAGCCATGTCTCGCACACTGAAGAAACGACAGATTTCGGAAATCCCCCTAAACTAAGTCTGTTATTCTGCGTTCTTACACTGTCAGTCATCTCATGTAGGCATCACTTCAATAAAATACCACTTGCAGCCGACGAAGCAATCGCTCTATTAACCAGTTTTGTGTGGCAGGAAGCATAGTTTAACAAAGGTTTACCACTTTGTGGCTGGCACTTCCACCAAACATTATTTGAGAACATTGTGATAATAATATCTGAGAACATCAACAATCCCTGTTGGGAAACTTCGCAGGTAAAATCATGCCCACCCCCATGTGTTTTTAAAGCGCCCAGTACAATTTCAGCCCAGTTTCGCCTATTGTTTTACGGAAGGCCGCAGAAAACTTAAATGGTTGTCCGTATATCTTAAGGCAGCTTGTACCAAATCTTCGAGTTTTTCTTTGCGGATCGTGTCGACATGGGCGAGAAAATTTTCACTCAGAACCGGGGCGACTATTGAACCTATGCCAACTCTCTTGCGTTGTCTATAAAGAAAGCTGCCCCATGATACAAAAGTAGGAATTCAAATTGAAAATCAAAACGTCTATTAAACAATGAACACCGATGCCACTTTCATTTATGAACATTTCTTTGTGGTTGTTCTTGGTTATACAATCTCTAACACGCTGTAACAATGTGCTCTACGGAGTGGAGTAATACATATAAACAACGCCGATACCTAAAACAGGGCAACCAAAAGGATTAGGATCGTTGAGGTATCTGACGAGCTCTTGTGATATACGTACGCCGTAGGGGTCATAAATTACTAGACTAAATAGATGTTTGTGGAGATAATTTCCCAATAGCCTCTTCCAGGTTTATCTTTCAGAAACAGTTGCACGTTGTGGTTGTTCCGGCTTACCAGGACGTTAAACCTCACATATCGATTGATATCTAGGGTTTAACGTCCCAAATTCACCATATGACTATGAGAGACGCCGTAGTGAAGGGCTGCGGAAATTTCGACCACCTGGAGTTCTTAATCGTGCATCCAAATCTGAGCACACGGGCCTACAACATTTCCGCCTCCATCAGAAATGCAGCTGATGTATGTATACCAATCAGAAACCAAAAGTATGGAGAGATATTTGTAAGACATTTATTATAGTTCTTTGTTTCTCCTTGTTTTTTAGACAGTTTGCAGAGCATTGAACAGGCATTTTCACTAACAGTTTGAGCATCAACAAATACCGTTGAAATGACATACCCCGTCGAGTTTGCGATGGCGCTTAAACTTTTTTATCAGCCTTTTGGGAATCTACACTTTCCATACTAATGAAACCAATTCATATGGAAATGTACACAGTGCTTTTAACAATATCATAAAGTACACGCACCTAAAGTACTTCCAACTCAAGTTCCGGGGCAATGTCATGTTTAACTGACTGACTTCTGCACAAATTTTGTCGACCTGGCAGAGCTAATGCTCTGTGGATAAAAGATACCATGTATAATCGATTGATACCAAATATATAGAATCCAGATATTAAAAATGAATGCAATGAGTAAACTCAATATGGCGCGGTGCTTAGGATGCATTGGTATTTCCTGAAACGATAACCTTTATTATTATTCAGCACCGTCTCTGTTTAATCATTATTAGGTAAATACATACAGAACAATAATTATAAGGGTACATTGCAGAGTGACATGAGCAAAGGTGTGAAAAACGACGACGCTTGTTAATCATTAGTTTTGCCTACCCACACTCCAAAAAAAATTATCTTTTGACACTTTTCGGTTAGTCCTGATGTTTCGCGTATACGACTCCCCTAAAAGAGACACGTTGACTGTTGCGGGTCCCACGACTTCGAAGAGTATAATAACCCCTCAAATAGAGTCACCTTGCTTCTTTAAAGGAAGTCGTACGGGGAGCGTTAAAACAACGCGAGAGGAGTCAAAGAACTTTTTAAAGTGAACGCTTAGTTGTCACTTTTACCATTCGTTGCATCTACAAGCACATAGTAAATATTGTTCACTTGATGAGCGTCAGAAATAGGATTACAAGGTACGTCGTTACTGACGCCTCCGGCAGTTTCACCCATGTAGGTTCCTGCTACAAAGGCCTCCGGCATTTCGCATTCTTTAAAAATGAGTAATGCAATTGAATCCATGTCTTTAGTGGTTTGCAAGTTAGTACTGTACGTATAATATAAGCCTAGCAAACCGCCTTTCAATTATATGTATGTTTTGCTTCACACCCTGCATTGAAAAAAGAAAATATATAGACAATGAAAACTACGGAGAACAGAAAAAATCACTGGTTGCAGCATTTTCAAGTTGTGACGCGCCAACCCGGTGAGTCAACAATACCTGACTAGAGTGAGTTTAGTTGATGATGTCAGAATCCCTCTCATTGGTCGTTTCAGCTATCACTTGCCTTGTTTTATCTCACACTGACGAATGCGTTGAGTGCTTGGTTGCGAGTAACCTAAGTTGCAACATGAGCTAGGGACTGCTGCCCTAGTTCTTCTCAACTAGTCATCCTAATCTCGCGGAGCTGTCGGTATTTCTGGCGGTGTGCGTAAAAAAATAAATCTCTCAAGTACACCTTTTAGATTTTCTTAGCTGTAACATAGTGAAACATAATTAGGTACATCGTGTTTATAAAGAAACAAAATATGTCAGAACCTATGACACTTGTGCCGCGGAATAAGTGCTCACTACTTCAGAGGCCGTGAGCCCACATCGCGCGCAATGAACGAGCTGGTTTTCATTACGAAGAGCCTCTGTGCTGTGTATCGGTGCGTGTCCAGACAGTCCAGGGCAAAGTGGAAGGGACGTTCTCTAAGGACTGGCTCCACTGCGACAGTTGTCATGTATGCAAACAGTTTCTTTGCAAGCGACCGTGTCCGTGGGCACCGTCGCCGCATAATTTCCTGGATTAGTGCATACACGGGCGTCGTCACGGCATCGGGCAAGGGTCGCACAAACTTGCAGCGAGCCACCAGAGATGAAAGACGGCGTGTCGAAATGGCTATGAGTGAGGCAAGTCCCAGCCCCGCATGCTGGCACAACAGAGTTTTCGTCTTCCGTGTTTGGGCACACAAGCCACGTTGAAGAATTTGGTTAGCATTTCGTTGTGCTAATGCGCAAGCCCTTATTAACGCAAAGCTACCAAACTTGCGTAACGACGCAGATGTAAGAGAAGTGACGATGATGTATGAACGAGTGTATACATTTCAAACAAACTGGAAGTGGAAAGTTTTGTTGTGGAAGTCAAATTCTAGCAAATTGTGCTTCTTTTATCAAACAAGAGATGCCCTTTATTGTAGTTAAAATACATGAAACAAACAGAACTGGACCAGAAGGGTTCCAATAACTACGTCACAGAGTAAATCGTTATTTTAAAACACAGGTTTTATACAATCGTGGTAATGATTAAGCCATTCTTTTCTAGGAGACAATAATAGAGGGAGAACTAGAATAAACTGACTTAATCACTATATACCATAGCAGAAATTGTTCCACCAGCATATATATGGGCCATCTCTTCACCGTAAGACGTATGGTGATAAATCTGATTTCTGGGCGAATACCATAGTACATATTATTACTTCACAGCGCAAACTGGAAGGAACAATCAAGCAGTCTACATTAGTATATTTCTGTGTGTTTCGTATTTTTTCTACGGGTCAAATATTTCATGACATGTAGATATGATGTGCATGGCCAGCAAGACAATGTGTTAGCAGTCTGAAATTTTCAAGAGCCTGACCGTAGATCTATAACTGCAGCAAACGACACCAGTTTGAAGGCTGTGTTGGGTTCAGATACTATTTCTAGAGAATACAAACATGGTATTACCTGGGAGGTACATCGACACCAGTTTGAAGGCTGTGTTGGGTTCAAATACTATTTCTAGAGAATACAAACATGGTATTACCTGGGAGGTACATGGAACATGCAAAGGTTTAAGAGAGCAGCACTTGTTCAAGAAAAAAGAAGAAATCGACATGTGGACGCGAAAAAAACACTTCAAACATGAGGTATATCATGAGCGACAATACACATAGCTGAGAAGTCTCAGTGTCATCAGCAGTGAAATGACAACAGCGCTTTGCCAACATTATTGTTTGTCTTAGTGCGAAACTCTACACACGCTAAGAACTCTATCTTGTGTTTCACTCAATATGAAGCTGGTTCGGCGAGAATAGAATGTGTCTACATTGCCTTAATTTTGTACATGAGAAATCTATGCAGAACACCTTCGCATGCTTAGACAATTACTTAAAGAAAGACAAGAAGCTCAAGAAAATTTTGGCCATTTACAGTTGTGTGTACTTTTGAAGAGTATTTTTATGTCTAGATATTCATGCTGCTTTACCTCTTCTTCAATTGTAAACTTTTAAATCATTCTTCAATCCTTGAAATAAGAGCTGTAAATTTGTGGACTGGTACTTGCACTTTCTTGCATTCTTTTTGCACTTGCACTTAATAAGAAAAGAAAAACCCGAGAAGTAAGCTGAATATTAAGGACACGTGCGCTCTCTCACCACTGGTGTCGGCGTTCCCAAGGAACATTGATAGATTCACGGTTGCCCTTATATGACTCATCCCCCAAGACTGAGGTCTGAACTGATGCCAGCGGTCAAGGGATTGTAGGCGTTCTTGCCCAGCTCCAACAGGGACACGGCTGCGTTATCGCCTACGCTAGCAATACTCTTACACCTATTTGTAGCGCAACTATTCAATCATCGAGCGAGAATCTCTTGTTCATGTCTGCGCGGTCTCCAAGATTCATTCATATTTATATGGCACTGACTTCTCCGTCATCACGTACCACCACGCGCTCTGCTGGCTTCCATACTTAAGGGATCCAACCGGTAGACTTGGTCGCTAGGCTCTGCGACTGCAACAGTACACTTATGCAGTGACATAAAGGTCTGGACGCCTGCATCAGGTTGCCGATTGCCTCCTTTGCTATCTGGTTCGCGAACCACTCACCGTCTCTGAGAAAGAAGTTTGCGGGTGCTCAGTTTCCCAACTGACCCACATAGCCAACGAGCAACGCCACAATGCATCCTTACGGGCTATCATCTAGCCCCTCGATTCCGTACCATCGAACCGATCTCGTCGCTCGTTCCTACTGCAGAGTGCTACACTACAGCACCTAAACTTCCATCCAGATAGCCTATCAATGCTGCTCGCTATACCTAAACACCTCTACTCGGCTGTACTCCACGAAATTTATGTCGTTCAAACTGCCGGTCACCTTGGTGTGTCCTGCAGATAAGACCGTATCCGCCATCGTTTCTACTGGACTGGTCTCGCACCATCCATCCGAAAATACGTCGCAGCGTTTGAGGAATGTGAGTGCCGGAAAACACCGTGGATGCCTCCGGCTGGGCGCCTTCAACCACTTGAAATTTCTTCTGAACCCGTCTTTTGCGTTGGTTTGGACCTACTCGGCCCATTTCCCCTGTCTTCTGCTGGCAACAGATAGATAGCTGTGGCCACAGGCTACGCCACACACTATGCCATCACACTCGCTCTTCCTACAAGCTACGCCACAGACATCCCTGATTTTTTTCTTTGTGACATCATCTTGGAACTTGGTGCTCCACGCCCGCTAGTCATGAACCGAGGCCACACTCTAAGGCGAAAGGGTGTTAAAAGGGTGTGTGGTTCGTGCTTTTGGGGACAAATGGGGCTGCCACAAGCAATTATCCCTTCAAGGACTAACAACACCTGGTCTAATAGTTAGTCGCCACAGGCAAGCTCAAGACACTAACATTCAGTCCTCACATTCACACCTTAGTGAGTAACCGTTAGTCCCACAATTCGCCTCAACGGACTAACACTTAGTCCTCACATTTACACCTTATAGAGCAACTGTTAATCGTCGCATATACACCTTACCGGGCAACCGTTAGTCAATACAGTTGCACCTCACCGGACGAAAGGTTGATCCACTCAAATACTCCAATCGGATGAACTTTTTATTATCAGTTTAAACATTGTTTTTTTATATATTTTTCGCCAGGCCTAATAGCAACAACAAATAGCACAGAATAGCACAGAATAGAAATAGCAACAAATATCACTGAAAACAACACGCGAAAAAGCAGTTAGCCACCTATGCGTAACTGCTTTCGCACTCATGGCAACAACGAATTCTACATACTATCTACATACATATGAAGTTTCTCAATTCTTCAAAATGAATTATTGGTGAAGTGCACAAGTCTAGTCTCTTTGTCGCATCTTGTTCAGTCCTTGTGGAGCTCCTATGACGGAAGCGATAAATGACAGGCATTGCAGATGCCAGCGCACGCAGCCCTCTTCCTGTTGTGTTCCCATGGCTGTACGTACAATGGTATTGTAAAAATTGTTCGACACATGTTACAGAAGCTGAAGATGCACGCATATGCCAAGTACGTGCAAGTTAATATAAAGATATAGATGTCAAATATGACACACAAATAACTTTACCTTCACATGCCATAGAGACCTCCCGAAGCTGCTCTAACGAAAGAAATGGATGACAGGCATCGCAGACGCCAGCGCACAGTCTTCAGCACGGTGTGTGCCCACGGCTGCACAATAAGTGTGTAAAATAGTGAGTTTCACGTGACAGCGTATGAATACAATTGTACATGAGAACTACGTGCAAAGTGAAGTAAAAACATACCTGAGTTGTGACATGCTTATAATTTCACCGTGATGTCACACATCGTCAAAGACTCATTTCGATCCCCGTAGCTCAGCAGCTTCGGAGTGGCGGCTGCTGCCACAACTCCGCGAACCACAGTGCCGCCAACAAGTCCACGAGTTTTAAGCGAGCGACGTCATTCAGCTCGAGCAAGCGAACACGAGACCAAACACGGCGCTGCACGCGGAGTGTCTGCCGCTAGCGAACATCAGACAGGAGAGCGAGCGTACGCTTGTCTCCCGCCACTAACAGCGACAAGCTGGCTTAGAGCTAGCGCCAAAGATATCGACGGTAATGTGGCCCTCTTCCACAAACTCGAGCGAGTGCAGCTCGCAAACGCGAGTCCGCCGCCGCCGAGCTGCTTGCGACCGAGTGACGAGAAAGCCAACTGTAATGGCGACCAATTTTCACTGAATTTCAACGCTAGCGAAAGCCCCGCCAGCCCGTGCTGGTGCACTTACAGCGCGCGACATACTACATTCAAGCTCGTTACGAAAACCCGCAATTGTTTTCCACGACTCCCAACACAACCACGATGTAGGTCTCACCCCAATATCTTGAACCCGGAGCACATCGCGGTGGTGAAGATAGGCGAGCACTCGATGAGTGAACGTACGCGAGGCCGACGGGAATGACGGCTAATTTCCAAGCGATCGCAAAGCACAGGCGAACTGCAGACGACCAAGCTGACCTTCGCGGTGCATTTCGTGCGTATGATATACAACACGACCATGACCGTTGCCGGCAAGCGCGATCCGTATCGCACACGCGACGAGTAGAATAAAGAATCATCACCTACTTGCGAAAGAATCCAGCGTTGATCTCTGCCCTGAGTCGTACTGAAGTAATGTATCCGATAGGCCTGCTGTCTTCTCGGCCACCATGTTGGTCTTACCAACTGTTGCTGTCGTGTGTTGGTCGCGACTGTCTTGAAACCAGAGATATACAGCGTGGCGTGGTGACGTGTCGAGACATGCCCCAGACTTTATGGGTGCGGCGAAACGCAAAAGAAGCAGCGCACGCTCATCCAAGCGTACACACAAGCACTACGTCATGATTCCTAGATCGTTAAATCCAGACGGCCGTGGTCGAACACTCTGAGCGTGACGCAACACAAACCGTCACCAGCAAAATACGTGGAAAGACTGAGCTAGGAGAGAGGAGGATGGCTACTGACCTTGGCAACGCTTTGACGCTGCCCACATTTACCGGGTGGTTCATCCCTCTGGAGCGTGTTTGGAGACAAAGTGGTTTGCACGCGGCACACGTTCCTCTGTGGTTGCTCCTCAACGTTCTATTATCCGTTCATCGCGCGTGCCTATTGGGCTCTGTTACTCTTTTTTCGGGTAATTTTGTCTTAGAGTGCACACTTTTTTTATTGAGAGTCATTGCAGACATCCTGCACTCATTTGAAACCCAGAACGAGCTCACTACGTCACACCATCCGCGAACAATAGGCCTCGTGGAGCGTTTAAACCGAACTATAACCGACATGCTTTCAAAGTGCTGTTTTCAGCCCACTCCTACTGGAACCCTGCTCCACCGTACGTGACATTTGCGTACAACTCTTGGTGCCGTAACACGGCTGGTTATTCCCAATTTTTCCCGCTTTTCCGGCTTGAACCAACATTTCCTCTCAATACATTTATTCTGATGCCAGCCGATCCAACCAACGAATATGCCCTGCACGCCATCGACCGGGTCGGCCACGCACGAAATGCCGCTGGTACTCCCCTTCTGGCCTCTCAAAAAAAAACAACGGTGTCGGTATGATAAACAACACCACGACGTCCACTTTTCAGCCAGTTCGTTGGTTCTGCTGTGATCTCTTGGTACACAGGGCCACACCGAGTGCTTTGTGCGGTGACTACCGTCACTAACGAAATTGCTTCTCCTGCCTCGTATTCTTCATCCATCCCTTTGGCCAGCGAAAACCTACACGCCGCACACCTGAAGCAGTACCACTCGCCCAATGACATTGACGTCTAGATGCGCCGAAACGGCGCCTTTGCTGACAGGGGTTATGATACACGTAACCTGCCTGAATGCATATTTCGACGCGCGTGTGCGCCCGATAAAAAGGACGCAGGTCATTTGCTGCTCAAGCTCGGATTCCGACGGGCTAGTGCTACAACCGCTCTTGCAAATATATTTTGTTATTAGACCTTTGCAATCGGTGCCAACATAGCAATACCAGCAGCACGTGTTGCTTCAAAACAAACTTCCGGTCACTTATATTATCACTCTTTAACGCAGAAGCAGCAAACTTGTCTTTTAGTTGTTCCAGAGTAAGTAAAAACTCTTTTTTCTGCTTTCTGATAAAGGCAAAGCGCTTAAGATTATTGAATAACTCCAATAATGAGGTGTGGCTTATAAGAACTTGTATTTCAATTATTTAGGCTGACAAAAGCGAGAAAAGTGTTGAAAATTTGCGGGCTACTCGCTGAGGCATTCGTTCCTCGCCAAATCTTTCAGGGGTGCACAAAACCGGAAGCCGTCCAGCAACTTTGTTAACAGCGAAAAGGTCTATAGCCTGCCTTGAAAGCGATTAGTTATCCACGTAACATTAGGTTGAACAGTTGTTGATATTTATATAACCAGTTGTTACTACACCTATCGCTTCTGCTGTTACATGCCCAGAAGCGATAAGCTGATATGAGCGCTGGTGCTCGCGAAGATGGTAGCCCTGCACGCTGCTACATAATTCAACTTGAGCGTATGGCACCTAACTACCATATACGTTAAGCCAACGACACATCTGTATTATAGCAGTACTTATGTAATGTTTATAAAATTGAATAGCCAGAACTACAACTACATTTCTTGTTTCACAAAAAATTCGGGTGTTTTTAAAAAGCAGTTCCCAGACTTGGCCTTGTTCTGTTGTAGAATACTTGATCAACACGCAGAATGCTAGGGTTAGATTCCTGCTCAGACACTGACTTCATTATTTGCCTTCGTCAGGTCAATGCTGCCGATGTGAGCTTTTACATAACGCTAACGCATTATATTTACACGTGTGTGTTGTTGCTGTTCTTGGGAAGATACTAAGTGTCAATCATTTGTGGCCACACCCACCCACTCGTGCGCCACTGTCTGGCAGAAGGTGTTTGACGACGTCCCCGACTGAATTGTGACTTAGTGATGTCTTGGCCAGCGCGTCATGTTGATCAAACCATGTTTTCTTTCATACTTGTTTTGGTTGGCGTCAAGTTAAGGAGGTCATCACGAGAGCACTCAGACGTAAGTTACTATATGGGTACGCAGGCAGACGCCAAAACTGCTTGCAGTACGCGAAAAAAATACTTCACAATAAATATGTCTCTGAGTAGGAAGCAATACAATTTGCTGTCTACAAGATAGTGTTCCGGTTTAATCGATAGAGGTGTACCCACGTAGCAGAACTCCCAGAGTCTCGCTTCTAAGAAGTAAGCGGCAATTCTTTAGCTTTATGCCAAACAACCACATGAAAGTCGGCCCTAATGATTGCCAGCACAGTCTCACCAAAGTGAACTTTAAATAAAAAAACATGTCTTCATGCCACTGCATATCCCTATATTCAGCAAAAGTGCCCACCAACAAAATTTCTATTGCAACAAGGAAATCGAATTAACTATAAAAGTAAGAAATACAGTGAACTATCTTGTTTGTGTTACATCGCGTCTAGTCAGAAGAAAAAAAGCTAGAACAAAGTGACAGAATGTCACTGCTTGCGGAAAAAGAGGGCGCTCAGATGTTATCGTTTCCTTACATAGTGATACCGTGTGAGTAAACATTTTTGCGATCAACTCTCCTATTTCGCCGTAAAACGTTACAGTAACCCAGTCATAAAACCCATACCCCGGGCATAAAAGAACTGATGTGAAAATTCTTGCTTCTTCATCCTACAGCTTGCGTATTACATTTCTTTAAGCATTATCAGCTGCACACTACAGAATCAAATCTATTGCGCAATATCTAGACACAAAAACCAAAACAAGTTTCAAGCACTTCCTTTCCTATGTTGTCATAAAGAAGAACGTTTCAGAAGCTTTTGGGAGACATATATGAAACATTGACAGAGCGCAAACTTTTGGAAAACATGTCGAGATACTTAGTCTTTAGGGTACTACATTGTTACCTGTGAGGCTATATTGGCCAAGGGTCTAGGAACATTCAGCTTCTCTTTTGACTTCTTCTGGTGCTTTTGTATTTTTACCCTCTCTTGCTCTCGCTCTTTCTCGATGTTCTTTTTTTTTCGAATGGGGCTTGTGAGTGATTTAGTAAAGAATAACTTCAGGCCTCTGAAGACTAAAACAAGTTGAAGCTACTATAAGTCCGTAACAGCAAGGGAAGTTGTAGAAACGAAATGTTTACTCCTGCCAACGTAATCCACTTAGCCCTGACGTGAAGTGACAAACCCAATTTCAGTACTCTTTTGGGTGAAGTGTTCCTTTGCGAGATGCCGACATGAATGGGGGAAGGCATCAGACTGTTTTCCGTTCTCATTCTTTTCCCTTGGGGAACTGGATATTTGAGAGCAACCTAAGGAGGCGTGATGAGAGCAACTCAAGGAGGCGCGTTCAAGATGTGTGTCTGAAGTACCACAATCTGGGAAGATATATAGGAAAAAATAGATATTCTAGCCTTTAAGCCCCAATCTAAAAGGCACAGCACTTGCGATATCCTACCCAATTAGTTTGGTATAAACATTCGTTCACTTTTGAAGTTTATCACTATGGGACACCAAAGCTCATGGATATAAGCCGTGGTAATCAGGAAAGTTTGGCGCCTTTTGCACTGTCACTTAACGGAGCTCTCAGTGCAATGTTGCAAAAGAGTTAACTGGATTTGTGGAGGGTAATTTCGATTTCCGTAGTTCAATGTATGTCTTCTCGAAGAGACTGGAGCAGCCGCGAAGATAGAAGGAAAACGGGTGTTCTCTTTCATGCTTATTAGTGTTAAAAAATTGACAATCTGCATTCTGCTCATTTTACCTAAGAACTGTGTAAGTCTACAAACATGAATAGTGAAAAAAGGGGCATCCCTGTATTTAACGTGTCTTTGTTTGCACAGCAATAACACAGATTACTTTAGAATAATTGATTGTTTTGGCATGAATGACGCATATACGAACGTAAAAAACAATGCATCTTTTAGAGCGAAAGCGGTTATGAGATTACAACGCCGGTCACAAGCAGTGGTCCGCCGCTGCTGCCACCACCGGCATCCGCAACCATATAGCGTGAAATTAAAAAAAGAACAACCCGGGTCCACTGGGTACCAGCCCAGTACGTATTCTACGAGTCGGCTACGCTGATTTTTCTTTCAATATTTTTGGTTAATTTTCACACACGGGTTGCTAAGATAAACATATTACAATACACAACGAACAGTACAAGAACAACTATGGCCGTCAAGCATGACTGTAACACATAATGTCCTAGAATTCCTTCATGATCAGTAGGGCTTCTACCATTTCTAACCACAAAAGTACACATTCGTCTGCTCTTTGTACCTCGAGAAACCTTGACATACTTCCTTTTATATGCTCTCTTGCTGGTCTCCTGTCACGGTCACAGAGAAATGCAGCCATTATAGAGCGCCATATGCTGTGCAAGGCAGTCACCATGATAAAATCGAAAGACAATCCATCATCATTTTCTATTGCCAAGTACCTGATTTCATGAGGGTCTAACGGAAACTCTTTTTATATGTCCTTTGTAATACGTCCCAAAAGAAATCTCCTTCCCAACAGTGCAGGAAAGCATGGTCAATAGTTTCCGGTTTCTTACAGATCAGACAGTAAGATTGCGAAGGCATATAAAACCCACGTTCCACTAGGAAAGTTCTTACAGGAAGTGCTCCGGTGTGTAATTTAAATAGGAACGTTTTCGCACTTGGAGCTGCCGGCCTTTTTTAAACTCGTTTAAGTACATTCTCACCCTTGCGTGCTGTATATAGCGCTCTGTACAGTGGGATGGGGAGCATAGTGTCACAGAAATCTTTGTACAGTCTGTTTTTTCTCTCTTTCCAACTGACCACAGGTAGTCAGTTGAAAAAAGAACACTCAAAAACCACACGCTGGCCACAACTTCCTTCATATATCCTTGCTCAGCCCCTGTGGTAACATGAGTGCTCACAACAAGCTCAGGCAACAGTCTACTTAGTCTTGTTTGACACACTGTTATTAGGGAAGGATCTCTTGTCTCGCAGAAAAAAAAAACTATTTACTAACTGTTTGATAAACAGATGTCCTAGTCCATGGACTCCACACTTCACCCGTCTAAACAAATTCGTGTGACTGAACCTTTCCCAATTAGACCCCAACACAAATATTGCAAACACCCGATGTTTTTTGCACATTGACCCGAGAACAGTACAGCACTTGCATCACTTTATCGTAGCTTAGACACAAAAGACCAGTTGCATGCAGTAGCCCAAGCAAATAATAGATAGATAAGTTGCATTCCACCTATTCGCTTCTGTTTCATTTCTTTTATTTGCTCTGTCGAATATTCATCAATACTTTTGTGTGACTGAAGCGGAACTCCAAGATATTTACTTGGCATTTTCGTCCATTTAATGGCTGCAAAAAATTCCGGAGTTGAAGGCCAATATCTATGCCAAAAACGAGGCATTTACCCCAGTTTAGGTGTCTTTCGGTATCTTCAACTAAAGATTTGCAAACTTTCATTGATTCTTCAGTAGCTTCACAGGAAGTGCTACAAATCACAACATCATCAGCGTATGCGAGTAGTTTGACCTCTGAGGATTGTACTCTAACCCCACTAATGATATCGTTCTGCAACATCGACCGATATAATGTTTCAATGTAGATGCAAAACAAGAGCGGACTAACAGGGTAACGTTGACGCACTGAACGCTCAATTCTAACGAGGGGTCCCAATGTCTTGTTGATAATTAGTCTTGTATTACCATTTCGATATGCTATGGCTACACCGCGCGTGATTATAATACCAACAATAATGTGTTCTAATACTGCAAAGAAAAGAGCGTGAGCGACTCAATCAAATGCTTTTCCAAATCCAGCTGGAATAGGGCCACACGAGCTTGACTGATGTCAACACATTCGAGCACGGACAGCATTTTGAACATTTGTTACTATGAAACGACCTTTAATTCCACACGTTTCGTGTGTACCGACGATATGTTTTATTACTGACTGAATTCTAACCCCCAAAAGTTTTATTAACATTTCTCAGTCTACGTTTAGAAGCAGTTATAGGAAATTCTAAGGGCTTTTCACTTCCTCACTGCCATGTGGCATGCGTCCTAAATATTCTGCTTTACACCTTTCTAGGTTTACCTTACTACACGCAAAAACGTTTTTAAAATATCTTGAAAATAAAGATAAATTGCTGTCGGTATCGTTAACTTCATGGCCATCCTTCTAGATTTTTTCGTTGTGATTCCATCGAGCGTTCGTGTGTTTCACCCCTAACGCTCTTTTGGTTGCCGTCTCTACAGTAGCCAAAGCATCAGCCCTAGCACGGACGAGTGCACCGTGGTAGCGTTCCTAGTCATGCAGTGCAAGTTTCTGCCTAATATTGCGTTTGTCCATTTTATATTCTCCCGGTTGTATTTACTCCAAGTCAATTAGTCTTTCCATGGTCATTCAGAGTTCCTTTTTTTTCTTTATCTTCCATAACTAAATGCACAAGAACGATCAATAGCTTTTATTTTTATTTGCTGCTTGAACTCTTCCAATTCTTCTGCAAATTTAACTTCATCATCCATTTTTATTTCGTTGGTGCAGTTCATCACCTGATCTAAAAAAATATTCGTCTGTGAGCAAAGTGGAATTCATCTTCAACAGCTCCCATGAAAAAGTTCCACATTTTGTTTTCTCTTCCATATCGCATTTAAATATACAATGATCACTGAAGTGTATTGGGTAGACAGCATATGCCGTACAGTGGGCTATTATTTCAAGCGACAGGTAAACGCAATCAAGGCGTGCGTGGATATTCCCCTGAAATTTTGTGAAACGCGCTTCCTGCGTTCCTTCCATACAGCCACCAACGTCTTCTAACTCGAATTCATTATTTGTCTTCTAGCGTGCATATTACTTTTATCGTACATGGCGCGTCCGTTTGATCAATCTTACCTGTTGAGGATGCTGTTAAAATCCCCAAGTAATACTGATTACTCTCCAAAGTGAAGCCTTCTTTTAGCTTTGAAAAAAAGTGAACGTTCCTCGCAAATAATTTGGGCCCAAATACACTCAACACGTCACTGACATTTAATAAATACAAAATATCAGGAAACCCATCTACCAGACGGGAAAGAGAAGGTATCTTGCACTAACAGACCTAGTAACTCCCTAATGAACAAGACGCAGCCTGCAGAAGTGCCTATTGCTTGACTTACATAGCGTAGTAACGCGCCGTAAACCTCAGCACCATGCCCTGGATCTCTTCCTCACCGTCTACTTTTGTTTTTTGTAACGCTAGTACATTCAGATCTTGATCCACGAGCAAATTGTAGACTTGGCTTCGTTTCCGCTTGGCGGCAAGACCATGAACATTTAATCTTGCCACTCGAAGTTTCAGTGCAAAAGCCATGTCTACACAGTGAAAAACTTATCCCGGGATAGAAATCCTCGGAGCCTCCAGGTGGACCCGTGTCACTAGAGGACAATGGTGGCCAGTGTTTGTACGATATCGGGTAGACACGCAGCCTTAAGCTACTGAGTCAGACCGAAGTCGTCTTTGCAGGTGACCCATCTTCATGCTTTTCACTGGACACCTCGCGCCGTCTTGCAGGCTGTTCGTGGGGTCTTTTTTCTTGGCGCCCCACCACTGGTACTCTCGCTGGACACTGGAGGTTGGTCTGTTAATAGCACGGGCTCAGGCTCCTTCAATGGCGTGCTTGTGTAGCCTCCCTCGGTTTGACCGGCTGGCTTTTGGGTAACCTCCCAGATGTTAACCTCCCTGCTTGTACTGTTGGTCTATCACCACCAGTTGGTGTGGCTGTACCCAGTGAAGCTTCTGGTTCACGACGTCACCTGCGACTTTCGCCGTGTCTCCAGCCTCGGTCGTGTCCATCACCAACACTTCTGCGTCTTCACCTTCAGCTGACCCGATAGCCGATGCGTACGTACGCATGCATTCATCTTCGCTCTGGCCAAGCCACCGACAACGCGAGCATCGGGGTATCTTACACTCTTTTGTAACCGCTATCTCCCACTGGTACCTTGGCAGCGCAAACACTGCGTTGGCCGTCCAGGCGCTATCACAGGAGCCAGTTCACCAGCCAGCCTGATTTGGTGCGCGTGATATTCAGCCTTCATGCCACTCTTCAGCTTAGGAAAGACAGACCGTGTGGTTGACCCATAGTCGCTGACTCCTTGAATGCACCAATGCTCTCGGGTGGCTTGTACGACCTTCCCAAAAGCTGCCAACGAGGTTTGCACGTCTTTATTGTTGACGCCATGCAGCAACCAATGAAGGCGCAGCAGCGCCTGCTGATCCTGGGGGTCTACGATGATGCGACATCGCCCCTTGACTTTCAGCTCCTTCACGTCCAGCAAGCGCTTCGTAGCGTCCACGTTGCTCTCGGTGACTGCCCAGACATGATTTATCTGGTAGGCCCCCCAGTGCCAACACCTCCGGCAGCAGTCCTGTAGGGCTTAGTGTGTCTCGCAAATCTTCTACTCGATACGGTTTGCCATGCACATCACCATGTAAAAAATGGCAGCATATCTACACAGTGAATGATGGTTAGTGGGGCGAAGCATCCGTCCGTCCATTCGTTCTTGCTTCCGTCCATCCATGCGTGCATCTGTGTGGCCGCCCGTGCGTCCATACGCCCGTCCATGCGTCCGTTCGTGCGTCCGCACCTTCATCTGTGCGTCCGTCCCTGCTTTCGTCCATGCATCCGCTCCTGCCTCCGTCCATGCGTCCATCCGTCCGTGCAGCCATCCGTGCGTCCGTCCAATCATCTGTCTGTGTGTCCGTTTGTCCTCCTATTCAACACTCCAAGTACCACCATCTCGCATCTTTTCATCATATATTCCTCATATAGAAGCACCGCCATCCAGCGGATATTCCAAGGACTGAACGAGAGGAGGCACACGCACTCTTTCTTACGGCTTGCGCTTCGTGTCTACTTTCCACCTTTAACCACCTCGAGTTCATGGTATATACTAGCTCACTGCATTCATGGTGTAGTGGAGCATACGCACCAACGCGTATGCGCCTTCCGAAGACAACGAAAAGCCGGTGCTCTGCTTGCGCGAGAGTTTTGTGCCACCTTTGCCAGACTTGCCGTACGCCCGCTTTCCGTTGCGACCTCTTTGTGACTTCTCTGCTCGAATAAACGTCATCACATTTGGTGGAGGTGCTGAGATCCCCGAGCAGACCTGGAGCTCCGCTCTCGCAAATTGTCTGAAAGACTACCGCCAAACATGACTGACGCAGTCGCCAATCAGCCCGTTCCAGCCCAGCCAGCACCATCGGCTGCCCCGTCTACCTGCCCCGGCACTACTCGCCAGCGGGACCCACCAATCTTCAGCGGAAGTGTTGAGCAAGACGTCGAAGACTGGCTCTCCTTGTACGAACGCGTAAGTGCCAGCAACAAGTGGGACGACGACTCTAAACTCGCCTACGTTATCTTTTACTTGGCAGACGTAGCTAAGCTTTGGTTTACCAACCGCAAAACCGCTAACTGGTCCTCCTTTAAGACCCTCGTAACAGAAGCGTTCGGCCGACCAGAGGTCCGCAAGCTCCGCGCTGACCAGCGTCTGCGCCACAGAGCCCAGCAGCCTGGTGAAACGTTTACGAGCTACATTCATGATGTGCTCGTCCTTTGCAGGCGTGTTAACCCATCTATGCCCGAAAAAGAGAAAATTCGGCAGATTCTCAAGGCCATTGAGGATGGCGCATTCCAGATGTTGCTAGCGAAAAGCCCGACCTCGGTGGCAATCCTCGTAAGCCTGTGCCAGAGCTTAGATGAATTTCGCTGTCAGCGTTCCATCGCCCGACAGAATGTCTCACCACCAAATTCAATCTCGGCTGTCGCACTCGCTAATGCCAACGTTCGCCAAGAAAGTCTGTCCAACCAGGTCAAAGACTTCATCAGGGAGAAAGTCACCCGACAGCTCTCCCTGCTGCCGCATAGCGACGCGCCCTCCGCAAGTCTGCCTTCCACACTGCAGCAGGCCATATGCACTGAAATTTGCGATATCCTACCTACAGTGCAGGCCCCTTACGCAAGCACATCAGCAGCATCTAATCTCTCAGCTGTCAGCTACGGACCACCTGCACCATCTTCACCTCTCAGCTACGCAGCTGTGGTTGAGCGGCCCCCACCACATCCAGTATCCTTATCGGCTCCACCTCCTCCGGCAGCGCCTCCGGTTTACAGGCCCTCACCTCGCTTTGTCCGTCCATCTAATGAGTGGCGCACCCATGGCAACTGTCCTATCTGCTTCGCGTGTGGCATCGCTGGCCACATTGCACGCTATTGCCGCCGCCGTCCCACACCTGCATACGCCTCCTCCTTTGGAACTCCTACCTCTGCATCGCAGCAGGCCACCACGTCTGCATACGAACAGAGGCACTCTGACTCGCATCGTCGCCCATCAACTTCTCGTTTCCCATCTCCTCGTCGCCGATTGCCATCTCCTATGCGTCGTAGACCACCTCCTGAGGAGGGAAACTAATCAGTGCAGTTCCAGAGGCAAGAACTGCAACTTCTGCGCAATTATCAAGGCCTCTATTTTCGCCGCAAAATGTTGTTGTGGTTGTCAATGTTGAGGAAGTCGCCACACAAGCGTTAATTGATACTGGGGCCACCGTTTCTGTGATGAACGCAAAATTTTGTCGCAAACTGAAGAAAGTGACTACATCTCTCTGTGGCATCGTGCTGTCCACGGCTAGCGCGCAACGCATTCAGCCCTCGGCTGTGTGTACGGCGCGCGTCGTCAGCCAAGACGTTTTGTACATCGTCCAATTTTTTGTACTACCATCATGCTCTCATGACCTCATTCTGGGTTGGGATTTCTTACCAGGTCATGTAGCTATCATCGATTGTTGCCGTGCGGAAGTGTCCCTAGTGCCAAGTTGTGAATTCCCATCGCCCGACCATTCACCACTGCTCTGCAAACTCATCGCTGACGACGACATCACCTTGCCTCCGGAAGCTTCAGTCCCTATTAGCCTTTCATGTGTGGCGCAACCTGACGCCACGGTGGTGTTTACGCCATCCCCTGTTTTTACTGAACGCAAGGGCATTCTCCCAATTGCCGTTCTTACGGTTGCGTCTGGTTTAACCGTAATGCTGGTTACCAACCACTTCAACTACCCCATTGGCATGCTTCGTGGTGAAACGCTAGGATATGTGCAACCTGTCGACCATATCAATGATATTATTCTTCCCGACGAAACGCCATGTCACATTGCCGCTATCACTCAAGCGTCTGAACCATCAAACTCGCCAGCCTTCGACAATGCTATTGACGCAGACCTTCCCTCCTCGCATCGCAGCCAACTTGTTGCTCTCCTTAACAAGTTTCGCTCTTCTTTCGACTTTCAGAAACCTCGTTTGGGCCGCACCACGACTGTCACTCATACTATTGACACCGGCTCACATTCGCCTCTGCGACAGCGTCCTTACCACGTTTCGTCGAAAGGAACGCGTCTTTACCGCGTTCCTTTCGACGTGGTCACAGACCACCACGCTCTATGTTGGCTGTCCACCTTGAAAGACCCGTCCGGATGTCTGGGGCGTTGGGCACTTCGATTGCAGGAATACGACATCGGTGTCGTATATCGTTCCGGTCGCAAGCATGCGGACGCCGATGTGCTTTCCCGATCGCCATTAACACCAGATGTGGCTTCTCTGTCACCCTCTTTTCCCACCTTGTCACCACTCGACGCCACTGACGTGCTTTCGGAGCAGCGTAAAGACCCATACCTTGCCTTGTTAGTCGACTAATTTACCGATCCGTCTGCTGTCCCTTCCACGAGAGCGCTACGCCAGCAAGCAGCTCACTTTTCCTTACGAGAGAACATTCTGTACCGCCGCTACTACATGCCTGGTGGTCGGAAGTGGCTCCTTGCTGTCCCAACTCATATGCGCTCTGACATCTGCATGAATTTCCATGCAGATCCCCAAAGTGCTCACGCAGGTGTCCTGAAAACGTACGAAAGGCTGCGCCAACACTATTACTGGCGAGGAATGTATCGCTTTGTGCAGAAATACGTTCAGTCTTGCACCACTTGCCAACAGAACAAGACACCTCCGCGGCACCTTACTGGCATGTTACAGCCGCTCCCGTGCCCGGCTCGCCCATTAGACCGCGTGGGTATAGACCTCTATGGCCCCCTCCCATATAGTAGCTCTGGAAACCGGTGGAGTATTGTCGGAGTCGATCATCTGACACGCTACGCTGAGACTGCAGTTCTACCGGCAGCGACCGCCCACAAAGTTGCACTCTTCATTCTCCGCAGCTTCATTCTACGCCATCGTGCTCCGCGGGAATTACTCAGTGATAGGGGTCGAGTGTTTCTGTCGGAGGTCATCCAAGCTATCCTCGCTGAATGCAACATTATCCACCGGAAATCTACCGCATACCATCCACAGACAAATGGTCTTACTGAGCGGTTCAACCACATACTTGGCGACATGCTCAGGATGAACACCTCCTCCGACCACACTAACTGGGATGCTGTATTGCCCTTTGTTACATTCGCTTATAACACCGCCACGCAAGCGACTACTGGTTTTTCCCCGTTCTTTCTATTGTACGGCCGCGAACCTTCCCACTCACTCGACACTATACTACCGTACCGCCCTGATGCATCTGAGTGCTCCCCGCTTTCGGAAGTCGCCAGATACGCTGAAGACTGCCGTCGGTTGGCTCGGTCTCTGACAAGTGAGGCTCAAGCTCTACAAAAGACTCGACACGACGACGCTCACCGCATAGCTCCTACATTTCGTGCTGGCTCCCTTGTGTGGCTTTGGGTGCCCCCGCACGTTCCTGGCCTGTCTTCTAAACTTCTGTCCCGGTACCATGGTCCGTACTGTGCCATTGACGCGACCTCCCCGATGAATTACATCATCGAACCATTAACACAATCACCAGATTTGCGCCGTCGAGGACGCAAGACCGTACACGTCGACCGTCTCAAGCCCTACTACGACCCCCTCATTGTGCCTACTCCCTGAGTCGCCAGGATCGCTACCCTTCACCCCGGGAGTATTGTAGTGGAGCATACGCACCAACGCGTATGCGCCTTCCGAAGACAACGAAAAGCTGGTGCTCTGCTTGCGCGAGAGTTTTGTGCCACCTTTGCCAGACTTGCAGTACGCCCACTTTTCGTTGCGACCTCGTTGCGACTTCTCTGCTCGAATAAACGTCATCACAATGACACTGCGGCCCAACGCTCGCTGATCCTTTCTAAAACCTAGGAGGTTACGCCCAGCGAGTATAACGTAGCAACCCTTTCTTGTCTTCTGTGCGTTGTTGAACAATAAAAATTTCACAGCGTGCGCGTTAACTAAAAGCCGGATTCTCCTGTCTCTCATTCTCCCTTAGCAGCCATTGGCATGTACATTAAGCCAGAACTTTTACTGTTCAACAACGCACAAAAGAAATATCTCGCCGGCACCATCTGTAAGGTCAACATGTTATACTTGTTACACACTACTACAACGGCTACGAGGGATGATCGGGGGCCGCTATAAGAAGCTTCGCCCCTGAAACACTGTTTTGCGCGACGCATCCCTTGGGCAGTGGTGGCAAAATAATCTGGTATCCTGCGCCTTGATCTTCGGTCATTCTGTTACCGTGGCTAGTCTGTGCCGCAAACGCCGCTCCTACAGAGCACAAGATCCTTGCTTCCGACGCATGTGAGTGCCTATGATAGAATGTGAGCTACGCTGGTGCTTGTGATTCATTCGAAAACTTGCCTTAGGCAGGCTTCATGTCGGGAAATAAATTGCGTTAATACTACTTATAAAGCGTTTTAATACAGCGAAAGAACAGCCAGTCGTCGCACAATGCAGAGAGAGCGAGGGAGAAACAGCTTTATTGGGGTGAAAAAATTAACAGAGGAATGGCATTCAGGCGTGCCTGGCCGCCACCTCCTCCGCTCGCTGTATGACCCGGAGCTGTACTTCTAGGCTCGCATCTCGGGGTACTCTTTCCCATGCCTCGGACGAGGGAGTGGTCAGGAGATAAGGCGGGGGTGTATACTCGCTGCAGTCCCATAGATTATGAGAGAGGGACGTGACGGAGCCACAGTTTGAGCAATGCGGACTGAAGAGATTGAGGTAAATGTGTATCGCATAGCACAAATCCAGAGAGTTAGCGGTAGCAAGACTGGTCACTGCATACTCGCTCGCATAGGACACACCACCTCGCCATCGGGCGCAGACGCGGTCTCTATACCTACGACTTTACGTCGACGTTTTCTCGTCAAACCACTGCCGAAACACATGCTAGTAGACCACCACGACGGTAGACGGCGAGCACGAGCCCAAGCTTTACACGACGACTACGCCTCGTGGCGTGATGTGGCCTACCTGGACGCGGCCCGCTACCCCTCTCAACCAAGCGCGTACGCACTTAGTGTAATAATTACTCGTACCCCCTCACCACCGACGCAATCTTGCGAGTAGCTGGCTCTGTCCGTGTCCTCCTCTCCGCCTAAGCCGAGGAAGCGGCCATCGCTCTCGCGGTGTCCTCCGGGTTCACTACGATCCTCAGCGACTCGAAAACCGCTATCTCTCATTTGGCTCACGGTAGCGTTGCTCCCGGTACGTACCTTACGGCTCCTTGACTCCCTCGCCTACCTCGAAGGCGAGGATCCGCCTCCCATGTCTCTTATCTGGGTCCCGGCGCACGCAGGAAACTAGGGGAACGAGGCCGCCAACCGACAAGCTCAAGACTTCGTCAACCGAGCGGTGCGCCCCGCCCAGAGAACACCGGTGAGCCCCTCATATCCTATCACGAAATTTCTCAGCAGTATCGCCTCGAACGTCGAAAAAAAAAACAACCACCGCATCCCAAACCCACGAAACCACAAGCAATCACATGGCGTGGCCTCCAAACGAACTCGTTCCCGTGCCCGCGGATATACGCACACATTTACCCTATCTGTTCGCACAATGCAAATAGCGTAAGGAGTGGGCCGTCCAATGCTCCAACCCATTGCAAAAGCTTGTTCCTGTTCCCGTATTAACTGTGGCGCATCCCACTTCCGCCATATTTCTTCATCATCGTAGGCCACTGCATGAACAATTGGCACGAAATTCCTCGCAAGCGTTTAACCAGGCTTCTCAGAAGAATGACGAAAAATAGCATAGAAAACGCCGGCCAGCTACCCCAAAGTTTATTATTAATGGGCCTAGTAAGTATCAAGCAAGTCTGCTTGCAGTAGTTACCCAATAAGTGTTTTGAAAAAGCTCTGAAAGGCCGCTCTTTTAGCTTTCGCTGTGAAGGTTCGATGCCCACCGCGCATACCGGGCATTTTTTTACTACCAGGCAATAAGTTATTACTTGAGACAAATGCCAGCTTCCTGCTATTCGAACATACTAATCTAAACTCAGTAATCACGGTATCCTAAGGAACATCAAAAAAGGACTACAAACATTTCTTTCGTCAAAAAAATTAACACCGGCTCATAGCCACAGAACCGAATGCCGAAATAAACGCTAGTGAATTTGCGCGCCTTTGAAGCAGTGGAATTGCATCATCGTTTGGATATTTTGCTGATCACAGCATTTTGTTCAAACTTATTATTTATACTTACTGAACTTTAAGTGACCGCTTTGGTTTGCATGTCACGGTCTTGCATACCTCTTGGTTGTACACGCGTAGATTTGTAGATGTGATCATGTTCAGCTAGGTTTAAAAAAATGACTGCCCTTTAGAAACATATATTAACAAGTATGTCGAACATATATTGAAAGTTTACGCGTACCTATCTACTCATTACGCGAAGTACAATGACGGCAGAAGAACCACTATATCAATTAGCTCCTTAGCGTCCTCGCAAGAGCTTCAATAATTGAAGACACTGACGCTCATTGAAATTCGAACGCTGCTTAAAACACCTTGCCCGTAAATAGGAAGATGACCTTTTCAAACAAAATTCCTTCCCAAAAAAATATGGTAAATAGTGGCAGGAAATATTAACTTCAGAGTAATAAAGAGGTTTTTTCGCAGGTATTCCCATGTCACCGCCTTGTTTGTGTGGTTGATTGTGAGCAAAAATTTGACGTTTCTCGCGAGCGAATATCTCACACAAGTAAAAATTACTAAGGTAAAAAAGTCAGGGCAGCACTGCATGTCTCAATGCTTGAAATAGCAAAGCCCAACTACGCGTTATGTTCTGTCTAAGATGTTGCAAAGCTTTACCTGGGTGTTGCTATAGGCATTCTCTAGTTGCTTCTCAGCGCCGACAAGTTCAAGGTAAATCACAGACACTCGGAAACACGGCATGACTGTCGAAACTACCGAGGCAGAACGCGAGTGGTCATCTCTTACGTAGATGTAAAGGCAGGTTGTCATTCAACTAGGACTTCCTTCACTCATGAGTCTTCTGGCAGCCGCCATTGCCATTTTTGTTTTTGTTGCGCACACCAAAATATTATACAGGGATCTTGCGAAGTGGGAAAAATGAATACAAAATCAGCTGTATATTGTGACTGAATACATCTTAGAACACAGGTACGTTTTTTTTAGAACTATTATCGCAGTGAATCATATGTTTATTGAATTATTATCGAACGAGTTTTGTTTCGGCGTTCGCTACGTCTTGACCCTAGCCTGCCACAGCAACTCTGTGAAGCCCCTCTTTTCTTGCCTTTGGCAGTTTAATAGACGCCATGACAAAGTTCAGGTCACAGCTATATCTTTGACAGCCGAATAGCTAATAAAAGTATGCAACATCTGGATGGAGAGCACCTTTGCGACTCTCTTTCTTTTACCAGGTTCGATTTCGTCAGGCCGCCAAGAATATACATTTTCCTCGTACCTCTCAAACGAGTGTTTCTCTCAAGGCAAAAGCTTGAGAAGGCGACTCCCCAGTTGTGCTACTTGCGTTAATGATTGGTGATAAACGACTTTCTCATGAGCTCAAATAGTTCAACGTCTACTTTACTACAACGAATGAGAAAATGTTGCTCTCGAGCATAGCTCGCCAGACTCTCCAAACGTGCTTGGCAGGAGGAGAAAAAAACACGTGAATTCATCGACACTTAGCAGAACTTCCCGGCTATCTTCAGACGAGACACCAGCGCACAGCTCAGAGCACGCCAAAGGTTTCTCCAATAATTAGTGTTCTTTTGCGTTCTTCGAAAGACTATTCACAATATGTGAACTACAAAATGCCTCTATTCTGCAACATTTTTGTTCCTTCGCTCTTTCTTCAAGACTAAAAACCAAGAATCGCGTCTTGGATAGCTTTTGCGTAGGTATAGGTCCGCCTATGCAGACAGAAAGCATAGGGTGCCTTATGCAGTCCCTCAGGATGGCTAGAAAGCAAAAACCATCTATTTTGAAATCTCACTCATAGAAGGTATTTCAAAACGGAAAAAGCCGCTCGCACAAGAGCTATTGCTGCGTGATCAAACACCTGAGGTACAACGTTCATTGGCTCGATCAAAACTATCAAAAACCGTTACCACAATTGAACTGTGGTAGCCACAGTGGACATGTTCATGCAGGTAAGACCACTGACATAGTGCTGGTCGCCATAGTATTTACGGAGAGAACCACTTACCATATATCAAGGCACATGACTTCTTTTCGAAAACGTTCTGCGCACTGAGAAAACACACTTTTCTAGAATACAGTGCAAAGTAGCAAAAGTGGCCCCTCGTTTGAATGCAGATAACTGCTTCGCTGAACTTTCTTGCCTTTCAATGTTGCGGTAAGTCTATCGCTGCGGAGAACCTCTTGCTCGTGCCACGTTCCCTCAAATCTGGCACGCAGTCTTATCTGATCGGTGCTTATTGGTGAACATCATTGGCAACTAGAGATTCTCCTAACTTTGACAAGGTGAAAAATAAGTGATAGTGTTTCCGGCAAAAAATAAGCCTAAAAGCCAGGAGCACTAAACAACGAAATTCAAAATAGACACATCAGGACAATTTGACTCCGAAAAGCGACAAATACCGAAAAAGGTCTAACCTGTTGGTATAGCAGAAATATCGATGCACTCTTCGTAGAGTTCAAGACGAAGCAGGAATGACGGGTGTATTTTGAATAAAACAAAGTTGAGATGTGTAGCTGCATACATTTTTAGCTTCGCCTGAACGCCTTCTTTGACTTCACAATATTTTTACTCGGCGTGTCGCGTAATTCACATGATAACTGCATTTGTTGCAACATCTTGTGTTTTTAATATTGCACCGCTCGTTCACAACCAGTTCTGCTATCTCATAAGTCTGTATACTTTTTTTTTCTGCGCTCGATATGCCGGTTCAGTAAATACGTTGTGAAAGCAAACAAGCCACGCATGAGATCCATGTGTCCTAGATTTCAAAACCGTTCATGCGCGCATAAGACAGAAGCGATAGGAAGAGCTTTGCTTCATATAACACACACGTAAACACCAATATACACAAACACATTGAATAGGAGAGGCCTGCCGTGCGCAAACCAAGCGGCAGAGTTCGCATTTACTTCGTGCCTTCAGGTGCCGTATAGTGTGCCTCAGTGGAGGCACACGCACGCTCAACGCCTCTTTGACAGCAACTCTGAAAGGAGGTGTCCCTATTTGCCATTTTCAATTCGAATTCATCTTTTCGTCCCTTACCTGCCTGCGCCATGCTTTTAGCTCAGCCAGCTTTTTCTTGCTTCCGCATGCTTCAACACTTTCTAGGAGGCGTGAAATAATATGCAATACCAAGTTTTCCGACTTTTTTTTTCTCTTTATTGAAAATTCTCGTACGTCAACAGCCAACAGAAATTTGGCAATCCCGAAGCGAGTGCTGTAGAGTGAAAGTTCAGTGTTTGTTATCCACCACAGTATGTTTCCCTCTTTTTTATGTTCCCACTAGTATGCATCTGTCAGCTTAAAGTAGGGTTTTTAGGATATATATATATATATATAAATGGGATATGGCACAACGGGAGCGTTGTCAACAAGGATAAATATATTTATTTCCCAACAGTTTCGGGAGGGGACCTCCCTTCATCATGATGAAGGGAGGTCCCCTCCCGAAACTGTTGGGAAATAAATATATTTATCCTTGTTGACAACGCTCCCGTTGTGCCATATCCCATACCTTCACGAAGGCCCATTGAATTATTACTCCCACAAATATATATATATATATATATATATATATATATATATATATATATATATATATATATATATATATATATATATATATATATATATATATATATATATATATATATATATATATATATACTAAGGTGGCGCTGGAAGGTTTTAAAATAGATGCTACTGCAACGACACACTTTTTACGCTTTGCAGCCAAACACCATCCGTTTGATTCACTGTACCGTAAACCACGAAAGAGTGCACGCCACAGCAAAGCATGGAAACTTCCCGTCTTCAGCTGCCGAATGTCAAGCGGCCTGCTGGCGAGAACATAGCTTTGTCGGCATGCAGTAGGTAGATAGCAACTCGTTGGAGGACACAACAATTTAAGCTCATGCTCGCATGGTTGGTGTCTGTTTGGAAATCTGAACCATGAAAGGGAAGATTTCAAAACTTTCATGTACTCTTATTCAGGTCTCACTTTGGTTCTGGCAATATTCAAGAAACCATAATAAACATGTCTGGTTTACTAGCAGTATCTGGCACTTTAGGCAGGATCTGAAAAGAACGTACCACTTTTTAAGCCCAACAAGTACCTTCTTCTGGAAACGTCAGTCACGATCATAATTCTTTCTTGATATTTTCTTTTGGAATATATATTCGTGATAGGCACAGAGATGATTTGTCCCAAGCGTGTAGTTTTGTGAAACCCGTGCGGTAACCATGTATTTTAGCATTACAGCTAACGAAAAAAACTATTGTAATCGGCGTCTGGATGTCAGTTCGTATTAATGTCAATGTGGATATTATTTTCGAACACTAAGCATCACCACACAACATAACCTGTTTGTCCTTGTGGTGCCCGTTCACACCCTTACACAATTTCCCTAACCCCACAGATGCAAAAAAAACTGGAAATATTTAGGGTAATATTTCTTCAATATTTACAACTAGAATTGACACCACTATTTGGGTATTCTTGTGGAGCCTGGACGCCTAAAAAAAAGGTTGCTTGACAGAAGTGGCTAAAAAAGGTAGGTTCGCTAACTCAACTTTGCTGAGCCAAAGTGGCTAAGCGAGGTGGGTTAGCGCTGTAGTCCGGATGAAGTTTCAAACATGGTTCAAAGATTTACACTGATGAAGTAGATGGTGCATGGTTAAGATGAGCCCTGATCTCGTAATTTGACAGCATGTTTCAAAATCCAAAACACTTACGCCATTCACTAATTTTCCCCCATAGCCTGCTGATAGCCCGACTGGTAGAGAACTTCACATAAAATATTGTCCCAGTGGTATGTGAAATCCAGAGCAGGAATTATTAGGAAGTGGCCAAAATGTTAGTTATCGGATTTGCTTTTCAATTTTATTGCGGCATATCTTCATCAGCCTACCTACGCCCATTGTAGGGCAAACACCTCTCTCATTATCCGCCAATCAACCCAGTCTTGCGCTTTCTGCGGCCACGTTAAACCAGTGAAATGTTTAACCTCATCAGCCCTACCAAACTTCTTTCTCCACCTCGCGCGTTTGCCTTCTCTCAAAAAACAATCAGTTACCCTGAATGACCAGCTGCTATCCGGCCTACGTGCTACGTGTCCGACCGAAATTCATGTCTTCTAGATTTCAGCTATGATATCCTTACTCCGGTTTGTTCCCTAACCCAATCTGCTCTCATGTTTTTCCTTAAAGTTACGCCTATAATTTTTTTTCTATGGCTGGCTGCGTCATCCTCAATTTAAGCTTAACCCTCTTTGTAATCCTCCAGGTTTCTCCTCTGTAGGTAAGTACCAGCAAGGTGCAGCTGTTGGTCTGCTGGTCGACAATTCTACAATGTAACACGCTGGGACACCCACAGAGAAGCGTTGAACAAATCCTCTGGTGAGCTGTTCACAGATATGTTGCAAAGCAAGCGAGCAGCAACTTCTTTGCTGAAACTGCCCGACAATTTTCCTGCTCCTGACTTGAAATTGAAGAACCTCTGCGCAGCACGTAGACGGGTGGAGCGGAAAATAATGAGAAGAAAAGAAAATCCGTCTGGGAAAACCGAATATAACAGGATAAACGCTGCGATTCGTCGCCATACAAAAAAGTTAGGACGAAATCAATGGGCCGCTTTCTGTGAGAGTTTATCCACGTTTACGCCCTTGAAAAAATATGGGCTGTAATAAATAGTCTTTCTGGGAAGATCCGAACACACAAGCCATTCGAAGCACTCGCTTTGAAACAAGGGATAGATTTGCAAACCCTTGCAGAGGATTTCGCAGACGTGTACACATATGGTAAATCAGCAAGAGCGGCGATTCCTCTGTCACACCAGTTTTTTCACACGTTGGATACGCCATTCACCTTTCGAGAGCTGGATATGGCATTTAGCAAATTAAGAAGACGCTGTGCCGTGGTCCCGATTTGATGAGCAATCAAACGCTGACAAATCTACCATATGAGCGAAAATGGGCCCTTTTGGACATATTTAATCATGTCTGGAGCACGGGAGAGACCCCATTTGTTTGCAAGACAGCATGGGTGGTGCCAGTCCTAAATTTGGAAAGGATCCTGCGAGCGTCGCGTCATATCGACCGGTATCTCTTACATCATGCGTAACTAAGTTGATGGAAAGATTAATATGTACAAGATTAACTTAGTACCTTGAACAAGAAAGACGATGGCCATCGTGACCGGATTTCGCCCACGACTGAGTGCCCAGGACAGTGTCTTGGACCTATTAAGCCACATCGAGCACCACCAGGTCAGCGGACTCTCGACACTCGCCGTCTTCATGGACGTTGCCAAGGCATATGATTGTGTGCTTCAGGCAGGCATCGTGAACGGGCTCCAAGCCATGGGTGTGTCGGGAAATGCTCTTCGGTTCGCACATGAATTTCTCAGAGACCACTGTGTCCGTGTTAAGCTTGAAATGTAACGAGCGAAGAGAGACGCGTTTCCCTCGGCGTACCACAAGGAAGTGTTCTATCTCCCTTGCTTTTTAACGCTGCCATGGCCAGCCTTCCCGACAAGCTGCACTTGGCTCTGAAAGTAGTTAAAATATCCTTCTACGCCGATGGCATCTGCATTTGGATCTCAGGGTACCAGCACAAACGTTTGGCCCGGATAGCACAGAGCGCTATTTCAATCATTGAGCGTCACTTGTTGACACTTGGCCGATCTTTATCAGTGGAAAAATCGGCCTTCATGCTCTTCCCGGGAGCGCGACGGAAGTCAACACGTCTGTCGCTGAATATTCGAGGCCACTCAATTCGTTGTGCAACAAGTGTCCGTTTCCTGGGCATTACCATCGACAACAAGCTATTATGGCGACGTGCGGTTGATGGTATAGTCACTGCATCAGTGAAAAGGATCAACGCTCTTCGTCGCATGGCAGGGGTCCATTGGGGCAACAGTCCTATGTCCATGCTTAAAATGAATGATGCGCTAAAACAAGCCGCATTCTTTATCAGCTGCCCCTGATATCACCATCACCAAGCCAGTTCGAACGCCTAGAGGCAGTGCACCGAAAGGGTCTTCGCTTGGCGATGGGAGTCCCTCAGGCGGCTTCAAACACGAAGGCCACCAATGAAGCCGAGTCTTTTCCGCTCCGCCTTTTGGCGTCTCAGGCCTTATTGACGCAGCTGTCAAGACTGGGCGAGTCTTTCACAGGCACGGCGCTTCTCCGGCGGCTAAGAGCAAGAACTGGCTCACATTTCAACGCGGCACTAAACACATTTCGATATTTAGGCTTGAAACTGCCTAAACGGCGCCCTATGGACCCGCCTTGGTCTTTTGTGGATGTTGCGCGTAATTTCAGTGTACCCAAACTACCAGCGAGGCGCGCCATTCTAGCCGCGGAAGCAAAATTTCTTGCGCCGGACCACTTGAGCACCATGTACCGCAGCCACCTACAGGTGTACACCGACGGATCAGTGTGCACACAAACTGATAGCTGCGCAGCGGCTTTCTGCATACCCTGCATACCCTGGTCGGACCGCCTGGATCGCGTGGTTTCGTCCACAATGGTAGAAAGCGCTGCAGTCACGGCGGCTTTGCGAAAATTGCGATCCTTTTCTGCACGAGATGTTGTAGTGCTGACGGACTCCAAATCGGCGCTACAAAGACTGCATCGTGGCCTACCTCAAGAAAGGTTCACCAGGCAATCTCTGGCACTAATCAAACACCTAAATAGCAGGAGTTTTAATACAAAGTTCCAGTGGATCCCATCTCAAGTTGGCATTGAGGGCAATGAAAAGGCTGATGCCCTTGCATGCGAAGCACGTACATCGTTTCCAAAAGTAAGAACTCCCTAGACTTACCAGAACAACAAAGATGTGATACGCAATCATTTCAAGGCGATCTACAAGTTCCCACACCAAGCATGTGTAATTCATGGACTTTCTCGTGAAGAAGCGACGCTGTTGTACCGCATAAGAACTGGCTCCGCATACACCCCGGCCTGGTCATTCAAAACTGGGAGATACTCTTCCCCGTTCTGTGCCTTCTGTGGTGACATCAGGGATATTTAACATTTCATTTGGCTTTGCCTACAGTTTGATGTGCAAAAAGCAGTGATGATCCGCACCTTGCGAAAAGGCTGTCATAGGCAACGGACAGTTGATGACGTCATATTTCCTTAAGGACCCACGGCAACTAGGAGGAACGTGCAACGAATTTTGTTGGTCTTCCTGCGAGACACTGGGCTGTCTGACGCGTGGTGACATTTCCGAATTCAGGAGATGCTCAGGCGGAACAATTTCCGGCCATGCAGGCCAGGCTAACCCCGCCTGCTGCAACACCACCACCACCACCACCACCACCACCACCACCATGCAGCTGTTATATCCTTTTTTTTTGAGGGTTAGGGGCAGATTACTATTTATAATTTGAGAATACATGTCGAATATGATCCACGTCGTTCTTATTCTTTTAATTATTTCTCTCTCATGGTTCAGCTCTTGGGTTACCACCTGTCCTAATCGCAGATAATACTTTACAACTTCTGGTGCCTCTACACCTAGCAAAGGGCTATTGCCACAATAGCAAAGTGGTACTGCGATATAGACTTGCACATAAGACATATTATTTTGTGTCTATATGTGTATTAAATGTGCGCCATGAGGCTAGTGTGCTGTATGAAGTACCGTATTGGCTTGTGGAATGTCTTGTCATGTACCCAGTGGTCGTGAGTGGTTGTGTCGCTGTAGCGAAGGCGTGCTTACAGGAGGTGACGGGAGGATTCCTGCTGAAACCCCTGCAGAGCCCATTGACGATAAATATCAATGAAAGTAGCCGAGTTGATGAAATTACTTCGCTCTTGCCATCCTGAAAATATTATTCATGGTGCCGGCCTTTGTACAAAACCATTCCGTGACTGCGCCTTCCTCCTAAGCTTAGCTCAGTCTGAGACCGTTCGTAGAGGGAATGTAAAACCGGTAAGCTGTACCTGTTGAATGAAAATGATGAGTTGAAGACATAGTTGAAAGAATTATTTTGTCCTTGTAATATTTTCCGATTTTCACCTGATGTCATAACGTTTTTGTATAGTATAGAGCCAGTACAAATGTTTTAAGCAAATACAATTGAGCATAACCAGCAGCATCACAGCCTTGACAAGATTCTTGGCATCTAATTCCTTGTATCTCAAATTATCTTCCTCGTGCAGAATCTTGAAAAAATTGCTATTTTTAGCAGCGTTACAATATTCAGTGGGTTCTGAACGTTCGCACTAAACCTCGCTTCATACAAATATGACCCGATGGCTCCTAAATGCTCTGATGATCTGAATGCTGTGACCTTCGTGAGCTGCATGAACGGTTCCACGAATCTTTCAATTTCCCTCAAACTGACCTCACACAAACTTCTATCATTCTTCGTTACATCGACACAGGCTCCAATCATCCTGTAGTACAACGACCATGCCGTGTCTCCACCGCCGAGCTCCTAGTTATCACCGAACAGGTTGACGATATCATCAAGTGCGACGTGATTCCAGCTTCAAGAAGTCCGTGGGCATCACCGGTAATTTTAGGCAAAAATTAGGGTGGTTCCATTTGCTTCTGTGTCAATTACCGCGCTTAAATAGGGTCACTCGGACAAACGTGCACCCTCTCTCCAGGATTAATGAGGCACTAGAATGTTTCAAAGGTGCCGAGCTTGTTTATTGCTATGTATTAGTGAACTACGGCTACTTTGACCATACTTGTTTATCTATCTACCCATCTATTTACCTAACCACTTGCGATTTTTAGCTCCCCTGGCCATTTCAGTAATTGTACCTATACACTTATTAATGCCAAATTACACCAAATAGTAACATGGAGAGAATAGAACACGATTTAAAGAATAGAGAAAGCCTCAACGCGGTGAAGAGGAAACTATGGATGGGCGAAATTCATATTTGTGCATCAAGGGACAAAGAACGCAAAGTAACTACATATATTGATGTAATAGTGAAAATAGGAGAGGCGTTTCACAGAGATCTGTACAGTAGCCTGGAAAACCACGACCATGATGTAAGAACTCGCAGTAACCCCGATGACATCCCACTAGTAATGACAGAAAGTCAAAAAAGCCTTCAAGGGAATGCTAAGAGGCCAAGATGCTGGGGAGCATTGGGTAACATCAAATTTGCTGAAAGACGGAGGACAGATTGTGCCACCTTGTTTACGAAGTGTCTCCTGACAGGGGGGGGGGGGGGGGTACCAGAATCTTGGAAGAGTGCTAGCATCATCTTAATACATAGGACAGGATATAAGAAGGACTTGAACAATCACCGGCCTATCAGTTTGCAATTTTTAAAGGTAATTTTTTACAGAATTAATAGAGCAGTGAAATTCAATCAACCAAGGTAACAATCAGGATTTCGAACAGGCTACTCAACGATCGACCATATTCATACTATCAATGAGGTAATGAAGAAACTCTCCCAATACAGACCACCGCTTTGGATAGCCTTCATAGACTACGAGAAGGCTTTCTTTTTTTTCAATAGAATTATCAGCAGTCATGCAGACACTGCGTAGTCAGGGCTTCAACAGAGCGTATGCAAACATCCTGGAGAGGATCAATCTGCAGGGATCACCTGCTACGATAGTGGTTCATAAAGTGAGCGACAGAATATCAATCAAGAAGGGTGTAATAGAAGAGAATACAATCTCCTCAATGCTATTTACCGCGTGCTTAGAGGAGGTATTCAGAGGCCTAGAATGAAAATAGTTAGGAATCAGAGTTAAGAAGAGTACCTTAGTAACCTACGCTTCACCACTGACATTGCATTGCTGAGTAACTCAGAGGACTAATCCCAAATTATATATACTGAATTAGACAAGGAGAGCACAAAGATAGCTCTGAAATAATTCTGCAGAAAACAGAAGTAATGTAAAACAGCCTCGGAAGAAAACAAGCGCTTCGAGATAGGTAATAGCGCACTTGATGATGTAAAAGACTACGTCTGCTAAGGGCAGGTAATGACTGTGGAGCAGAACCATGAGATTAGAATACCTAGAAGAATAAGAATGAATTGAAGCACATTCAGTAAGCGCTCTCAAATCATGACTGGTAAATTGGCACTAGTCTCAAGAGGAAGGTATATAGCAGCTACATCCTGCCGGTACTTACCTACAGGGCTCAAAACTATGTGTAAGCCTGGAGGCTTAAGAAAATGATTCAGCTTAAATTGAGGACGATGCAGCGAGCAATGGAAAGAAAAATGGTAGGTGTAACCTTAAGAGACAAGAAGAGTGCAGAGTGAATCAGAGAACAATAAGGAGTTAGGGATATCGTACTTGAAACCAAGAAGAACAAATGTACATGGGCGGGGCATGTAGCACGTAGGCAGGATAACCGGTGGTCATGAAAGTTGAATTTACATGAGGAAACAAAGGAGGAACTTTCGCAGCGCACGGCGCATCACGTGACGCGCGCGTCATCGAAACGTGTCGTCCTCACTTCATCCTCTCTCCTCTGCTCCCAACACGGATGTAAATGTGTCGCCGCTATTTAAAGTACTCCGTTTTACGGTCGTCTGTTCTCGATTGAAAAAATTCAGTGTCAAATCTGTCAACAATGGTTAGATTGGCGTGGCTAGGAAGCAGGCTGCCGGCTTATAATCTACATGTTTTATTTTTGCGGCAATTACCGAATGTGTTTCGTGTGACAATGGGAGAGGCAAGTGGTCTTTGGTGTTCTTGGTGGCGGATTCGTGGTTTTCATTCACAGCGCATGGTGTGCATGACCTCACAAGTGGGCTGCATAAGCATAGGAGTCGAGAGTATGAATGATCGTTATTTCGAGGATTCTGTGAGCGTAGCTCTGGCTGTGTGCACGCGACGTCTCTGCTGCTGCGCTGAATCAGAATAGTCACGTGACTATTCGGTCCATGGAGCAGCGCGTTTTATATCTCGTGGGTAAATCTAGCTTAAAGATAACTGATTGAATTCCCAGAGATGGCAAGCGGGTTAGGGGAAGACAGAGAGCTGTGTTGGCAGAAGAGATTAAGAAGTTTGTGGGTATAAAGTGGCAGGAGCAAGCACAGGACCGAGTTAAATGGAGAAATATGGGAGAGGTCTTTGTCCTGCAGTGGACGTTGACAGGCTGATCGTGATGATGATGATGATGATCATGACACCAAAATTGTTAGGACATAACATGATTATATGAGTAGAATAAGTGACTAGTGATAACTTCAAAATCATGACATGTATGTCTTGAATGTCATGATTTACATTTCATCGTCTCGCTGCTATTTCGGTGGTTTAGTTCTCATGACGTATTTCAAAACTGGTTTTGCATAACATGACTGCATGGAAAACATAAGTGACAGACCGTTATGTGGAAATTATGATACACATATCTTGTCAGTAATTACTACACGCCACGCTCAAGATGCTCTCACGGCCGTTTTGCTAACTTCACATATGCCAAATTTAGTATTACGTGACGCCAATGAATGACGAAGGCATGTGACTGGTGCTAACATAATAATGAGATGCGTGTCATGTGAGAACATGACGACATGCCACAGTCAAGGCAGCAATACATTTCGACGTGACGCGGCGTGCGTGCTTGCCGGCGTTCATTTCGTCGCGTCACGCTGGCGTTGCTAATCTAGGCGCCGGTTCTGCCATACACTCTCAGGCGCGCGCCGCGCTGCGTTGCTTCGATGCATTCGCGTTTTAGCGCGTCCGGAGTCTCTTCATCACGAAAAGAGGGAGACGCAGTGTTGTCCGGGTAACGCATCGGCGCAAAATGCAGCATGTAGTATTTCGCACAAGTTGCTCTCGGGCCGTTCCAACGGACGCTGGTCGCGCAGGTCGCGCCTGGCGTCAGACTATAGAGTGCCCACGTTTTACTAACGCTGCGTCGCTGTGTCTAGCGTGCGCGGACGTCAACGCTATGTTGGAGTAAATTGGGCCTTCATGATGGGCTTGAGGCCGTTTTGCTAGCTCCACTTATACTAAAGTTGGTGTTACGTGACATCAATGAAGAACGAAATATATGACTGGTGGAAACATGATGATCCTGACACACGTGTCATGTAAGAACATGAAAACATACTACGCTCATAGTGTGCTCGCGGCCATTTTACTAGCTTGACATATACTAAATGTGATATCACGTGACTTGAATAGGTGACAAAAGTAAACGGCACACCCAATTATGATAATCGTGACACGGAAGTCATGTACGGTATCATTTACCTTTACCTCGGAACGTTGTGCTCATTTTGAAGTGACATATCTACATTTCTCATTCTTGGTTCACATATCATCCATTCCCACTGTACGTGGAATCTGCCATTTTTTAGCAAAAACTGGTCATCAAAATGCTACCAAGAGCCTTGCTCATGAAATATTCTTCGCAAAGAAACTTCAGGCTTGTGCGTCAATGCATTAAAAATACTTTTCACGGCAAATTCAATATGTTAGTGCATTACCGTTGTACGTATTATTATCGCTTGGCAACCAAACAAGTTCGAAGTCTTTGCACATGTTCACTGCTGTAGTTTTGACATGTACAGCACTGCCTTTTTACGAAAATATAATTATTGGGAAACTGCTTTTTTTGGCCTTTTGAGCATACGCCTCCACACCTAAAAAACAAATCCACCACCTTCTTCTACTTGAAAAAGTCAAAAGTCATTGCCTCTGGAATACTTCACCACCTCTTTTGTGGGATCCAGGCCGTGGTGAAAGTCTGTTTTCTGCAAAGTCGTTGGCAATACGTGTACCCCCATCAAGCAAACAACACGCGTATATATCTTGAGGTGCATTAGTAGCAACACGTTTGTTAAAAGTGGGTAATTCATGGCGCGCTACAACCAGCTCATGGCTAAACTGGGAACCATTCTTGAGCATGCGTTCGACGAGTTCAGCTATTTGCACATGATCTCCTTAAATAAGAAAACGTGACTCCCCTCATCGCTTCACTTTTTTCTTACTAATCAGTTGAAGCACATTACTTAGGTTGGAGGCCCATCAAAACTTATCCATACGACCAGTGAAAATCCCCAGGGAACGCTACTCTGCTGCTGCCTTCCAGTGAGAGTCACTTGAACGCAGCACACGCAGATAATTCTGAAGAAACCGGCATAGCTTCGAAGGTTCAGAGCGTAATAGAAGACACACACGTTTAGAGTGTGGAGTTCGTAACGCTGTATCGAATCGCCCAAAAGCATCGGCGGGTACCAGTACTTTCCTTACACAAAACGAAAGATATATTGATGGGCAAGCAGTCATGACTATGTGGCTCGCAAAGAGGTTTCAGGTTCACGACGAAGGAGCGGAAGAAACAATGAAGGGAGGCACCGTTGTAGCATAAATGCGGTGATAAATCTTGCAGCTGGGCAGTTGGTTCATATTTTATGGTGAACTGGTTTGCGCAAAATAAGACAAAGACCCAGAATCAATGAATCAAGCAATCAATCATCAATCAATCAATCAATCAATCTATCTATCTATCTATCTATCTATCTATCTATCTATCTATATGATTCGCTGGTAATAGCACAAATATTCGGTCATTCTTGTCGGGTACGTCGTCAGACACTTTCCGCTAGAAAAGAACACATAGCTGCGGGTGGGTGTGCGCCACATGCATGCCGGTATGTGCCGTAGGTGATGGACATCTTATATCTATTCAGGAACGGTGAGAACAGACATCAGTAATTTTAACGTGACAGCTTTAAGAAAAGGCTGACATGTTCAGCATTTACTCGAAGAATGTAGATAATAAATGTCAGAGTCCCAGCAGGAACGAAACTCGGCGTTTTGCGTCACAATCAATTATTCTAGCTCTGAGCCACGTTACGTTTCAGAACTTCTTTTTACAGCGAAAGCTGCAATGAGATCCCAACTCGGGTCACGCGCAGTTGTCCGCCGTCGCCGCTGGTGTTCGTAACCACATCGCGCAAAATTGGAAAAACAATTAGCACCAATGACACAATGGGGCTTGGGCCCCCAGGTTCGCTAGATGCCAGTCCAGCATTCTGCCACTGAACTACGCCGGTGCTTCTGAGTTGTTGAAAAACTTGACTTAGGCAGGCTTGATGTCGGGAAAGCAATCCCGTAATCACGACTTATAAATCGTTTTAAAACCGCGACAGAACAACCAGTCATCGCACAATGCGAATAAAGTAACGAGTGGGCCGTCAAACGCTCCAATCCATTGCAAAATCATGTTCATGTTCCCCTATTAACTGTGGAGCATACCCACTTCAGTCATATTTTCTTATTAACGCTCTAGTCCGTATCAAGCAAGTGTGCTTGCAGTAGTTATTCAATGAGTGTTTTTTTAAAAGTCTCTGAAAGTCTGCTAGCTTTCGCTGTGACTGCTGTGCGCCTTCCACGCAGGCTTGGCGTCTTTAAAGAGACACTCGTAACATAGTAATTAATCATGGTCACAGCGCTAGCTGTGCAATCCTTCGAAAATTACCTATGTACTTCTACACTAGAGCCGTGGTGTCGGGTGAATGTCTATTCTAGTTTTTCGCTATCCGCTGAAGTTCATTTATGTAGCGCTGTCCAGGGTTCCATCCCCGCGATAACATCAGTGCTTCACGTTGTCACGTGCCTTTCAGCGCATGGCAATGTCAGCGTATCGCTTTCTAAAGCCCATGTTTCTGGCATTGTTACACAACTGTATTCTGCTTATATATAAGGTACGCACCTGTTTAACATTTGTGCGTGGGTTCGCGTGTATCCTGAGCGCCTTTTCGTAACGTTTGGTTGTATAAAAAAGTTCTAATGTATTAAGCTTGTATTCCTATGCTTTGCCTACCATCATGGTACGTGATCTCTGCTAAATGTTCTTGCAGTGCGCTTCAAGAATAGATGAAATATAAAAAATTATAGGCATAATTAAATTTGGCAAGACTGACGTACTAGCCAAAACATGTGCAAAAAGCACAAAAATAAGTCCCCAGAATTGCCATATTTTTGTCATATAAAGTTCGATAAGAGTTTTTCGCGATGAAAAGTGCCCCCAACAAAGCGGGGGGAGTTCAATACGAGTGTTCACTTCGTGGGACCGAGGTGCAGCGGACGTGAGAGGGAGCACGTGTCCCGTTTTCGCCCTGTGACTTGAAAGGAAGGGATAAAAATGGAAATACAGGGAACATAATGAAAGAAACTCAGTGAATGCTCACGTTCAGACGAAAACAGGCTAGTCACGTACGTGCTCCGGGCAGCCACCCCTCCCCAGTTGCGCACGTGGCTTTACGCCAGGAAAGCGCCTTTAAACAAACCAAGAAAAAAAAAAGAAAAATGCGGGAAGGAATAAGAGAATATCAAAGGGTAGGAAAGGTGAAGACGCGAACAACTAAGAACGGAGGCCAATTAAGGAGGAAAAACAAACTTCTGCGTTTCTGTGCCGGTCTGGATGGCTGCTGTAGTGGTGGGATGGTGGTCTGTAGCCGCTTGCTTCGGTGCCCACAGGCGCCCTTGATGTGTACCCACGAAAGACTTCTGCCCTGATGATGACATCCTTGAAATCCCCGGGGCCAGGGATATTTCTTTGAACGCACATGAACTCAAACGCTCATCACACCGTCTACGACGATCACAATCTTGCTGGGTTCATTGCTGCGTTCTTCTTGAATCACACGGTGCCCGAAGGTGATATAGCGAAAGACACAGTTCACCGTGCGTTTGGGCACACTCTTATTAAGTGTACTTTAAAACTATATCCTCGTGTTTTACGAAACTTAGCTTCACTTCGCTTCAAGGGTGAAGCTTCGCTTCAAGGGTAAGCATTTCTCAGGAAGCCGTTGCAGATGCCACAGATAAAACTTATGCCTAAAGGAAAGTCTCTGGATGTGCTCCGGAAAGCGAATGGACGTGGTTCTGTATTTATTCTGATCTTTTTAGCCCCGGTTCATAACTGGTGCGAAAGCATGACTGGTGCTGCTGTACGTTCATTTCCCTGCAATGGTTTCCTCCTTTAAAAAGTTTTTTTTCCTAGTGAGGAGGCCATTCTATTGCTAACTGAAAATGTCTCTAAAGTATAGAATACTAGAACACTTCTAGTACACTCTCCTCGGTAAGAAGAATTGCTTGAATGCTTTCTAACTGAGACATCTTTAAAGGCAGTTATGAGATATTTATAACCAAAACATAGTGTCTTTCATAACTCATACGAACCCAGCGCAAGTTTTACTACCATAAAAAGAAACGAAACTAATTTACTTGCTTGCACAGAAGCTTTATTACTCTATAACAGAAGGGAAACATTTCACTGATAATAAATAATTTAGATATCGCATATTTCTTGTTTTTTTTAAACGGTGTTTCATAAAAAACCCTTGATTACTTGGTTTACCAAGCATACTTTAAGCACAAATTTTGTAGATTGTTGCTTTTTTCAAGGTGTTTCGCAAAGCTACTGGGAAAAAAGAAGCGTTATTAGGTCCTAGGAAAGTAGGGAAATTCCAGGTTGCGCCTAGATTAAGTGGGCGCCTTTTTGAGCAAAAATATAATTTACAATATGCGAATCTTTATCAACACTGCTTGTGAGCGATGTCACCTCTATAGGCATGTTACGCAAGGTTAATAAACAAGTGAGATGGTACTTTATGGCTGCTCCTTCTGTTCCCAATGGATGCTCTTTATATACGCGCGAATGTATTGTGCCGCGTGCAGTCATTCTAAAAAAGCCCCGTGATCAGGGTTTTTCTTTTGACATACAAGAACTAAAAAGCTGGTTCCAGCGTGTGCGATGACCTACTTTGCAGGGTTTTTGCTGAGTATTTCTAGTATCATGCAATGCCGAAGTTGATGAAGCGAATGAAACACTGCCTCGTGTGTACCAAAAGAAATTTGCTCAAGCTTAACGGTACTAAGCTTCGCTTTCTTCTTTCAAAAGTGAGCACTCCTGTGGGAGTCGTTACAGATGCTAGACGTGACACACGGCTCAAGGAAGCAAAACGTGAAGGAGGCTTCGCACTTTGAATCAGAAAAAAAGAAAGCCATTTGTCGCTGTTTCAAGGAGCAGTTAAAGATAAATTTGAGGTGCCATGAGTCAGCAGTCACACGCAATAAATATTGAAAATATGCTTATTCACATAAAATGCCTGTAAAGTGTGCGTTAGCACTCCATTCTTATTAGGTGACCTTGAAGCATTAACATCGTACGTAATGCAGGACACACAGTGCTAGTACTGCTGATCGCCAACTGAAATATCTCGCTAAGGTTTCAATTAAAGTAATATTTTCCTAATTAGGTTACTGTCGTGGTGAATTTATCTTGACATGGGAGGGAGTACAAGAATAATGAAAGAAAATTGGGATTGAGCACTTCATCACTCTAGGCAAACCTTTCAGGTGTTTTTTTATTCATGCAAAAGTTGACTCATTACATGCTGGCTGCGATACGTAGTAAAAGGTTACTCATGTGCGTGGTGTATTGGAAGATACCAGTATCACCTATAGTTGTTCGTTATTTCACTTCTGCAAGTCTGCGTCTGAATTTCTGTGCTGTATATTTCGTACGCCATGGGAATTTAAGGATTTTTAACGACACATGGTTCTTGAAGAAATAGTGAATTCTGCGAATGGAAACCTACACTGTGAGCAGTTCAGCAAAATTAGTAGTCATGTGCGGCACTACTTTGCAAATCAAGCGGGAGGCCGCCACTTTGTCAAGTACGCTCTTTTCAGGTATATTCTCGCTCCTTACTCGCTTCAGAGCTGACGGCACTTGCTGCTTGATGACAGTAAACTTACATAAACACATACTAAGTTTATGATAGTCAGCACACGATTGCATATACTGACGCTAATGAGGGTTAATAGAATTAAGGAGAAGGAGTGTCATTTCCATGAGTTTCATATCTTGCAATGGGTGTAGCTACGTGCCGACGACGCGTTCTGTAGCGCGACGAAATGTAGTGAAGTCAGAAGACTAAAAACTCGTTGTGTCTTGTAATAACTCGTCAGGCGGCAAGAATCTTAAAAAAATTAAGTATAAATTGTCAAACGCGTATCAAAATATAACCAGCAAGGAGAAAAAAAAGTAAAATCAAATAACACCATGTCACGTGAGTATAACCAGTGTGACATCTGTGACAACTAGTTAGGCGACTAAACATTAAATAGCAACACATGTGACAACTACTCAGGTGAATAAAAAGACTTATGATTGCAGAGTAAGAAGTCACGTGATTAAAATAACATACATGACGCAACATATACCCACGTGAAAAAATCTAGTGACACCAAGTAACTAGTCGCGTCACTAGAGTGTCATGTACCATCACGTAGCCATTTGCGTGAGTAAATTCGACGTACCATTTTGTAAAATCTAGGAATGTGCCTAAAGATCTCGTAATATTTACTGACGTGACTAGGCTAGCGCAACATAGAGTACTAGCTCTGACGTGACCAGTTCCCGTAGTAACGCTAGTAACGTGACCAAAGTCAAGACATCAATCTACGAGTTCTCGCGTGAAGTCTCTAGCCAAGTCCAGCCATACTTAGTACGACTAGCAAAAAATTTGGATTTACCCGCACAAGTCAAGGGGCTGGAATGGTAAGTCTGATGATCTTTTCAGTCTTGCACCACTTATGTAAGCTATGCACTTTTATTGCCGTATTTAGGCGACAAACTTACGGCCATTGAGTTTCAGGGCAACTCGAATAGCGTATTCATACGACGAATACATGGAAAGTTAGCAAAGGTTGCAGCATATCACACAAGGTTGAGTCACAAAAGACCTGGTGGGCATATACGCAATCACGATGTGTCTAAGCTTTTGCCCTCACCTCTCTCTCTGCCTCTCGCTTGTTGTGCCGCCATATATATATATATATATATATATTTATATATATATATATATATATACATATATATTTAAATATATATATATATATATATATATATATATATATATATATATATATATATATATATGCATATATATATACATATATATATATATATATATATATATATATATTTGCTTTTTTATCTTTTGTGTGTGTGTGCCTTACAAACTCTCTATGTCTATGTGTATTTGTTTTTCACTCTTTGTTTCCTTTTTATACTTTCCTAAAATTTGTTCTCGTCATTTTCCCTCTTTCTTCTTTATAAGCACGGAAACCTGCGTCTCGAATTCTTTTGTAAGACATTTGTACACATTTTGGGCTGTGATTGAGCATGTGCGGATTCATGCTGATAATATTCTGTCTGAGACACACGGCGAATCACTACCATGACAGCCCTGCTTAAAAGTGATCGTGGACGTTATCTGAATGTCGATGTAATAACTCCTTATGTTATATATTTGTGTCATGGTGCTGCTGTTAGGTGCTGGTGTGAGTGTTATACGATTCATGTTGTGGACGCTAAGCACTTGATTCTTCGCAAGTAAATATTTTGGTCAGCTTGACTGCTTGTGCAAGCCTGGAGCCCTGAAGGAGCTTCTCATAACCTAGGTTCTTCAAGGTTTTTAGGTTAGTCGTCTCCTCAGTTGTTTGGTCTGCTTCGAAGACCACATCAGCTCTGTATTACTCCTGGTTATAATATTTTGCTGCCACGCATGCACGTTACACTCAATTGTTTTGTCTTTAATATTAGGGTCTCGATAAAATGGTAATATTTATTCTAGTTGCAACTAACAAGGTTATGATTAGTATAGGGGTATCAAACGTATTCAAAATAGCAGGATCTTTATTAGCTGCATATAAGTAAGGTCTCATGTTATCCTGGCTTTACTTTGCGTGTTTATAACTAATGTCACGTCAATTTCCATTCCTTGGTTAGCACATCTCAATTCTTTGCCGCTTTTGTCGACCAGGCTTATAGCTAGACAGTCATTTGTAAGGTTAGCCACGAGGTAAGGACGTGAGTACAGCGGAAGAACTGGGCATAGGCCTGGCCATCGCTACATGCAAGAATACGCGGGCTACCGTGATAACGGTATCGCAAGAGGCGTGTAGAAGATACATGAACGTAAGGACTGAGAAGGCAGCACTACATGTCTTAAATAGCACCAAGGTGGACGAAATAACTATCCTTTGAGCATCGGGACACGATTTTCTTGCTGGCAACCACAACCACGCGTCGCACGCCGAGGCTAGATATCATGCACGCCGAGCGATCTCCGACGCGCGGGGATCACGTACCGACGGCTGTCACGACGAGCATGAGCACATACCGAAAACGTACGCAGACATTTTGGCACACTACAGAAAGCACAGAAAGTGGTACCCGCTAACACACAAGAATCTGAGTAGGAAACAAGTAGTGACATGCAGAAAGCTACAAGGCGAATTTTACCCGCCCGAAACAATGTCACGCTATCTATCCAGGAACATTCAGGCGGGATTGCAAGTATTGCCCCCCAGACACGTGCAACAATCTGCGCCACATGGTGCTGGAGTGTGGCAACAATCCGGACATACCACCGTCGTCACCGCCAAGTGCAAACGCATATGAAGAGAAATAAACAGATGAAGAGGAAGCATTCGAAGACCAGTGGGCTAAACTGAATAATTCTTGTATTATTGCCATTTCAATACTTCAGGTTTGGTTTTATATTTCATAGCTTACCTAAAACAACACTTAACAATCTCTACGTTGCATTCTTGGCCAATCACCCAAAGTGGGTATGTGCCATGTATTTAGTATTGCAAATCAAAGGAAAGCCAGTGGGAGGCTTTGCTGGTGACGCAAGACCCTGACAACCAGCTACGATTGGTGAGCCGGGCTGGAGCGGTGGCAGCGAGCCACGCTTACCTGTACTGGAGGCCATCCACCTTAAGGCCGATATACAAAGAGCCTGGTCCAAATTAGGTTCATTTCATTAATTTGTTAGCGCATCTACTAACGTGATTTAGTTAGCACATTCCTAGTTTCACATACCTTCATTAACATGATAATATTATATGAGGCGTATTTGCCTTGGACATGCCAACACAAGCCTTAATAAGCTTGTAATGGCATGTCCTGATCTAATTATCCAAGTAAATGGCCAAGCCAATTAGTTGATTAGCCAGCTGCACGCGCTCGGTTGCTAGCATACGATGATGACGACGATGACGGCACGCACCCCCCGAGCAGCGCGCTCAAATGTGCCGGCTGACCATGATCATCAGCACACAAACTCAGGTTATAAGGTGCTCGGCCGCAATCTCAGAAGTCAAAGTACAAATTTTCTAAGCAGACTTTGAGCAGGCATTAAAAGCTTCAAAAACAACCGGCCATACGAGCCTTCCTTCAAAATATCATCTAGTAACGTTTTTGACACTTGCATTGCATGGTTGAACTTTTGCAAATAATGGAACGACAAAAAAGGAGGAAGATGCTTCTGGTTTGAAAACACCACCCACCTACCTCCGTTAGTCATCGTTGACAGGATGCTGAGTTCTATCGTGATCAACTAAACTAAACACTTTTTCAATGGTGGTATTCTGGCGTGACAAAAAAAAAACCAACCGATTACCACATCTTGTGAACGCGTGGCCAAGACAGCCCCATCATGGTTCTCTAGTGGCTAAGATACTCGGCTGCTGACCCGCAGGTCGCGGATTTGAAACCTGGTTGGGAGAGAGAGAGAGAGAAACGAGAAAAAAAGGAAGGCAGGGAGGTTAACCAGATGCGGTTGACCTTTGCGGTTAACCAGATGCGGTTAACAAATCCCGGTTGGGGCGGCTGCATTTCGTATGTAGGCGGAAATGTTGTAGGACCGTATACTCAAATTACAGTGCACGTTAAAGAACCCAAGGCGGTAGAAATTTCTGGAGCCCTCCACTACGGCGTCTGCCATAATCAAATGGTGGTTTTGGGACGTCAAACCCCACAAATCAATCAAGGTTCTCGACCTCTTTTAGGTAGAAGGCAACATATTGAAGCTTCGAAGGGTCGTCCCACTTGTTGCTCACGTCCATCTTTTCAAAGGCCGGCAGCCAATCTTCGACTGCATGTTTTCATGTGTGCCGTTGAAAAACAGTGGGCCACGCACGCGTAACGCAGTGGTCACAATGACTATTGAAGGCTGAGCCTTGGTCGTGTCTTCTTGCTGAGTGTTTTCGTCAGCCATTTCTGGGCTAGCGGGCAGTCTACTGTGGCGGAGTTCAAGCTTAAACACCCCTGTGAGCTCCAGCTTCAAAAATAGCGGGTTCAAAAAGAAGGTCAAGCAACCATGGATGTCGCCCAGCAGCTCCCGGCGAAGAGCAGAGAGCATCGAACGCGCTGCTTGTATTTAGCGTTCTTTCTAGCGATTAAAAGTTTTCCTCCCTTTCAGTCCATCTCGTCAGTTAACATATGGCACAGTCGACGTCAAAACCTGCTACAGGCACTTTGCCGCCTAGTAAGTCACCGTGCCTTCGACCAAACGTTGAACGCCAAAATAGCCCTAAGAGTAACCAGCCAGGTGGGTTAACAAGGATGCCGTTCATCAACTGGCGTGTTGCCACCGCCGAAAACCTCGCCGCCGTGAGTGTACAGTTAATTCGAAATGAATTGCAGTGCCGTAGCCTGTCCACCACCGGAAACAAAGGGAAACTCATAGACCGACTTTTCGTTGATATCACCAAAGATTTACCGCCAGCTCACAAACTCGAGCCAAGCGAGTCCGACATTTCAACGGCGCTAGCGTCCATGCCAGCGCCTATGGTGTCATTCTCAGCCAAGCCCTGTCTGCAGAGAACACGCAACGTATGGTGGTCTTTTTCACCAGAATATGGCGATTATGAAGACAATGATGGCAAGTCATACGAAACAAGTGCATGTGACAAAGCTGCCGGATCTATCAGCTTTGCTGCCTACCTTCAATAGAAGTGGCACCCCGACTTTCAAGCACTGGATAAAAGAGCTCGTGCGTGTTTAACGACTTGCACGATGGGAAGACGTGACTCTCCTCGCCATTGCACAAGGGAAACTTCGTTGAGTCGCAACAGACTGGTATGCCTCAACAAGCTGTCAGCTTACCACCTGAATCATCTCGAAAGCATGGCTTTAAGAACAGTTCGGTGAGCAACTTTCAATCATACAGTGGCAACAGAAGGTCACAGCCCTCACACAAAAAGCCGGAGAATGCCTGCAGCAGTATGCTTTTCTAAATCTTAAGATTGTGTCCCGCGCCCAGTTCCTATTACTGACAAGAAACGCATCGAACACCTAGCTCAAGGCATTCGCGATGATCAGGTAGCCACATCCCTCGCTGTTGAAGAACCCCGTACTGTGGACGAATTTCTCAACATTGTAACAGAAGTGGATAGAGCACTCGACCATGCGCGCCTAATCCGATCTCCCTAGTCGACAGAGCGATTCGTAGGACAGTCGAGACAGCCCCAGTTTTAGAGTGCTACTGTTGGAACTCACAGTACTGGGGACCACCCACAGCGTGCTCCACCATCTACACTTTCGTATACCACACGTATGACGCAGCTTCCTCGCGTTGCCAGCCCATCATGTGATGATCTAGAGTAAAGTTATGAAGCAATTTCAGCCAAATATGGTTCCGCAGCCCACAGAAGAGGACAATACTTGAGGGACACTGTTTGTTACAAATGCCAATAGAAGGGTCACCTTGCAAGTAAATAAATGTACTGCACCAAAGCATCCTTCTATCGACAACTACACAGTTCCCAAAGCACCAACAGCATTCGTGGGGCCGCTTCCTTGATATCCTGCGCAGATCAAAATTTCGATGTGCCATGGTTACTGCTGAAGTCAACGAAGTGGGGGAAATGAGTGCCTTTCCTGACAGTGGCTGAAATATCACAATTGTTGCAGCAAGTGTAGCATGAAACTCAAAATTGAGCCATGGACTTACCACCTTTGCTAGTCGTTAGTGGAAGCTTCGTTGTGCCTGAAAGTTCTGCCTTTTTAAAAATTACCTTTGAACCACTATCTGCAATTGTTGAAGCAGCCATCTTTGAACAGAATGCTTTTCTCTTTATTCTGGGCGAACGTTGGTTTTACGCAGCTCAAACCCAACTCCACTTCAAACCTACCAAGTTACCTGTCATCTGCCAGCCATCTACTAACGTAGTCGTGCTGTGCAAATAAGAAATGTCGGTGAGGATGTGAAATGCTGGGATTGACACAACGTCTGTACTGTCACGTTTAGAGCCCTTGCGGTCAACATTAAGCCTCTCCATGTCGAGCATGAGCCTGACGAGAACAATCCCCTGTGAAACCAGCTCAACAAAGCTACGCTAGTTCATCTTCATACATCATGTTCCACAAGGCCATTCAAGACAATCTTTACCACCTCATTGCCTTCAGAGGTGTCGTGTTCATGGCCACTCCAGAACGCTCCTATTCCAGAAATGTTACCCAATTTCAAGCCTTGGCGCACGAGCGAGCCCTCAGCACAGCTACAGAAATTTGCTTGGTTTGCATCTTAGCAAAGCATAGTGCGCGGACCTTGCCGCTACCTACTCCCCGTCTGAGAATGATGACAAAACGGGCACTGCATCTGCTGACCCCTCAATGTGTGACATGAAGAGTGCACAAGAAAACAAAGCATTCGCACAGGCAGTGCCATGAGCAGATCTTTCCGCAGTGTCCCTGAATGCAAAGGTGACCTGCCACGTGTCCGTCACCATCCCAAAGACATTGCAGCCCATAAAGGTCTGAAGAGCAACTCAACGGCATCACTGTTGCACAGCTTAGCAAACATGCTGCAGTGCTGTCAAACTGTTACGCGACACCGACAGTGGAACAGCGAACGCCTGCCCCTGTGCACCCGTCACTTGCAGTTTTCGTCACAGTGGTGTCCTCCATTGAACAATCACCTGCATACGTGCCACAGCAAGTTCCTCCCTCAACTTGCTTCTTTTTATTTCGCGCACATATGTGAAAGCCCCCCCCCCCTAGAAATGTGCCCCTTAAGGTACATACAGACTGCACAAAGCAAACGTGGTCAGCACCGTCAGCGAATGCCTTGCAGTCCACTTTCAAATCTCACTTTTTGAACAATGGTGAGACTACCTCGAAGTTCCAAAAAGATTGGCTCAACATTGGGCTCTTCCAACCACAAGAAACGGCGCAAACAGCACAAGCACAAAGAAGACTGGCAGATGCACACTCCCAAGTATAGTTCCAAGAAAGCAAGCACACACACTGAACCCCCGGGCAACAAACTTATGATTTCAAGCAATATGACTGCCAAATCATCAGGACAAACCAGTTCCTACACGAAACAAAACCTCCACCCTGTCCAGTTATGGCACCTACTGCAAACACGGATGAGTCCCCTTCAGCAAAACATGCACCAGCTGATGACCCGACTGATCTGGTTGACGCAAATGCCTTACCTTCATGCGGAAATTAAGCCTCAGCCCCACCTTCAAGCCGATGACCCCAGCGTCATGGTACGCAACTTCGACATCTGCGAGAATTCGACATATCGACACAAGATTAGTTTTTTTTTCTTTTCAAAGTAGACTTTGACTTCTGAAGGAAGCTCCAGCTGCCGAGATAGCGGGTTCAAGAACAAGGTCAAGCAATCCTGGGTGTCGCCCCGCAGTTCCCGGCGAAGAGCGGAGAGCAGCAAACGCGTGCTTGTATTAAGCCTTCCGTCTAACGATTAAAAGCTTTTTCTCCCTTTGGTCTGCATGTCTCGTCCACTCACACCCCGCACCTCCACCACTGTGAAATAGGGCTTAATGGTTCAAGTACAGCTCTCTATGAGGAGGCTTATGGACGCTGAGAGTGGCGGTGACCACCAGTGCACGAATCACAGCGTGTATCACAACAGCTCGCGCTCAGCCCTTCAGGCTAAGGTCGTGGCCCACTACAGAATATCACTCTTTCTTCTTACACTACGCACTATTTGCATCTCACTCAACTACTGCAGCCTAAACTGGATCACCACAACCAAACATCACCTAAATAAATTCTTGCTTTTGCAAACGAAAATTCTTCGACATATTATAGAGATTCCATACCTGGTTACAACTGGAACACTCTTTCAAGAATACACTGTCATACAGGATGAGCACTTATACAAATAGCGGCTTTCGTAAAGTTTTTACTTCTCCGATACTTTTAAAGTATTGCTGAAAACTATGTCCACATACTTTAGCGTGGTTTCTTCCTCATTACCGAACCACATACAACTTACAAACATTGCACTATTATTGGCTTCCAACCCTAAATGAATATACAGAAATTACTACTGCAATGTACCGTTAGTTGCGTGAATTTTGGCGTCTATGTCGTAGTCTTTGAGTTAATTAGTCGTGACTTTTTAGCTTATCTTGCTACACCGCATTCTTCTATTTCAATATTTCTGTCTTCGATCATTACACGATAATGTGATTCCATAAAATTTCTGTAATTTCTGTACCTTCAGTGTTGAAAAATTGTTTATGCTGTACTGGATGTTTACATGCAAAATATCACTGACTCTTTGCATGCTACTGCTATTTCTTGATATATTCCAAACTGCAACTTCTACAGTATTAATCATGTACGTTTAAGTATGATCTTAAAACCACTTTTGTACAGTTAACATCTCATGCTACCAATTTTAAAGAGTCTTCAAAGACCGCATTAGGTTGCCTCGAGCAGTTTGCAGCCTTGAAGACTATCCAAAAATTCCTCTGGTGAAACAAACTTTGACTTTTATTTTGACATATGACAAATTGGGACTTGAACCAAGGTTAGCTCCGTGCCACTCCTGTATTCTAGCAGTCAGTCACGCTACCGCTTGGAGCTCGTTTACAAGCTGGCTTTAAGTGGGCTTGATGCCGGGATAGTAATTGCGTTAATGTGAGTAATAAAGTGTTTTAGAAAACCAAAGAAACAGCCAGGCGCTAGAGACTGGGAATTGCTGAACGAGTAGCTCGTCCAATGTTCCAACGCATTATAAAACGTGTTCTTCATTACCTATTACTATGGTGCATACACACTTGAGGCATAATTCATAGTCGTCGTCAGACACTGCATAAAAATTGAACAATATTCCTAACAAGTGTGCAGCGGACACCAGGCTTCTACAAAGAATGACGAAGGATAGCGAGGTGTATGCTAACCTACTACACAAAAATTGTGATTATTTATGATGTAGTGGGTACCTAGCAGTGTGCTTGTAGCAGTTCCCAATGTGTTTAGAAAAAGCTCTGAAATATGAAGTTAATATTGAAACTCTTCAGGAAAAGCTCACCCAAGGTCCCATGCAGTAAAACCGAAGAATGATCGGTTGCCAGCCATGGTGAAACAATACTTAGCTTTCAGGTGACGTCCCAATGCACTCGCGACTGCACTTGCAATAAACCCCGGCATTCCTTTTCTTTCATGAATCTCTCTTGTGTCGCAGTTAGCGACTGTCACATAAAGTTGAGTTGTTCACTCATGCCAAAAAAAAGCAAGGACGTGAATACACAATATACAATTCACCTGACGTACTCAAGCCGCACGGCCACGCCCTCAAACGATAAAATATTATAATGATGGCGCCGTGTAATAAACAAACCCGCCAACATTGTATCCCACGCACAATAGGTTGCATAAATAGCAATTGTATTCCTCTTGCAAGTAGATGATTTGAACATCAAACAATTTCCGTCCGTTTATAATACGTAAACACGCCTGTTCATAATTCATACTGCGAGCATTTGAGCATTGTAAACTGCTACATTGAGCCCTTGTTTGAGCTATTGAAAAGGCAACAATGACCAAGTTCTAAGCTGTGAAGACATTTACGGTTGTAGAAATTCGGTTCAGCTTTTCTTCTGAAGTCTGTATTTTATTTTAGCAATTAATCAATCAACAATTTATTATCAACTTCAGCAAGTAGAAGCCATGGGAAGAAAAAGCTCCTGCAAGCTTCACTAGTCTTCCCAGCCGGTTACACTTAAGCAAGCAGTTACAGCTCTGAAAGGCCGCTCTTCTAGCTTTCCCTGTGACTGTACAGCGCGTGCTGCGCAAGCTTATGTTTTTCTTGCTTTCAGACTTTTATATTTGTAATGGGGACACTAATTTACGTACTTTACGCTTGCAAAGTTGAAGCTCAAATTGTCTGCGTGAATAAAAATCTCTTGTGCATGTAATTGTTTAGTACGTAAAGATACCGCAACCAGCAGGTATTGGCAGCACTTGAGTGCCCTCTTTTATTACGACTTGCATTAACTGGGTTGTGTTATCAGCGCATTCCTGCAGCCACGCCTCAAAGCAGTTGTGCCACGTCTTAATTTCCAGAGGTAGTACGAAACTAAAAAAGTTCCAAACGCACTTTCAAAGCACTCAAACGAAATGTGAGTATTTCAACTAATGCTTACTGTCACGAAAATTTGCAAAACTTGGCGCAAACGGAAGAGCTTCTTCTTTATTATAATTCTTTTGTGGAAGCTTCTCTGTTGCCTTCCTGGAGAAACGTTGAGTAGTTTCTCGTGTAACCACTACAAGAACACGAGCAGCACTTACAAGCGTCATGAAGGTTTTGCGCTTCGTCTATCGTACTCTGCTTGCAAATACGCGAGTCAAGCGGCACATGCAAGAGAACAAGTAGGAACCCGATACAAAAAATTTCAGCGAGAGACGCGGCAGTCGCCCATCCGCGTTGGCTATGAGGGTGTTGTCGAACAGTACTGCGCCGCCGATAGTCGAGGCGACGAGAGCCATTCTGTGGCTTTTGTGCCAACAAAGAATTTCTTACAGTGGCTTCAAGTTTCTCCGCCCTTATATATTGCACAGCCCATCATTAGGGCTTTTCTTCTTCCGCCCCTTTCCTCCACCTGACTCCTCTATCTCTTTCTCTCACTACACACACGCAGCTACCCTATCCCCTTACTTCACGAGGTGGGCTTTACACTCGTTCATTCCCTCATCTGGTGTCGTTTTCGGGCAGGCCATAGCTTTCATTTTCCAGGCACTGCTCTCAGACGCTGGAGAACGTCGTGGCATGCGAGTCGGTAGCAAACAGCATCGCAGCTTTCACTCACGGTTCTACAATAGCGGTGCGAACTAACGAAGTGACGTCAGTTGAAAGATGAAAGAAAAAAATAGATGCAGAAGAACTATGAGAGCGAAAAATGTGGTCGTATTTACACAATACCTCAATGGCGCGCTTATTACTCTCTAGTTTAGGCTAATTGTCGCTCTAGAACTAAATAGTGAGCTCCGTGAGGCAAACCGAAATTAGACGAGAGCTGACTTTACATGTTGAAGTTTTTTTCGTGGCTATTGGCTCTTTTCAGTCATGCGAAATGCATCGCAAAGCGCAGCCAGACGTCATATACATTTTTATAAGCCAGTCAGTGTTGTAGTTGAGTCGCCGCTTCCGGCACCCTCAACTTCGAGTCTGATTGGCAATTTCGCCATCTTGCACCCTCCTGCCTAGCGCTCGCCTGCGAAGAGCAGCTTGTCGTCGGTGTTTCCCGCGCCTTACGTTCGTTTTCATCTGTAGAAGAGAACTGTCTATGGTCTGAAACGCACTTACGCATTTCTCGCTCTTGTTCACCTTCTAGTTTGCCCCTCAGTGCCCTCTTTTGTATTCCGCGTCATATTGATCGAGTGCCTTGCGCATGCTGACGCACATTCTAAATCGTCATCAGCGTCATTCTCTTCATTGTCATCATCATAGCGTATAGTCGGTACCTTGAATGTTGTGTACCGCAAAAGAGGCATTGCAAATGGACCCATTGGGGCATCGCCTCTAAAACAAAGCACAACGAAGGCGCATATGTGCCCATCATTGCGTGTCTAATCAAATAAAATAAAAAGGAGAACAGCATTGACACCTAGAAACGTAGTTTGAAAATTTCAAGCGTCTTCTCAATATTCATGCTAAATACAAGGAAATGCATTGCAGCACAATGCTATTTTAGGAGTTCGACGCCAGCATCACCTTGGCGACGAAAAGCTTCGAACCTTTATACTGAAGTGCGCCTCGCTATAAGAATGACGGCTCTGCTTCGCGAATGTGTCCGATTTCTGCAGCTGAAGCTGCCATTTGGATAAGTTCTCAAGCACGCGTAACTCCGAGATTGTGTTCTGGACTAGTGAATAAACAAAGAGGTGTGCCTATCGCCACGCCGGGGTGGTCTAGTGGCTAAAGTACTCGGCTGCGGACGCACAGGTCGCGGGATCGAATTCCGGCTGCGGCGGCTGCATTTCTAATGGAGGCGGAAATGTTGTAGCCCAGTGTGCTCAGATTTAGGTGCACGTTAAAGAACCCCAGGGGGTCGAAATTTCCAGAGCCCCCCATGACGGCGTCTCTCATAATCATGTGGTGGTTTTGGGACGTTAAACCCCGCATACCAGAGAGGTGCGCCAACCATTAGCCGCTATATGTCAAAGATAGCAGCCGAATTATTTGACCCGAAACTCCGGCAACTACTGAAGAGCTTGATCTTGGGCTAGTATGTTTGCTGAAAATCATTATGTAGCTCTAAAAGGACTTAAGGAAAAAATTGAGTTTCATGCACATTCTCGTGCTGGTTGGAGCTTGTTTCCAGTCTTTCAAGTTTTTATTATTTTTCCAAAAACAAGTTACAAAATCTAGGATATACAGACGAGGGTCCCAGAGCCATAAACATTAGTGGGACCCTCAATTCGTGGAGACAAATCGATGGTATGATTTCCTACGTAGTAAGAGTTTTTGCGAAGTACAACGTAGAACATATCAAGACGACCTTTACCGCTGAAGCCACTCGGCGTTGCCATCAAGCCGCTGCTTCACAGTAGTGCGTGAAGTGGGGGCTTTTGTGTCCACTGCATCTTTTTGCGCTACATTATGAGTTTTGGGCAACTACCAATGCTCAGGATTCGCATTGCCTCCTTGTGGACGCTTTTACGAAGCTGCTTAGCGACTGCCCACAGTGGGATATGGCGGGAGCACCCAGTGTTGCTCGATCACCAAGCATGAACAATACCACCCGTTGCTTTCTAATAATAAATTCCTCGACTGAAACTGTGCGAAAATATGGAAGAGCGGATTACGATGCGCCTTATCGAAGGCTTTCGCAAAGACAGTTATGAAGACCTACTCGATCCTCGCTACCTAAAGTACAATTGAGTATACTCAAACTGTCACATAACTGGAGATTTCGTTACAGCCAGTACAAGAAATGATGATGTGCCCCATAAAGGGCTTTGACATAGTCAAGGTAACCAATACCTTCCGGACCCGTGCTATTGCAGTAGCATATCATATTTGCTTATCAAATACTTCTTACCCGGATCACCTTTATCATATATCGAGGCAGTAAAAAGTATTTTTGCCTAGCCCTGTTTGGTTGCCTGATCAGGACAGTGAAAAGCTGCAGTGAAAGTTCACATAAGATGACTATTGTAAGAGATATAGTCCGCCACACACGGTAAGGATGGTAACAATTAAAAGGCGTTCGAGTGACAAAATATTAAGCAACGATATGTGTACAAAGCATGTGCAATGTGGCCGGGTGTCATAGATCTCATCGACTTTGTCAGTCACATACATTGCTGTGACCTCTAATAGTTGTTGGCCTTAGGTCTACTAAAAGTGTGCTGTCGCTTCAGCATTTGGCGCCGTCAGCAATTGGTGATATTTGCTGCAGTTGGCTCTGGCTCTCTACAAATCTGGCTCCGTCGTTGGGCGGTGGCATTCTCTGAGGCTTCGTCAGGTGTGGCAGCGCTCTCTGTGGTTGGTTCCGGTGCGTTATGCAGTTGGCTATGCCCGGAAGGGTGTGGCGGTGATCTCTGCGGTTGGCTCCGGCGCTCTCTACAGTTGGCTTCGTCCGGGTATGACGACGCTCTGTGAAGCTGGCTACATGTGACTGTAAGCAAAATCTGTCGATAAAAGAAGTTTCAAATATTGTGCGATATTACGCCTTTCTTTTTGTGAAAGCTGTAAACGCCTTGAAAATTCATAACTAAGTATTAAGGTTAACCTTATTAAAGACGATAGTTTTTCTCGGGCTACTTCGACGCAAACATTTTGGTTTGTCTGTCTTTCTGCCTGTCTGTACATTTGTCTGTTTGTTCGCTGTAATGAAACGCCAAACGGCACTAAACGGTGCGTCAAACAGCCAACCCTATCTACAGCGGCCATCAATATTGCTAAGGTTTCAGCGTTCATAGATGTGCGGTTGTCAATTGAAAAGCAATTATTGCGCAAATCTGAGGCACCATAACAAAACGTCAAAACTTTTTATGTGTGCCTTCATACTAAACAAGACATACATGAGTAAGTGTAAGGACAGTAGCGCTTATCACGCTGCGCTTACAATGCAACGCGACGCTCAGAGAGGCAAGTGTTTCCGACGCTTTACTTGGACATGGTGGTGGAATTTGCCCGTTGTTTCCGTTCTACACTTTGTTGCCTTTAAGACTGGACTGCACGCTTTTCTTCGTTTTCGAAGATAACTGACAGATAGCGCTCGCGTATAACGCATCTTGATGTGCTCGTTTGCCTTCGCTGCACGGATCGAGACTGTCTAACACAGCGCCGCCAGAATACAATTCACCAATTTTTCCGCGCAGAACATCAAATAAACGTTGTGTTCACTCTCTCCAGACGCAAGACTATTGATTGATTGATTGATATGTGGGGTTTAACGTCCCAAAACCACCATATGATTATGCGAGACGCCGTGGAGAAGGGCTCCGGAAATTTCGACCACCTGGGTTTCTTTAACATGCACACGAATATGAGCACACGGGCCTACAACATTTCCGCCTCCTTCGGAAATGCAGCCGCCGCAGCTGGGATTTGAACCCGCGACCAGCGGGTCAGCAGCCGAGTACCTTAGCCACTTGACCACAGCGGCGGGGCACGCAGGACTATCGCCTTTCGACGACATTTGCAGTGAGACATGCAGATACGGGGCTATTTTTTTAAACTGTGGTCACTTGCTGCATTGTTTTCTTGTCCGTCTGCAAAACATTAATAACGTTTTGAATTTGCTCGTGAAAACCAAACGAACACCCCATCTTCACGATGCGAATGATTGCAAGTGCGGGGAGCATTGGGATTGTTCGGTGCTACCATAATGTACCCGTGGCATAGCCCAGTCATGCATGTAAATAAGTGAGAAAGCAGTGCACATATTGGCATGCTGGCGGTGGTCGCAGGCGTGCTAACCACAAAGAATGTGAGCTCGCTCTTTTTTGGCTCGCGCGTGAAGCTCTCAGCATCTGCTGCCCGCGAGGTGGTTGGCAAATCATACTGCAGCCATTCTACTTCAATTAAGTCAAAGCATTCGTTTGCGTACTGTAGGCAATTTGAGAATCTATCTATCTATCTATCTATCTATCTATCTATCTATCTATCTATCTATCTATCTATCTATCTATCTATCTATCTATCTTTCTATCCATCTATCTATCTATCTATTTATCTATCTATCTATCTATCTATCTATCTATCTATCTATGTATCTGTGTATCTGCGTATCTAGCCACCTAAGAAGGGTTGCTCTCGCGATAACCTCCTTAATTTAGGGTAAACCAAAGTTTGTATTGGAGGGTGATATGGTCTGACGAATATTATTAGCTCGTCAATATAGATTATGACATAATCCTTTCGCGCACATAATCAAATTCTTTCCGCCAGACGTATGGCACATAACCCCTGGCGAGTATGTGGTACTGGTATACGGTTATGTGCCGAAGGGGATTAACAATTTCTGTCTACTTTTTGCATTATTGCCTGTTCTTAGGCGCGTATATAAAAATTGGCAGTTCCCAGGTACAGTGGGAATCGATAATATGCGAAACACGAATGAGAAATGTTGTTATGTGACTTTACTTTAAAATCAGTGCAACGTTACGAGGTGGAGGTAAATGATTCCGTACATGACTTCCGTGTCATGATTAACATGTTTGGATGTGTCGTTTACCTTTGTCATCTATTCACGTCAAGTGATAGCGAATTCAGTATAATTGGAGCTAGCGAAACGGCGCAAGCATGCTACGAGCGTAGTATGTTATCATGTACTTAAATGACACGCATGTCAGGTTTATCTTGTTCGCACCACTCTTATATTTCAACATATATCGACGTCACCTAATACCAAATTTTGTATAAGTGAAGTTAGAAAAACGGCCGCCAACACATCGTCACCATGGCATGTGGTCATGTTGTTACATGACACGCATCTCATGATTATCAAGTTTGCTTCAGTCGCGTACCTTCGTCATCCATTCACATACTATAATACCAAATTTGGTATATGTGACGCCAACAAAATGGACGCGAGTGCATCATAAGAGTGGCATGAAGTCCTGTTGTTACTTGACACGCATGTCCTGATTTTGATGTTAGGGTCTCTCGCTCGTTTTCGCCATGCAATCATGCCACACCATATCAGTTTTGCAACATACCGTGTGAACGAAACCACCACAATAGCTGCAGAACCAAGAAATTTGCATCATAATATACATGACATCCATATAATGATTTTCATGTTATGACTAGTCAAGTATGTTCTTCATACAGTCATGCTATGTGACATCAAGTTTGGTATTGATACCAGTATCGAAGCGGCCAGGAGAGCTAAAGATTGTAGACGGTTAGATAGATAGATAGATAGATAGATAGATAGATAGATAGATAGATAGATAGGTAGATAGATAGATAGATAGATAGATAGATAGATAGATAGATAGATAGATAGATAGATAGATAGATAGATAGATAGATAGATAGATAGATAGATGTTACTACTTACCACCATGGACTCGCCCTGTAGACTTCGTTCATCTTCGAGCTCAACAATGTTATAATAAGTTCATTTTATGTTGCCCGCAATAAGAAAAAAACAGTGAGACAATATTCAGGAGTAATTCATCCATGCTGTATCAAGAAGTGCAAGAGGTACATATTCTAACTTGTAGACGAAGAAAGAAGGGACATGACAGAGTTACTGTCACCGAGAAGCTGTAACACACGATCGCGGCAGCTGTCGCATGTTGTCGGCACGAAAGCAGCTGTACACACCGAGCGGCCTGTCACATGCTCTCACAAGTTGACTATATTGCTTTTTTTTCTCCGTCCATATGACAACTGGTAAATTATGTTAATATAGAGGACATATATTAGGACTTTGTGCTACAGAAAAGCATCTCATAGCAATTCTGGACAATACGCTATGTATTCGTGGTTTCTGCAACGAGGCAATATAGCAAAGATACCGAGAGATCAGGTCATGTGAAAGTTCAATTTTAATGGAACTTTTGCATGCCAAATAGCTGTAATCATACTTGTGCTTCAAACACTAACAGAATGGGAGCAGAAGTGAAACTGAAAATGATTACAGCAAAGTTATGCGAGAATAAGAGATTACGGAAGCTGTATTACTGGTCAAGTCATGAGAACTAACCATTCGCAGTTGTGGTAGGTAAAAAGTAATATAAATCTTTTTTACACCAATTTACGCTATCGATGTTCTTGTGACAGCCGCTCAGCATTTTGAATAACTAGCAACACTAATTGAAAGGAATAACATCACAGCAAAGCTCAAATATTGTTCTTTAAAGAGGCTTTTTTTTATCGAGAGGGTTTTTTAGAAAAATTGTACGCAGTAGCTTAAACAGAAATAATATGGACCAGAAATTCTTCCCATCGGAGGTTATACTGTTGAGCAATACTTTATTCATTTCATTATATGATAAGTCATTTAGAACTCCATACATTGGCTGCTCGATGACGCGTTATTTCCATGATTACACTACTAATATCCCCCCCCCCTTCTCTTCCTTCTTGAAAGATCTAAATACTGGATATCACGCTCGCGCCGCAAACCCAGCTGATGTGCATAGATGTGAAACAGCTGGCTGCATCGCCCCGAGGAGGAATGCTGTCATTCACGAAGAAAAAGCTGTCGCCTCGCGTCAACGTGAGCGCAACAACTGCATGAACAAATCGACATTAATAGTTGGCAGTTATCAGCATGCGGGTGGCCACAGGAGCAATGTCGGACAGGACCCCAGAGATGGAGATGCAAGCCTGGCCGGCTCTGATGAGGTGATGCGGCAAGCTTACGTCCAAATCGTAGTACGTGAGGATGTCCCAGCCAGTGGTCGGTTGAACTATGCCTGGGACGAGGAAAGCGCATCGAAAATTATGACGACGACTGAAGTCAAGGGTGAGACATCGAAGTTCATATGTCGCCATAGACGAGGCGTTGGCAGTACAACGTGACTGCTCAAGTAACTTCGAATGACCAGTCTTCGTCGGTGACAAAACGCTAACTTTTGCGCCTGTATTTTTAAGGAGCCTCGTGCCGGACAGCTGGTCTCTTACCGTGAAGAAGCAGATGGGGCGAAAAGGCAGATCACACGCAGCCATCACTGATTGCGGCCAGATTTTTCCAACCTGAACACGGAGTTGTGCACTTCAAGACTCGCTGTCGGAAATGCCAGTGGTGCCAGCAGAGA